>NC_053025.1:173809974-174143152 GCF_003073215.2 Triticum urartu | reverse complement strand
CGAATCTCTGACAGAACGCATAAGATATGGAGGAAAAATTCTTCTTCGGTCTTCAAATGTTGAGAATGATGACGAGAAACACCACCATGAATTACTGAGGCACTCCGGAATGAAGAATCACTACAAGAGATCGGGCCTACTATGACGAGCTAAAAAATGTCAACGAATAGCTAATAACGTCACAAATTACCCCCTGGTGACATTTTATGGGTGTCACAAGCATCGTCACGGAATCCCCGTCATAGATTACTCCTAGTGACGGCGCACACGCAAAAACGTCATCGAAATTGGGACCTTCAGTGACATTATATAGAACGTCATCGACTTACTATTTCCATGACGATCAATTAATGTCACATGTTAGGAGAAAATATGCCGTTTTGTACCATATTCGGTGACGAGGCAACGTCACTAACTTTACGCCACATCAACACCCGAGCAGCTATCCCACTAGTAGTGCCATTACTTTTATTATGGATGAAGATGACGCCATCAAAATATATTTACTTTCTTTCAAATCTAATTATGATGAAAATAAGTATTTATTTCACATCACATCACATAAGATTATATAAAAAAGTTGAAGACAAAAAACACATCATAAATTGATATCAAAGACAAATCATATTATGTATGAAATCGTCTCAGCCAAATCATTCTGTAAACAAAAATGGCGGTAAAAAGCTGACTCAAGTTTAACATAGATAATAGACAAGATGAAAACTAATATTAACTAAAGACCACATATGTTATCCTGATGATTGCAATGTAAGGATGGCATTCATGAACCATCTGGTTGGGACTGGGACTGCAGAGTTGCTTGCTGAGTTGCTTGAGCCCTCAAAAAATCAAGCAGATTGTCCCGTCTCCTTTTGCTTCTTTGCCCAGGTTTCAGTCTTCTCTTGCTGGCTCTTTTTTAAAGCTTCCAATTCTTCTTGATGCTTCTTTTGTATCTCTTAAAATGCTCCCTCTCGTGCTTCAAGTCTTGCGACTAACTCCTCCCGATGCCTATAAATGACAAAACACAACAATGTTGCATCGTAATGAGATGAAAACATACAAGATAACAAGGTACAAGGGTACCAATTTAATATAGATAAGTACATTATTAAATGTCAAGGCAAGCATGCCGACGGGCCAATGAAACAGTAAACTCAAGAATAACTTGTAATGTTTTAAAATATGCATAACCAACAGCTTGATTACAGGAAGCATCACCAAAAGGATATCAAGTCAACAACCCAGGTTAAAAGAAGCACTCCTTAGTTGAACTTTCGTTCACTTCAATGAGTGCACCATGCACACATAAGCAAGAAAAAAGAAACAACAAGAACAGAAAGGGAAATAAGATAATTACCTGTCATTTGGTATCTCTTGCCTCTCTATCCTTCTATTCAATTCTTTCTTCTAGAAATCGGATCTAGGCTCATGAAGTAGAGCTCCCAGACCTCCCGGATCTTGATGCATACCCCATGCTAGAAAGGATGGTGTTATGGGCGCTTTCTTCCTTTAGAACTTCAGCCACAATCGATGTATCGGATACTGGCTGCTCACCTTCTGATTGTGCTTCCCTTTTCTTTTCCATCGCATTCTATAGTACAAAGAAAAATATTGATGCTAAGGCAAAGTTCATATGCTAGCAATATGAGAATCTATTTCAAGATATCTTGTTACAAACCTTGTTTTTTTTCATCAGACCATTTATTGACAAGGCTAGTCCAATTCTCATGAGTAATGTTGGGTGGCTTATTTGATAATGCTTCCTGACAGAATATGTGAATCAATCTTTGATTCAATTATTTGTGATACTTATAGTGCACAATGACATACAAATGATATAAGCAAGGCAAAATTAAAGTCAGTCAATCGACATTGTAGATATTATTTAAGATGTACGTCTGCATGATTACCATTGCTTTGGACTTAGCAAGAGCGACCTTCTCTTCATCTCTCAAATCCTCTTCCTCTACATAGGCCTCCTCTTCAGCATCTGGTTCATACTCTGAGTCACTGCAATCATCAGCACCTTGTGCCTTTTGTGTCAGTTGCGCATTAGGAGCACTAGGGTATACAAGGCTATGAGCTATGCTTTGTATGTCTTTAAGAGACTCCTGCTCCGCAGCCTTGCGTTCCGCAATCCTTGCATTCCTTTCCTTCAAATATGCCTCACCCTTGCGTTTCTATTCCGCAAGATATTCCCTGCTATGCATATCACTCTCCAGAACTGGTGGCATGATTTTAGTAACTGAAGCTAGAAAAGATGACAGAGAGTGAACTTAATGAATTGCCGAAAGATCTACCAGCCTACATTATCAACACTAGATGACTGAAATCTGCTTCAACTTGTTTGGAGGAGTACTTGTAACGTACATGATTACATTAACTTATCTCTTGAAACTTGGCTTTCATTGCTAGTAGACAAAAAAGGCTAGATTGTGTAAAATAGTTATAAACAAGCAGCTCTGCTATTAAGTAGTTCATGTGTTCCTTAATACTCAAACTTGGAATTGATGCTTGCCATTAGAGATGGCAGGGCAATATTTTAACAGGTGCAACCGGAGCGGTTGAGCAGGGCCTCAAAAATTGGAGGGCTCACGACCTTTTAGGTAATTAAGATGTTAATTAAACAGAGAATTAATTAGAGTAAACAATGATGGAAATATCACACCCCAAGGCCCAAGCCACCTCGTACTTCTCTCTCCAATCCCAATCCATCAAAATTACTCCCAGCGACCCCTCTTCTCTCTCTCACACACACACTCTCTCTCTCAATGCATTGCTACTATTCCAAAAAAGAAAACAATCTCAAGGCCCAAATTAAATTACTCTAGCAGATCATGGTCATGTACACTAGCAATCACCCACTGGAGCTTTACGTGCAGTCTTTCATGATCTACAACTACAATGCTACTCTGAAGGTTGTGGGAGTTCTCAGCACCCTATTCTTTTATTACTACTCGTGTTTATAAGTACACTACTACATCCAGTTTTTTGTTCTTTCTTGAATTTGTGCATCTGGTGCTGAATTCTACATGAAAATTATACTATTGCAGTGATTAACAAAGTATACTCCAACGTCGGGGCTTAAATTTTGATTTGCACAGGGCCTCTGATTTTCTATGTACGGTCCTGGAGATGGCAAAGACATTACTGTATGATGCTTTTGAGGGTTGCAGAACAGATCGAAGTAAACAACTTACTTGGAAATATGGAGCATCCAGAATTCAATTAAACAAGAATAACTGCAGACTGGCCTTTATTCAGTTTCAAACAAGTGCAGACTCGGTCTTTATTCTGTTTTGAACAAGAACAAGTGCAGAATCAATCTTTATTCAGTTTTGAACAAGAACAAGTGCAGACCCAGTCTTTATCAAGAATTCGAAATAAATAACATACACTGTGAACTCCATATGAGTAATATATTGTATCAAGAACAAGTGCAGACATTAAGTTTTGACCATCCTAGGTAAGGACGATTTATGGGGTAGCAGAACCACAAACAAGGAAGCCACATGGTCGCTGAATTACAGGAAATCTCACGACAACTGAGTAAAAATCGAGTAAAACTTACAGAGCTACGGGATTTGCCACATGGTCGTTGTCTTCAGAGATGTACACGACCGCGTGCGCTTTTCTCCCCCAAATCCCTTCCATGGTGATCCCTAACGTCTAGAGCTTGCGGGATAAGGAGGGCGGGATGAGTAAATTACCGTTAGCCGACGCTGGTCGCTGCAATCTGTGGGGAAAGAGAGACGGGTGGGGAGGCCTCCTCCAATCCGCTGTCGCTGGTTGATGTAGTGGATCTGAGCTCGGCCGGTCGGGCGGCCTCCTCCAATCCACCGTCGCCGGTCGCTGCGAGCAGGGGGGATAGAGCGGAGTGCTCGTGGGGATGGTTGTGTGGTGGATTCAAGGTCGGCCGGCGGGCGGCCACCCCCAATCTGCCGACCCTGATCGCCGTAGTCATGGGATATAGGAGAGTCAATTGAATCTGGCGAAAAAATGGCGGGGTGGGCGGTGGCCTTTAGCGGTGCCTCTTCGCGGGCGAAATAGAAGGAGAAAATTTGGCTGGGCCTTTGATGGGTGGGGACAGGATGCGGGAAAAAGAAAGAGAAACGGAGGGGAAAGAGTTTTTCTGGTGTGCAGATTGTTTTATTTTTCATAATTTAATTTCCACATAATGGTATGCAATTCATTTAATACGAAATAAGTAGCAAATGATTATTAAAAAAAGTAAACCTTGCATAGACATTATGATGTGGTATTTTCCATGTACTCTTTTCTAGAGAATTGTAAATATATATGGCGAAAGTTGTACATGTTAGATAACGTATAGAGGTGTCTTAAATATGTGATCTTGGAATAAAACAAAATGCAAACGAGTGAATTTTTGTACTACTCCCTCCGTCTGAAAATAATTGTCGGAGGAATGGATGTATCTAGATATATTTTAATTTTAGATACATCTATTTTTATCTTTTCCGACAAGTATTTCGGGACAGAAAGGAGTACTTGTGTAAATAAAATTGGTAATGTCAGATGATGGTTTTCAACGACGATTGTTTAGAGTCCGAATCTACTCATCCGCGTAGTCCCCAACCTCTAGTGTAAGCGATCTAGGATGTATAAAGCCCTTTTTTAGATGTATAAAACTCCTTTTTTATCAAGAGCACTCGTTGGTAGTGGCATGCAACTAGACATGAGGTCGTCCGATCATTGTACCCAACTTTTTTCATTCGACACAAACACACAAATGAATCTGTCCTAGAATTGGGCCTACTGTTCCTATAATTATCCATGATATACACATTTTTCTGTCAACTACTACCTACCATTTTTATTTTTGAGATCGAACCAAACAACCGCAATGTCATACACATCACCTCACGAACAACCGTAATAACCTTATTTTCCATGCCATTGACTATTTATGAGATACAACAAAATAATTCCATCGCTAGATAAAATGTGAGTAAACAATGGGGGGTCCCATTGTCAACATTGACATGTGGGTCCTACCATTCAATAAGATGTGAAGCATCTATGATGGGTCCCACTTCTAGACGTCACATGACAAAAATGAGCATCATACATTCGTAATATTCGGTGACTTTAATAGGTTTGTCATCAAAATTACCAAATCGTCATAGAAATTGGCGGACTGGTGGCACTCAACCATTGAGGCGATTTTGTGACGTTAACCATCACTGATTCATGGTGATCAGTGACGCCACCTATAAAACATCACACATTGGGTATCTGTGTGACGTTATTCACCATCGTCACGAGGATTTTCGTCACAGTATCTCAATTTTCTTGTAGTGAATGGAAAGGTTGAGCCAACGATGAAAGAATTTGAAAGATCAAGGAGAAAGGCATTTGACTGATGATAACTCATTCTTGCGTCAAACTTGGAAAAGAATTTGAGAGTAACGCCGGGAAAATAAGAAGAGTCGGGTAAGATCCTGGGAAAAGACCTGTGGGTTAGGGCCCAATCAAAATAAACACCATTGAAATGATTACTTGAAAAGAAAGATTGCACCAGTTGAATTAAATGGCTAGAGTGAGATAACAACCTCGAAATAGATTGAACTGATCTTGAATGAAAAGACAGGCCTTTGAGATATCTTGAGCACTCCGGGACAATAGAATAGCGAGAGGTGAACGATTAAGAATAGCACCGGCATGAGAAAGCATTGAAATACGGAAAAGAATATTCTCAACACCGAAAGCTTGAATTGGTTCCACCGGAGAAGAAAAAAGAATGAATAATGGTGAAATAGAAACTCCGTTAAAATCTTCATGAGCATCACCGGGTAAGAACATTGATGGAAAAGAAAGAAGAGGCTTCACATGAATAAGATGGATAGCTGATTGAGAAAAAAAAAGGGGGGGGGGGGGGGAAAAAACAAAGGTAACTTGGAGACGGATGAAACAAACACCGTTGAGAAAACCGAGAGGTGATCTTGCGATGTTAAAAATGATCGGATCAACTTGAAGAGAAGCACACCGGTCGAAAAGGATTAACATGAAAATCTCGATTATCATGAAGGATTAGTATCCACATAGAATTATGAGAACACTGCTTAGAAAGAGATGGAATCCACATTTTTCTCTGAAGCAACTCGAATACCATAGCTCAAAACAAAACAAAGGATTGGCTTGCGGAATAAGCCGGAACAAACATATGATAGAGATTTCGTCCGAAGTTTTCGTGGTGGGGCCTACACGGGCTCGATCGTACAGCACCATCATGTACAAGGTAGTGCACATGACATACGAAGCGTCCCCGAGTCGGCATAGCCAAGGACTCTTTAAGACACAACGAGACGACTGTAAAACCAACCATGGATAGGCGGACCACTAGACGTCGAACCCCAATTTCATATCATACATTTGTCAGAAAGATATCCTAAGAGCTACTTGAATTCCCACTTATAAACTCCCAAAAATTTTTGGTTATGCAATCAGATGTTGGGGATACAGGGGAAGCATAATATCTCACTCAAACTAACAAATCCTACATCCAGCTGTATCCATACTTCAACACATAACCCAGAAACCTTCGGAAATCGTCTACCTCAACCTTCAAAAAGCATCCGTTATACGAGTTATGGCAATACTCCCGAACTCCCGCCCCAGTACTGGGTGGCGTCGAGGTTATCTCACCAACAACTGCATAAAAGAGATTTTTTATGTCGGCGAAACTAAACTCAGGTATTCCAGAACTGCAACGATAAAATTGTGACGATAACACCTCGGAGCTCAACTCCCCGGGACACTGCCACAACCCCTAAATGTCAGGAGGCACCAAGAACAATGTTCTCGTCACAAAACCATCGGAACGATTCCAAGATACCCGCGTGATCCTAAATTTTTTTTACTGAAATTTGAGAAGAGAAGAGTCAAAACTCTACGCCAGGATGCCTCACCAGAGCGACGAAGGGACTGAGGAGTAAAAAGAACTCCTAACTCTCTGATATATATAATTCCTAAATGACTCAAAACATTTTTCTAGACTCAACAACACCAGCTATTCGATCAAGCAGGGGGCTCCTAAGGTCGGGGAAGGCTCTGATTACCAACTTGTCACGCCCTCGATGCGGCTATATCTCCCACGTGTCGAAGAACGACTTAGAGGCATAACCGCATTGAAAGCAATGTCGCAAGTGAGGTAATCTTCACACAACCCATGTAATACATAAGGGAAAGAGATACATAGTTGGCTTACAATCGCCACTTCACACAAATACATGAATAAAGCATTACATCAACCAGATACAATCAAGGTCCGACTACGGAACCAAAATAAAAGAAGACTACCCCAAAAGCTACACAGATCCCCAATCAACCCCAACTGGGCTCCACTACTGATCAACTGGAAACGAAACAACACAAAGGACAAGATCTTCGTCGAGCACCTCCTTGAGCTTGGTTGCGTCATCTGCACGGTTAAACGGCACCTGCAAGCTGGTTTTGGAAGTATCTATGAGTCATGGGGACTCAGCAATCTCACACCCTCGCGATCAAAACTATTTAAGCTTATGGGTAAAGGTAAAGGTATGAGGTGGAGCTGCAGCAAGCGACTAGCATATATGGTGGCTAAACATACGCAAATGAGAGCGAGAAGAGAAGGCAAGGCACGGTCGATAAAACTATGATCAAGAGGTGATCCTAGAATAACCTACGTCAAGCATAACTCCAACACCGTGTTCACTTCCCAGACTCCGCCGAGAAGAGACCATCACGGTTACACATGCGGTTGATGTATTTTAATTAAGATCAACTTCAGGTTTTCTACAACCGGACATTAACAAATTCCCATCTAACCATAACCGCGGGCACGACTTTCGAAAGTTCATAACCCTCCAGGGGTGTCCCAACTTAGCCCATCACAAGCTCTCATGGTCAACGAAGGATATTCCTTCTAGCGGGAAGCCCCGATCAGGCTCGGAATCCCGGTTATAAGACATCCTCAACAATGGTAAAACAAGTCCAGCAAGACCGCCCGATGCGCTGACATCCTGATGGGAGCTGCACATATCTCGTTCTCAGGGCAACACCGGATGAACACTCCGTATAGCTAAAACCAGCCCTCAAGTTTCCTCGAGGTGGCGCCGCAAGTGGCTCTGTTTCGGACCAACACTTAGACAAGCACTAGCCCGGGGGGTTAAAATAAAGATGACCCTTGGGCTGGCCTAACCCAAGGGAAAAAGAGGCTAGGTGGCGAATGGTAAAACCAAGGTTGGGCCTTGCTGGAGGAGTTTTATTCAAAGCGAACTGTCATGGGGTTCCCATTATAACCCAACCGCGTAAGGAACGCAAAATCCGGGAACATAACACCGATATGACGGAAACTAGGGCGGCAAGAGTCGAACAAAACACCAGGCATAAGGCCGAGCCTTCCACCCTTTACCAAGTATATAGATGCATTAATTAAATAAGAGATATTGTGATATCCCAACAAAATACCCATGTTCCAACATGGAACAAGCTCCAATCTTCACCTGCAACTAACAACGCTATAAGAGGGGCTGAGCAAAGCGGTAACATAGCCAAACAATGGTTTGCTAGGACAAGGTGGGTGAGAGGCTTGGTTCAACAATATGGGAGGCATGATAAGCAAGTAGTAGGTATCGCAGCATAGGCATAGCAAAAGAGCGAGCAACTAGCAAGCAAAGATAGAAGTGATTTCGAGGGTATGGTCTACTTGCCTGAGATCCCGCAAGGAAGAAGAACGAGTCCATGAAGAAGACAAACGGACGTAGTCGAACGGGTCCTCACAAATGCGACGTTACCGGAACCAACCCGAAGAAGCAACACCGGAAAGAAGCACACAACATAGTAAACAACCAACACATGAACATGGTATGATATGCGGGATGCGGTATGCGATGCATATGCATGATTGCAAAGGAATGATCGATCCTGGCCTCAACTTAGAAATACAAGAGTGCCACTGGAAAGGTGAGGTGATTTCGGTTGAAATCGATATAAAGATCACCGGAATCGGATGCACGGTTTGGAAATGGCAAGCAAAACAAATATGGCACCGGTCTGCGATAATCAGCAATTAGCCATCTAAATGCAACAAGTTAAATATGCTACAGCACTCAAACATGGCAACAAAATACATGGCAGGGATCCAGTCATGAAGCTTAACAAAAGATGAACACTGAGCTACGGCTAATTCATCCATTAACAGGTTCAAACAAGCATGGCAAAAGTGCAAATGATAAGAGGATTCAGACTTAGTGAAATTAACACAAGTCTGGAATTTATCATCAGGAAGCACACTTTAGGGCATGAAAACTACATGCTACAGGAACATAACATGGCATAGCAAGGCATGGCATGAAGCTACTCAAAGCACTAAACAAAAGTCCCGTAGTGACCTTGAGCCAAAAGGGATCAGAAAATACAATTGCAAGCATGTGAACATGGCAAAAACATAAACAGATATCAGACTTTGTGAAAAAACTGGAGCATGCAAATCAGTTAATGAGTAGGCATGTTTACGAGCTCGATGCACTCACTACAGAGCATGGCATGACAAACTAAGGATACACCCATCAAGAATACATGGCATAGGAGATAGACATGACAAGAACAACAACATAGCATGCACGGATCAATAGCAACATCCTCGGCAAAATAGCTAATCATGTCAACAATCTGCCAGGATTCACGAAATAGCAAAAGTAGAGCTCGATTGACTCAAGCTAGGGTGCTCCATAAATGCAAAAAAAGACATGGAATGATAGAGCACCACAATGTTAACAAAACATCCTCACTGATCATCCTCAAAAGAGGCACGGATCACTAGGAAACAACATGAACATATGGCATAACAACAAAACAGAACAAGGACTTAGTGAAATTCTAAGTCCCTGAAATCAGCATTACCGATTACGCTACTTTGCATGCTTGTGCTAGTAACCAAAAATATCACAAAAATACATGGCAAGCACCTCTGTAAAGATGGCATGTCATATAATAAAACACATGTAGAGCTCAGGATCATAGCATGCACACATTAATCATGGCAAAAATGGCAAAATGCCGTTTGCTGAAATAGATCTGACAAATTGACCACATAGCCCTCTTCCAACAGCATTTCGGGCATCAAGATGAGCTCAAATGAAAATGATGCAATGAGATGAAATGATGTACTCGTCGAGGCGAACATTTTGATATGCTACACGCATGAATCGGTGCTACGAGTACAGAGTTACGATGCGATGAAAATGGGCATATGAATCTGGAAATTTCGGGGACTGTGAAATTTTACCTCCGCGAAAAGTCAACGGGGCGGAGGAAGAGATCCGGGATGGAGGGAACCGGGACACGGCGGGGCGCGTTTGGTTGGGCGCGCCGGTGGATCTGATCCAGGCGGGGGTGCCGGGGCGGATCCGGCGATGCTCGCCTCTCCCGCGACGAGCATGAGGGCGGCGGCGCCATTACCGGCGTGGGAGCAGGGCGGCGCTCTCCGGCGAAGTTGGCCACGGCCGGATCTGTGTGGCGACAAGACGGCGGCGAACATATGTGGCGGCGGCGCTGCGGGATCCACGCGGCGCGAGAGATGCCGGCGCGGGCGGCCGGTGGCGCATGCCGGAGCGGCGACAGCGCAGAGGGAGGATGGCGGTGGCGGCCATGCGGGGAGTCGGGGAGGCACGGGCGCGGGACGCCTACGGCTCGCGGCGGCGGCGGCCGAGCCAGGCGGGCCGGATCTGGGCCCGCAGGGCCAGGCGCGGTGGAGGGGAGCCGGGGTGGCGATGTGGCGGCGCATCATTGGAGGAGCGAGGTGGCGACGCTGATGTGTCGCGACGTGATTTGTCAGAGTGAGGTGGATGGAGGCGGTGGACACGTCCGGTCCGGGACGGACATGTCCGGCGGCGTGAGGGGGGGATTTTTAGGGTTTCAACTGCGCGAGAAATCCGGGAGGCACACATATATATAGGTAGAGGGAGCTAGGAGAGTCCAAATGAGGTGGGTTTTCGGCCACGCGATCGTGATTGAACGATCGAGATGATGGAGAGGTCTTAGGTGGGTTTTGGGCCAAATTTGAAGGGTGTTGGGCTGCAACACACACGAGGCTTTTTCGGTCCCTCGGCTAACCGTTGGAGTATCGAACGAAGTCCAAATGGCACGAAACTTGACAGGCGGTCTACCGGTAGTAAATCAAGGCCGCATGACAAGTCTCGGTCCAATACGAAAACGTTTAACGCCCGCACATGAAAAGAGGTAAAAGGGGACACTGGGTGCATTAGGAGCGCCGGATTGCAAAACGGACAATGGGGAAAATGCTCGGATGCATGAGACGAACATGTATGCAAATGAAATGCACATGATGACATGATAGGCAATGCATGACACGCAAGCAATGACAACGTAACAATAGCGAATAACTGGAGGACACCTGGCACATCGGTCTCGGTGCGTTACAGAGGACCCCTTAGTCCAGGACTCCCTCAGTAGCCCCTGAACCTGGCTTTCAATGATGAGTGAGTCCGGCGTGCAGATTGTCTTTGGAATTGCAAGGCGGGTTCCCCTTTCTCCGAACTCCAAGATAGTCTTCGGATGTGATGATAGTATCCGGACCTATCACATACCATACACAACCGCAGAGAGAATATATATTTTCGCACGAGTTCTATCCACTGACAGCTTTTCACAACATGACATTATGTCTGTCCGGTCATAATTTCGAACCGCTTTTCGTCTGTTGCTCCACGTTTTGAGACGTGGTTGCCATTGGCACATCTCGTCAAAGCAGAGATCATGTCCCCTTATCGCGGGATTCTCATCAATGCGGGCTTGGGTAACCCAACCGTGCCGTTTATACAGCCCTTGGGAATAAGCGAGTTTTTAGGACGACTGGGGAGGCGCTTGATATTCGCGGCCTTCATAAGGGGATAAGAACACTCTCCCGTTACCCACACCCTTCTTCATCTTTAGCCCTTCCGTCCTTGAGTTCTAGCGCCCAAGATTTAGCTTTTCCTCTTTCGAGAAGGCACTCCAATCATGTCCGGATCCGAAGCTGGAGGCAAGTGGATGGCCTCCTCCGTTGAGAAGAAGAACATTACGGAGCTCCGGGAGGTCGGCTATTTAGCCAAGGAGATTGCTCACCGACTCCCGGCAAAAGGGCAAATCGTCACTACCCCCAAGCCCCATGAGAGGGTTGTGTTTCTCACACACTTCGTCCATGGGCTGGGATTCCCTCTTCATCCAATTGTCCGTGGACTGATGTATTACTATGGGTTGGACTTCCACGATCTGGCCCCCAACTTTATCCTCAATATCTCTGCATTCATAGTTGTGTGCGAAGCCTTTCTCCGCATACCACCTCATTTTGGCCTATGGCTGAAGACTTTCAGTGTAAAGCCAAAGGTGGTGCGCGGCCAACAGGCCGCGTGCGGAGGTGCCATGGTGGGCAAGATGCCAAATACCACCTGGCTCGAAGGCTCCTTTGTAGAGACGGTGAAGGGATGGCAATCGGGGTGGTTCTATATCACCGAGCCGCGCGACACCAACTGGGTGGCGGCTGCCGAATTCCGATCCGGAGTCCCGATGCGGCTTACCTCCTGGCAGGAGAAGGGCCTGACCTTGGGATCTTTGGAAGAGATCACGGGGCTCCAAACGTGCCTCCAGAATATGGTAACCCAGAAGATCAAGCTTGTTGATGTGATCCAGGTCATGCTTGTACGTCGGATCCTTCCGTGTCAGCGCTGTACCTGTTATTTGTGGGAGTTCGATTCGGCCAAGCACCAGACGCTGCTAAGGCTTTTCGGCACGACGCACGAAGATATCTGGAAGGTGCTCTTCAAGGGCAGCGAGACACCGCCACCCTTGACCAAAGACCGCGGGCTCAACTTTAAGCGTCAGGCCAATTCGGTAAGACACCACGGTATAGTCTTTAAGGACACACTTCGAGGAAGGATACTAAGCCTTCTTATCAATTTCTTTTTCAGGCCTGGGTTGACCTAGCGATACGGATTAATAGTCTGGCTCCGCTGCCTGAAGACGAAGAAACCCCACTCCTTACGAAGATGCTATTTCCGACGCCTTACGACATACCGGAGAAGAAGGTCAAAACCACGACCAAGGGGACCAGGAGTGTGCTTCGCCGAAGGAGGACCTTGGTCATCTCGTCTGACGATGAGACAGACCCCTCAGCCACCGACGATGACGACGAGGAGGGAGGCAACTCCCCTCCTGCGAGAGGAAGGGATAAAAGGGAGGCCCCCACGAGTTTGGAGGCGGAGGCACCCAAGAGGGGAAGAGGCTCCCTCGCGGATAACACTGCGTGGGATGTTGATAGCAGTCCGGAGCGACCTCGCCGGACCAAGCCTCGGGCCGCCTCGTGAGTACCAGAATCAAAAATATTTGGCCTTCTCGGTTTGTAATATTGATACATCTTAAACCTTGTCATTGCAGTCCGGCGCGTGATGGCTCCCCGCTATCCTCGACAAAGGATTCGCTGGACTCGAAGGAGATGGCTAGTATGTCTCCGCCACCTTCTCATTCTATCTCACCCAAAGGTGATGATGAGGTGGTGTCCAAAAAGACTTTCCCAGGCCATGGGGAGATTCCGGAGACCATCGGGGTGACGTCCCAGGATGACTCCTTGTCCACCAGATATACGGGGGAAAAAGTCCCCACGGGGACTGGTGACGGGGCCCGAGTTCCCTTCGGGCCTCAGCCGGATACCATTTGGAGATCTACATGGCTCCGGGTCAAGCGAACGATGTTCCCCCCAAGGAGGGAATGTGCCTGTTCCACCGGTGACCTCTGTCCAACTAGAGGCACCAGATAATCTGCTAGAGGCGCTGCGAGGCGCCTCTATTGTGGATGAGCATCGTGTCCTTATGGACACGGTAATAGAGAAGGTTTAGTTTGTCAAAAGCGGACTGATCGAAGCCTGCACGAGCCTTCTAACGGGCTTTGAGGTAAGTAATCTGATTGTAGGAAAAACATCACCGTATAGACAGTAGCCCCTGATGCTCTGTTTGGTGTTCGGGAGGAAAAGCCAAACAGAGGATCGAGAATGAATTTCGCAGGAGTCTAACATGAGTTGTCTATGTGAATAAGCAGGTATCACTGCAGGCTGCCACTGCTCATCCTGCGGAAGTTTCCGGACTAAAGCGGAAACTGGAGCGGGCCGAGGAGGAGCTCGGCCTTGTAAAGAATCAGCTGGAAGATAGCCAATGTATGAAGTAACCTGTGGGTATATTTTGAAAACATGAGTAGTCCAGCCGGACTAAAGTGTCATAAACTTTATTAGTGGCCATGACTGAGGTGGCGGCCCTTAAGAAGGCGCTAGCCAAGGCCGAGGACAAAGTGGCCAAGGAACACACCTCGCATGAGGAACACGAGGCCTGGGTTGGCGAGGCGCAACAACAGCTCCAGGGCGCGATAGAGAGGTTTGAGTCCTTGGAGTGCGATTGTAAGGTGCAAGAGTCCAAATTGGCAAAGGCCCGCCAGAGCACGCGGGATGCACGAGCCGAAGCCCTGAACGCCCTCTAGGAAATTCATGCATAGCAAGTGTGTAGAAGAAACGTTCCTTGTACTTATCCTGAATTTGGATTTTTCAGGGGCGTTTACAGATCTGCCGCATAGTGTGTCAAATGCTGCCGAGCATTATAGAGCCGAAGAAGGGATGTCTATGGAGAAGCTATTCTGGTCCCAATAACTGGGATCCGAACATCCGGTGCCCTTCAGCGACCAGCTAAAGCAGTTGGTCGAGCTGCATAGGTTGGGAGAGCTAGCCATGAAGGACCTAATAGTCCAGCTATGGCCTGCCGATCCTATACCTAGCAGCTACTCTAGGCTTGTGCAGCGGCTTGTGAGTGCCTGTCCACGGCTTGAAGCCGTGAAGCGGTCGATCTGTATTGAAGGTGCACGTATGGCCTTTGCCCACATCAAGAAACATTGGGCAAAGTTGGATGCCAAGAATCTAATGACCGAGGGACCGCCGGAGGGCAAGGAGCATCGTCGGCCCGAGCACTATTTTGAAGGTGTCCTGGAGGGGTCCCGCTTTGTGGTGGAGCAATGTTCGAAGGATATCATATTCCCATGAGAACATCTGTATTACCTTGCCCTGTAATATAGAACAATGGTGTTTATGTAGTATAATGCTTATGATTTAAATTTACCTCCTGTGCGGACGTTTATTAACTCTGAGGGTTGACCAGTCGTCGGCCTCTGCCCCCACGTAGATAGTACAGGGGTGTTCGGGATAAATCTAAACACTCTTTACTCCACATTCTGGTCCTTTTAGGAGGTGTTTAGTGCAACGAACAAGGCACTCAGACTATGTGGCCTTTACCGCCCTCACTTAGCCATAGGAGTTTGACAATTAAGAAAGTTGGCGAAGCCCCTGGTATTCGGAAAACCGAACTAGGGGCACTATGCGCGCCTAATCGGTGGAACCGATTCTTCGCAAGAAGCGGAAAAAATCTCTCACGATTTGGAACCTCTCGAACAGCTGACCGGCTCTCGCCGCATCATGACAGTCAGTTTTCAGCTTTCTCTACTGAGGTGCTCGTCCGGAAGAATCGGGACACAATCGCAGTAGTTCTCCCTTTACTACCCTAGCCGATATGGCGGAACATAAGGTAGCAAGCACAGGAGCCGGGCAACCCAACTATTGACCAAAGACATGATTAGGAGCCGATGCATATAATGTTATAAGTTCGGGGTGCCGAACTGTACTATAAAAGTGTTCGGACTTTTATTGCCGTAGTGTTGGGTGTAATGAAGCCCCTGGCGTAGTAATACATACCATGGTGTACGTGTGCGGTGAGTACTTAATACTGAGGTGAGTAAACGAAAAAATGAAATAATGAGCTGACGCTACCGTGTATTCACCATTGTGATGCAACTAGTATGTCAAGGCGTACTTTGTACAAGTAATGTGATAAGAAAAATAGGGCTATTTAACATGCCGCAACCAAGGGCAAGCTACATGCAGGTATGAAAAGCGAGTATGGCAATCGTTTAGTAGAGACCACCTGGGATTCCCTTGTAAGCTAGAGCTCATTGCCACCTTGGTGTGTTCTGCAAGTAGGTTGTCCGCGTAGACCATCAAAAGAGAAGAAAACTCGTAAAAAGAAAAAGTAAATTTGTGCGAATCCCAGGGTCGGTCGAGCCGTATAGTGCATTGTGAACGAGTTATGCCTCCGTCAATTCCCCTGGGGTTTTGACTGCGTAATTTATGTATGCGCGGTATTGGTGCCATTGCCTCATCAGGGCCGGGACGGAGGTCAAATTGCTAATTCGGCCGAGCCGAGCTGTCCTGCTGTAGTGTGGTCCGGACCGTCTTAATGATGTCTAGGGGCTCGACAGCCGGATTACGATGCTGCTTGAGAAGGCCGCTTTGTACTTCTGCTGCTAGGGCGGCAGTGTGCTCCTCTGTACGGAGGGAGCGTTCCGTGTTTCCATGTACTGTAATTATGCCACGTAGGCCGGGCATCTTGAGCTGGAGATAAGCGTAATGTGGCACCACATTGAATCTAGCGAATGCGGTTTGTCCGAGCAGGGCGTGATAGCCACTGCGAAATGGGGCGATATCGAAGATTAATTCTTTGCTTCGGAAGTTATCTGGGGAACCGAATACTACCTCCAGCGTTATTGAGCCCATACAATGGGCCTCTACGCGTGGTATGACTCCTTTAAAGGTAGTCTTCCTGGGCTTGACCCGTGAGGGGTCGATGCTCATTTTACGTACTGTATCCTGATAGAGCAGGTTGAGGCTGCTACCACCGTCCATTAGGACTCACGTTAGGTGAAATTTGTCGATGATTGGGTCGAGGACCAATGTGGCTGAACCGCCATGGTGGATGCTACTGGGATGATCTCGGCGGTCGAAGGTGATCGGGAATGACAACCACTGATTGAATTTCGAGGCGACTAGCTCTAACGCATAAATGTCCCTAAGTGCGCGCTTGCGCTCCCTTTTGCGGATGTGTGTAGCTTATATCATGTTCACCGTTTTGATTTGAGGGGGAAATTTATTTTGCTCCCCAGTGTTCGGCTGCCGGGGCTTCGCGTCATCGTCCTCGCTATGTGATTCTCCTTCTTTGTTTCTGCTGTTGACCTTGCTGGCTTGTTTAAATACCCGGCAATCTCTGTTAGTATGGTTGGCCGGTTTGTCTGGGGTGCCATGTATTTGGCAAGGACGATCGAGTATGCGGTCCAAGCTGGATGGTCCTCCACTGCTCCTTTTATAGGGCTTCTTTCGCTGGCCGGACTTGGAGCCACTGAACCCGGCGTGAACTATAGTGTCATCGGCGTTATCGCCATTGCTTCGGTGTTTGTGTCTGTTGTGCCGGAGCTTGCCGGTGCTGTTTTTGGCCTCGAAGGGGCCTGTTTCGTTGGCTGTGTTGTACTACGAGCCAGCCAACTAACCTGTCCCGTGCAAAAGCGGGTCATAAGTGCCGTGAGGGCTGCCATGGATCTCGGCATTTCCTGGCCGAGGTGGCGGGCAAGCCATTTGTCCCGGATGCTATGCTTAAAGGCCGCTAGGGCTTCAGCGTCCGGACAGTCGTCGATTTAGTTCTTTTTGGTTACGAAACTAGTCCAGAATTTTCTGGCTGATTCTCCAGATTGTTGAACTATGTGGCTTAAGTCATCAGCATCGGGTGGCCGGACATATGTACCCTGGAAGTTGTCGAGGAAGGCCTCTTCCAAGTCCTCCCAGCTGCCGATGGAGTTCGCAGGCAGACTATTTAGCCAGTGTTGAGCTGGTCCTTTGAGCTTTAATGGGAGGTATTTGATGGCATGGAGGTCATCTCCTCGGGTCATGTGTATGTGAATAATAAAATCTTTGATCCATACTGCAGGGTAGGTTGTTCCCTCGTATGATTCAATATTGACAGGCTTGAACCCCTCGGGGAATTGATGATCCGACACCTCGTCTGTGAAGCAGAGAGGGTGTGCGGCGCCTCTATAGCGGGCCGTGTCATGGCGTGTCTCCGACGACATCCGTCTGTGATTATCAGCCCGGGGTGTGATTAAGTTTGTCATGTCCGAATAGGCAGCTTTCGTCCCGAGTATGGGAACGTCCTCGCGATCCGTATATAGATCTGGTATGTCCTGCTCTATTGTCCAATTTCTGCCGAAGATTGTATGTATGGTCCCGAGCTGGCCTGTCCCTGTTTTTGCGAGGAGGTGGGGCGGGCTGCTGTTCGGTCTGAGTTGCCATTTGATCCTGACCGCGGGGTGCCCGGTCCGCATTGTGCGAGGGAGGTATGGTATCCGTTGCCTCCTCATCGAACTGAGGTAGCAGTCTGCGTTTTGGGTACCTCTTGGCTGGGCGCTTGAGGCCGTATTCCTCAGCTGTCTGGACATCAGTCCATCTATCGACGAGCAGGTCTTGTTCAGCTTGAAGTTGTCATTGTTTCTTTTTCAGGCTTCTTGCAGTGGCTATGAGCTGAAGCTTAAAGCGCTCCTGCTCGAGAGGATCCTCAGGCACGATGAAGTCTTCGTTGCCAAGGCTTGTCTCCTCCTCGGGGTCATCTTACTATCATCCTCCGGGTCATCTTCTATGGCTTGTTCGTCAGGGTTGTTTTGCCTGCTGTCGTGTTCCTGTTCGGAAGTAGCCCTGACAGGGCCTTCATTGTTTTCTGTGTCGCCCGGAGTACTATTTTCTCCGGTGCCAGTGTTGCCGTCCTTTGAGCGGCGGTGCTTAGAGCGGTGTTTGGGCCGCCAGCGCTTGGACTGTGTCTCGGAGGTTTTATTCGCGTCAGGCTCTTCTTTGTCGTCGCCGGATCCTTTAGGTGCGTCAACCATGTACACGTCATATGAAGAGGTAGCCATCTAACGTCCAGTGAATGGCGGGTCTTGGCTTTGCTCCTTGTCGGCATCGTCATCCATACCGTCGATGTCTTCGGAGCCATAGTCAAACACGTCGGTTAAGTCATCGATGGTGGCTATGAAGTGGGTGGCGGGTGGGGAGCAAAACTCCCGACCATCCGTTTCTAGCTCAAACCGGACATAGTTCGGCTGTGAGTCCTTCTCCAAGGACGAATTCTTTAAAGATTTTAGCACGTCACCCCAAGGCGAGTGCTGGGAAAAATCAGCGGTTCTGAACTTGAAGATCGATGACCGATCTAGCTCAGTGTCCACAGACATATACAATCCGGAACTTATAGCCGGAGACGAGTCCGAAGTTCCGTTAAAGAGAATTGCAAGGCGTCGAGTCTATGTGTGGCTCCAACGCCGCGGACTCTTAGGCCTCGGATGGCTCGATCTGCTTCGGCTCTAAGGTCGTTGCTACCATAGGAACCATCTCCTGGGTGTGATCTGATGACAGATTTAAGTCACGTTCATCAGGATGAGGGGGATCGATCGCCGCGGGCTCGAATCCCTCGAAGATCAAGTCTCCACGGATATCCGCGACGTAGTTCGAGCTTCCAAATATGACCTGATGGCTAGGGGTGTATCTGTCGATCTGCTCCAGATGGCCAGGCGAGTTGGCCCGCAGTACGAAGCCGCCGAATACGAAGATCTGTCTGAAGGGAATGTTCCTCCTTGGACAGCGTCATTATTGACGATTGAAGGGGCCATCAAACCTTTTGTCGACGGCACAGTGGAATTGCTTAGCATCTCCAAAATATTAACCTTTCGATTGGCTCTTTGCCTCTTCGAGAAGTCGAACAATAATGGTACTGCATTATATATCGTTCTGGCTATATGAGACTGAATGAATTGCTGCACGTCCACCACGTGGGCGAGAGAGAGTGCGTACTATTATGTCTGTTTCAATATTGACTACATATGGAGTAAAATGAGTGAATCTACACTCTAAAATACGTCTACATACATCAGTGTTTGGAGTATGTACTAGTAGTTCATATTGAAATCTACTAAAGGATATATATTCCAAACAATATGATAATCTCTCTAACGAAGGTAGGGACGAGGAGTAAACGGAGGGAGTAGTAAAATTTTCTCCTCGTCCTGTGAGCCACCGCGCGCGTGGGCGAGAGAGCGAGTGTAAGGCATAGTAAGCAAGCTTCACCTCATCCTGTGAGCCACCGCGCCCTTGGGAGGGGGAGACGGCGTACTAAGCAAGCTTCTCCTCGTTGAGTTGACGGGACACATCAAAAGTAATACGCATAGAGCATCCCGAGTGTATAGAGCATTGCCTCTAAGGTCGGCCCCACATGGTTTGCCTCTTTCTTAATATAACGCATCAAGTCGCAATTTGTTTTTTCACCCGTGGTAGACGATCGTCCATCAAGTGGATAACTAGTACACATGTCAAATTACCACGTGGGCTGCCTTTTCGTACATAAATGAGCTCCATCGTGTACCCGCGCGGGTGTGGTTGGGAAAGAGACGGGGGTACATGCGCCGTGCGTGCACCTCTTCTCTTCGTGCACGTCCCCCACCTACGTGGGTGTGTGTAGATACACACCTGGACAGATGGCATGTGCGTTCGTGACACATAAAAAATTTGACACATGCAATGTGTGTGAAATAGAGGCCTCTCGATATCATATATAGAGGGGGCGATCAATGAGAAGAGAGGGAGGGGTCATAGATATTGATAGAGTCGAAGAGAGGATCAAGTGGGTTGGTGCGAGATCGATGAAGAGAGCCATCGAAATTGTGTGTGTGCAAGTCAAAGATATAGGGCGGCTAACCTACCGAAACGTCGGAGGGCACAGGGCAAGTTTGTGTGTGGCAGGGAGACATGACTAGAGCGCTCGATGTATCAGTGTGTGTGGGGGGAGGAGGGGGGAGGCAGAGGCCTAACTAGAGAGGTAGAACGACTCGTATATGTGTTGAGAAGGAGAGACCCAGCTATGTGTTAACAGAGATCAGTCGGCATCCATACATAACTGAAGGACGGGAAATAGGTTGGACAAAGATATATATATATAGAGAGAGAGAGAGAGAGGAGAGAGAGGAGGAGGAGGGAGAGGGATAGAGTGCTGGATGGGTGATGGAGTTTCTTCTCGAAGATGATGGGAGAGGCCTACTAGACAAACTGAGGGTAG
The DNA here is from genome assembly GCF_003073215.2 of Triticum urartu. Taxonomy (NCBI): domain Eukaryota; kingdom Viridiplantae; phylum Streptophyta; class Magnoliopsida; order Poales; family Poaceae; genus Triticum; species Triticum urartu. The sequence goes on along the minus strand of NC_053025.1, from coordinate 174,122,147 downwards.
AAGTGCAATATTATCAATAAGAGTGGGGATGTGTTTCTGTGTGTGCCTGTGCATGATAGATGTGTCGAGACGCGTGCATGGTTGATGAAGGGGAACCATGTGTTTGGTAAGCAAACCTAACTATATAGATAGATCAATTGTTGTTTGTTGGAGGAAGGGAGAAACATAACTAATGAGGTAAATCGATCGACGTGTGGGGAAAAATGAGTTATAAGTACCTAGCTAGCTATATGTATAGCGGGAGATCGGTTGGTGTACATCCATTTGTTAGAGGCTAATAAGGCCAAGTAAGACGGATAGACAGAGAGAATGGATCTAGGAGGTGGTGCGAGATGCCGAGCTACTAGCTAGATAGGGGGAGGAGTGTGCGATTGTGAGATCGATGAAAATATGGGTGAGAGTTTACACATGTGTGAGACCATACGAGAGACACGAGGCATGGACACAGAAAGGAGGAGATGGAAGGTGCGTGTGTATGTTGTAGGCAGACATCTCTGTAGAGGTTAGATCGGTGTGTGTCGGAAAGGAGATGTGGAGACTGTGGGAGAACGACCTAAAAAATAATGTGCGCGATGGATAGAATGCTGAGGGAGGGGGAGGGCGAGGAGGGCGTGTGCATGCACGAGTTAAAGTTAGTGCTAGCTACAAAGGATAGAGGATTGTGTGGGTGTAAGAGACTAACAAAGATGATAATTTCATATGAAAGTGGATTCATATATTGGAATAGGAGATCATAGTGCTATAAACATATGCATGCATGAATATAGCGGTGATACGCGTGCTGTGGTTTTGCACAATTTATACCATAACGTGATAATGCATGGCGTTTGCAACTCACAGCTAAATGTCGAATAATCTAAACCATACTATACATCAAACAATCTCACATTTTATTTGAACTTGTGATAATGTGTGGCGTTTGCAGCTTACAACTAAATATCAAACAATCTAAACAATACTATATATAGAACAATCTCACATTTTATTTTAATTTGTGGTAATGTGTGGCGTTTGCAACTCACATATAAATACTTGTAGGAGTAGGGGGAGGAGCACCATACATTATGTGATAAACACATTATACATATGAGACATGGTTTAGATTATTAAGATCTAGCTAGAGCTTGAAATGTACTGTGATTTGAAATCAACATAAAGTGGATTCAAAAAATCGAGTTCGAGTTCATATAGTACACATAGTTCATATCTAACACGACGGTAATCATGTGTGTGTTGTGAATATAATACACAAAAGATGGTTTAACTTGACAATAATGATGATTGTAAATCTTATTAAAATAGAGAAACAAATTCAAATGGTTTGACTTCACAACAATCATTATTGCATATCTTATTCAAATAGAGAAACGAATTCAAATTTAGTTCATATTGAAGCGGTAGTATATACGTTTGGAATGCACTAAAACGTTCATTTGAGTAGCAGGTGGCATGCATTATACACATAGAAAAATATTTTAATTGAACATAACATGTGATGAGGACATCAATACCAATGTTACACCCACAACCCCTGCTGCTATACAAAGTGGACCAATTACTAGAGCTCGCGCACGCCAATTGAATTATCAGGTATTTTCGTTTCTTGGTAACGATTCTAATGTTCATGGGAATATGATGCTGCCTAAATTGGATACATTTGTTTAGCTTACAAATGAAGGGCCTAGTTTGGACAAGAAAGATGAACCTTGGAGCAAGTTCAAGCATGGAGATGATGGCATGTGCAAGGGGATCAAGAACGGAGTTACAAGTGATGACTTCAGGACTTTGAAGCCACCATAAGGAGTGCATGAAGCCTTGGACGAAATATACAAGTTGCCACTTCATAAATTTCGTCTAGAGGATATTCTAGGTGCTGCGTCACCTTATTATTGGGCCAGGCCCATGTATTTTCGAAATACTTAAGTATAGGCCATTTTTAGAGTCCGTATGTGTGGGAAAACAAGAGTTAGGGTTGTTTTCAGACCCCTCCTCCAAGGGCCACGAAATTCCCCCCTCTTCCTCCATATATACAGCCCTTAGGGCGTCATTTAGACTTTGGGTTTTGTTTAGATTAAAAGTTCGCCATAACTGCAACTTCGCGTACTTCGTTTGTGTCCAGCGACCAGACCAAGACGTCACAGAACCCCACCTTCATTAATAAAGCTTTCCTCTTTTATTCGCAATATCCAGATTGCAATCTCAGTTTCTTGCTTGTTCTTCGTTTGCTTGCAGGAAATAGACCCTTGTGGTCAGGTTGATCGTGCTCCGGCGTGGTCAATAACCCCTCGGAAGTTGGCTTAGCGATTGCTAAGGCACGACGTCTCGCATGTTCGTAGTCGGATCATCAAGGTCGACTCCCACTGAAAACGATAGCCACCATCTCATCGAAACATCGGGACACCTTTGCCTCTATCAAGTGGTATCAGATTTCCAGGTTGCTCGGTGAGATTTTACAGTTTTTCATAGTTTAGATCGAGTATGTCCTTCATACCTACAGTCCACAAAAAAATCCAAAAAAATTAGTGTTAGTTCATCATATTCGAACCAATCTGATCCTTTGCATAGTCGTTTCAGTATTTTGCTTTGTTGAATTTGCGGTTGCATTGTCGTGTCTAGTTGCTGGTCTTAGAGTCTAGTCTTTTAGAGTTTCGAGTTCTGGTCACGCCACCGCCGCACCATCATCATCGCCCCTGCCATCTACCGCCACCACTTATCCACCATCGATCTGTCTCCATATACCATCACCCATCTGTATCCATATACCACCACCAATCCGTATCCATATACCACCATCGCTGCCATATCCTACCACCATATATCCACCACCAATCCGAGTTCCTTTCATATTAGGTTTGTTTTCGAGATCCGTCTAATTTCCGATTCGTGTTTTCTTACCTGAGTAGGTTTTGAAAAAAAAAGTCTGGAGACCCCCGGGCAGTTTTTAGGCCAAAATTTTCACAGGAAAAAATATTTTTCCCGATCCTATTTTTAGGCTTTTCTGAGTCTTTTGAGCCACGTGCCATCATAGTGATTTTTTTCGCACTTTTTCGTCGTCGCTGCCTTGATTTCCAAAAAAAAGTCAAAAAAAAAATTCGTGCCCATCGTGTCAGTTTGACGAGGGAAGAGTTTTGAGACACTCGCCATTATAGTGATTTTTCGCAAAAAAAGAGGTGCGCCCAAAAAAACAAAGTGAAAAAAATTCCAGAGTGTGCTTTTGCCTTGTTTACATGCAGCGCCGTGATTTTGAGAGTGTTCTAGGCTCACGTCTCTAGCATGGTTTAGCCTAGGGCTAGCACAGTACCGTCATTGAGCGTTTATTCAACTTTGCATCTCTGAATTGATAATTGCTGACCCTTTTGCTACCATATTATAAGCCTTCCCAGCTCCACATACATCTACATTGTGTGTTTGACTCTCCCTGGTAATCGCTCTATCCAAGCTTTGAGAGTTTTGACTACGACGGTTGCCGATCACTGCTTGCTGTTGGGTAAGAACTGGTAAGAATTTGAGATTTTCTTGACGGATTTGTGACACCCACCACCACCTCTGTTAGTAGTCTGTAGGATCATATTCTTGTGTGTTTGTATTGCTGCTAACCATGGTAGGATCACAAGCCGACGAGACTGACTGGGAGAACATGACAAATAAGGAGTTGCATGATAAATTTCAGCAAATGATGAGTGGACGGGTGCAAGATGTGCTAAACAGATTTGAAGAGGCCATGGAGAAGATAGATGGCATGGAGAAGACGTTCGAAACAAAGCTCGATAACAAGTTTAATGAATTGCTCGTGTGTATTCCACCACCACCACCGGCAGCACCTAACGCACCTCTACAGCAACAACAACAACGTCACCATCCAAATCAAGTGGGACAAGCACAGCGCATTCCCATTGACCCTGGGAAAAATTCTGGTGCCTCTGTTGATGCTTCTGTAGCTCCTGCTGCTACTGTAGAGGTGGAGGACCATTACGAGGATGAGGTTGATCAAAATTAGAACAACGTGCAACCACCAACACCACCACCACCAGGTCGTCCTCAGGTATATCATCAAAAGTCAAGCCAAACTGAACCGTAGACATGCTAAATGGGTTGAATTCATTGAGACTTTCCCTTATGTCATTAAACACAAGAAGAGTAAAGAAAATGTTATTGCTGATGCATTGTCTCGTCGTTATACTATGCTTTCACAACTTGACTTTAAAATATTTGGTTTGGAGACCATCAAAGATCAATATGTGCATGATGCTGAATTTAAAGATGTATTGCAGAATTGTAAGGAAGGGAGAACTTAGACAAAGTTCATTCTTAACGATGGATTTATGTTTCGTGCTAACAAGCTATGCATTCCAGCTAGCTCCGTTCGTCTTTTGTTGTTGCAGGAGGCGCATGGAGGAGGATTAATGGGACACTTTGGCGTCAAGAAGACGGAGGATATACTTGCTACACATTTCTTTTGGACAAAGATGAGACGGCATGTTGAGCGTTTTGTTGCTCGCTGCACTACATGTCAAAAAGCTAAGTCACGACTGAATCCTCATGGTTTATATATGCCTTTGCCTGTACCTAGTGCTCCTTGGGAGGATATATCTATGGACTTTGTTTTAGGTTTACCTCGAACAAACAAGGGGAGGGATAGCATATTTGTTGTCGTGGATAGGTTCTCGAAAATGGCACACTTTATACCATGTCATAAAAGCGATGATGATGTTAATCTTGCTGATTTGTTCTTTTGTGAAATTATTCGCTTGCATGGTGTACCAAATACTATTGTTTTAGATCGTGATAATAAATTTCTTAGCCACTTTTAGAGATGTTTATGGGCTAAGTTGGGGACTAAACTACTTTTTAGTACTACTTGTCACCCCGAAACTGATGGACAAACTGAAGTAGTCAATAGAACATTGTCTACTATGCTTAGGGCTGTTTTGAAGAATAATAAGAAAATGTGGGAAGAATGCTTGCCTCATACTGAATTTGTTTATAATCATTCATTGCATTCTACTACTAAGATGTGCCCTTTTGAAATTGTGTATGGTTCCCTACCTCGTGCACCTATTGATTTGTTGTCTCTTCCATCTTCGGAGAAGGTTAATTTTGATGCTAAAGAATGTGCTAAATTGATTTTAAAAATGCATGAGTTAACTAAGGAAAACATTGAGCATATGAATGCTAAATATAAACTTGCTGGAGATAAGGGTAGAAAACATGTTATGTTTGCACCTGGAGATCTTGTATGGTTACATTTGCGTAAGGATAGATTTCATAATTTGCGCAAATCAAAGCTAATGCCACGTGTTGCTGGTCCTTTTAAGGTGTTAGAGAAAATAAATGATAATGCATATAAACTTGATCTGCCTGCAGATTTTCGGGTTAGTCCAACTTTTAACATTGCAGATTTGAAGCCTTATTTGGGCGAGGAGGATGAGCTTTCGTCGAGGACGACTTCATTTCAAGAAGGGGAGGATGATGAGGACATCAATACCATTGTTACACCCACAGCCCCTACTGCTATACATACTGGACCAATTACTAGAGCTCGCGCACGCCAATTGAATTATCAGGTATTTTCGTTTCTTGGTAACGATTCTAATGTTCATGAGAATATGATGCTGCCTAAATTGGATACATTTGTTTTGCTTACGAATGAAGGGCCTAGTTTGGACAAGAAAGATGAACCTTCGAGAAAGTTCAAGCATGGAGATGATGGCATGCGCAAGGGGATCAAGAACGGAGTTACAAGTGATGACTTCAGGACTTTGAAGCCACGATAAGGAGTGCATGAAGCCTTGGAAGAAATATACAAGATGCCACTTCATAAATTTCGTCCAGAGGCTATTCTAGGTGCTGTGTGACCTTATTATTGGGCCAGGCCCATGTATTTTAGAAATACTTAAGTATAGGCTGTTTTTTGAGTTAGGGTTGGTTTCGGAACCCTCCTCCAAGGGCCACGAAATCCCCCCCCCCACTTCCTCCATATATACAGCCCTTAGGGCGTCATTTAGACTTTGGGTTTTGTTTAGATTAAAAGTTCGCCATAGCTGCAACTTCGCGTACTTCGTTTGTGTCCAACGACCAGACCAAGACATCACAGAACCGCACCTTCATTAATAAAGCTTTCCTCTTTTATTCGCAATATCTAGATTGCAATCTCAGTTTCTTGCGTGTTCTTTGTTTGCTCGCAGGAAACCGACCCTCGTGGTCCAGTTGATCGTGCTCCGGCATGGTCAATAACCCCTCGGATGTTGGTTTAGCGATTGCTAAGGCGCGACGTCTCGCACGTTCATAGTCGGATCATCAAGGTCGACTCCCACTGGAAACGATAGCCACCTGATCGAAACATCGAGACACCTTTGCCTCTATCAAAATGATTCAAAGTTTTGAATGGGATTTGTAGTGCGAATTGATTTGGTACAGTAGACGGGACTAGACTCTCTTGTGTGGTGCGAATTGATTTCTTTTTGTTTTTTCGTGGACGGAAGTGCGAATTGATTTGGTACATTACACGTTAGGCTTGTCCGGAAATTTCAACCCGCTCCTTGTTACCCCAAAATATTTAAGATACTTCTTTGTCTCGCCGTGCTCCGAAAACTCCCTCCATCTCAACCCGCGCCTTGCTATCCCAAAATTACAACGCGCGCGAAAACTCCCACCTCCTGCGAAATCCCGACACGTGAAATGCCCGTGATACCCCTGAACCGAAAGAACCTCCGAGCACAAATAGGTGGGGGTACTTCCGTAACTTACCCCATATTTTGGACAAGCGGGTCCCTAAGCCATGGTTCCGCACTCCCATCCCATCAGCCACCCATTCGTACATCGAGGCCGCGAAAACCCATGAAGCCCCACACCCTCCTCCATCCGCCACCTAGCCGGAGCTCCTTCCCCGATGACGTCTTCCACAGCAACACTTCGACGTCCCTCATCCACCGTACCGGAAGAGGATTCATCGTCGATCTCGTCATCCCGCCGGTTCAGCCACCCTGTCCTCCACCTCCAAGGAGCTGCCCCGAGGTTCCCCTCGTCTTTTGCGCCACCTCCATTCCCACACCGCCGTCTTCACCTGCACCACTGAAAGAGCATCATCATCATCGTTTCCTCGAATGAAGCTGAGGCCTAATCGGCGCCACCAAAGCGGTTGTACACTAATTGCCGCATTTTCTTCTCGATTCGATCTCACGGTGCTGCCGGCGCTCAGTCCCGAGCCGACACGGCGTGGCTCCATCCATGGTGGTGTCGCCGGCAACTTCCTCCATGGCGTCGCTCCCTCGGCGGCGGGTCCACATCAGTAGGAGCTGCTGCTGCTTTAGCTCTCGCTGACGCTGCTGCTCTGCTCTTGCTCTCGGTCCCCTGCTTGGTCTGCTCTTGCTATTACTCTTGCTCTTGCTCGCGCTGCTGCTCTCACACTTGCTCTTGCTTGCGATGCTGCTCCAATTTAACTACACTTCAGTCGACTGAATCAAATTTTGTGTAAGTCGATTTTCAAGGGGTGGGGGGGCTTGCCAGAGTTAAGGTAGAACCAGCCGCAGCGGGGAGGGGGGCTCGCCGGAGATGTACCCCACTATCTATCTTAGGGTACAGGGTGGGGGCGGTGGTCGCCAGCGGTGGTGGGGCGGTGGCCTGGGGATCGCTGGAGAAAAAGCTCAGCACGGGGGGGGGGGGGGGGGCCTAGAGGGATGGCCGGGGCGGCGGCGGACCGGCGGGGGGGAGTGGTTTCGGGGCGGGCGGGGGACCGCACCGCCGGCCGCGGGCGGCGGGGGCCGGCAGTTTGGCCGGTGGTGGCTGGCGGCTCAGGGTAGCCTCACCTGATGCTGCCACACGACCAGCTACCCCGGCTCTCGCACATGTTGGTGCTGCTTTCCTGCTACTAGTGCGTTTAGTTTCAACAGCAAAATTCAGTTTCGATAGTTAATTTTAGTTTCAACAGTTAAATTCAGTTACGACAGTTAAGTTCAGAGATGAGCGGATGATGTATTTTGCATGTAGCACTTTGTGGTTATGTATTTTACGTCATCTATTGGAGATTCTATTAGAATTCCACTTAGGTTAACGTTGTCTCTCTTGTCTGCTTCAGCCTCGGCATCATACAACTCACCGGAGCTGCTCCAACGAACAAACCCTCCATGACAGCGGAGCAGTACCCCGGGCTCCATCTCCATATGCCTAAGATCTTCTTCCCCTCCTCCGACAGTCAAGTCAGCCAGAGCATCCTCACCTACCAACCCAATCACGCTGAGATCGACATGGCTTCGCCAAAGAGGTTGTACACTTGTTGCATCTCTTTTTTTACTCTACATGTTATATATATTGTCCACTGAGCACACGTAGTAACGTGAAATACGATTATTTTATCCTACTATATGACAAGTAGTGAGGTACCAGGCAACTTTGCTATCTGTGATGGACACTCTTGAATGCCATCATTATTTATCTCTGCACGTTTGAGGTGTGCATTTGTCGATGGGCCTGGGAGTTGAGCTAGTAGGGAAGTGGCCTGGGTCCAAAGTAATAGAAGTAGCACAAAAACATTTTTTGAGTGTAGGCTTTTCCTTGCTCAAGCCTGCCTACTAGAATCACCAGTTCTTGAAAGTAAAAGTGAAGGAAAAACATAGGAATTGGAATGTTTCCTATGGTACTACTATTCATGAATTTGGTTCAAAGGAATGGAGGAAAGGAAAACTATAGGATTTGTTCCTTTAGTGTCTCCTTGAAAGAAAAACTATAGGAATTTTAATTTCCACTTGTCCTCCTTTTCAAATTCCTATTCATGAAGCACAACACTAAGAGATAGTAGCATAGTAGAATTATAACCTTACATTTTTTTGTGGTTTGACTTAATCTCACCATGCTTCTTTGCATCATGTGATCTTCCAATTCTTGTGAATGAAACACCCAGATTGGCAGAAATCCTATGTTTTTAATTCTCTGTTTTGCACGTGCATTCCTATCTTATTCCTACCTATTTCCTATCCCTGCATTGTTAGAATCCTCAAATTCAAACAATCCCTTACACAAATACTTCTGTTATAGATATGTGTCAAAGAAAACCTTGTGTGATTTGTCCTGCTCCTGTCACGCTGTGTGCCACCCCACCTCATTTGCCCCAACAACAGAAGGGTTCACCACAACAGGGATCCGCTCTCCAGACTGCCTTTCGCCGCCTTAGATCTTCTTCCCCACCGCCGGCAGCCACGACAAGTGCATTACCATCATCAACTAAGCAGATGACCTTGAGGACTACACGGGTCCGCAAGAGAGGTCGCACTCTTCCGTGTCTGCTTACGTTATGCATCGCTTAATATGATGACATGCTACTTTATCATCGTGTTCACCTATTAGACTCTGAGTCAGGTCCAAAGTAATGCTGAAACTTGAGTTTTTAAATGGTTGTGGGGTACATATTAGGGCAGCAATCCGTACTATCTATCTACTATCTGGTTAATCTCGGGTGTCTACTATGAGTTTCATGTTGGGTGCAAACGAACATTAAAGGAGCCATTATCTGAATTTTTTAACTAAAGCTATTATCTGCCTGCTCTCATTGGTTTTGGGTCTATCCACAGTTTTCTACCATCACTCTGTATTTGTGCATGCACTCCTTACATAATCTCGCTATGTTTTATTCCTATGCATGTCAGTTATTGTACACAATGGAACTAAACATGTAGAGAAAAAGAGACGAGTCTTGCGTGGCAATAAAATTTCATGCAGACGTCGCTCCATGGTGGGCGCAAAGGCAGCCCCCCTCCACCCATTTAGGATTGTAATCAAGAGGACGATAACTGTTCTGAGGGGGATTCAGAAGGAGAAGACCTCTCCTATTTACCCCCTGAGGTCTTCGCTCTAACTTGGCATGCTGATGTTGGTAATATCATGCATATGATGCCTTGCATTGCTTATTGTATACATCAAATATGTCATCTACTTAGTTTAGACATGCTTTGTGTCAATGCCATCTGTTTAGTTTCTTTATCGTATATGTGAATCATGCAATGCCATCTTGTTTAGCCAGTCATCATATATGTGAATTTTGCAATGCAGCCATGATTAGCTAGTCATCTTATATGTGAATTATATCATGCCATCATTTTTTTAGTACGTGTTAAATTTGTCAACAATTTCAGCACATTCAATTACTCTTCCTGTGCATCAGCCATTAGACACAGTCATGGAAAAATCTGAAGTGGAAACAAGGTCTTCAGAGCAGACAATGCTATCTGACGAAGTTCGTGTCTTGTTGGTTACGGATAGCTCCTCAGAGGAGGATTCAAAGACAGATGACCAGTCATATCCCCCCCGAGGTGCATGTTCTAACTTGGCAGGGTTATGTTGCTCATATCGTGCGTATGGTATCTTGCATTGCTATGTCATTTGCTTAGTTTAGACATGCTTTGTGTGAATGCAACCTGTTTAGTGTCTAATTACCATATATGTGAATTATTCGATGCCATCTTGTTGCGAGACATTATATATGTGAATTATGCAATGCTATCTTGTTGCAAGGCATTATATATGTGAATTATGTAATGCCATGTTGTTTAGCCAAGCGTCATATATGTGAATTATAAAATGCCGTCCTTTTTTTGTATTTCTCGTTGCATTTGTCGACAATGTTTGTATATTCAACTGCTCTTCCTGTGCATCGGCCATTTGAATTGGTGATGGAGAAATCTAGAGTGAAACAAGGTCTTTAGAGAAGACAATGCTACCTACTGAAGCAGATATCTTGCTGCTTACAGATATCTCTTCAGAGGGGGATCCAGAGGCAAATGACCAGTCCTATTATCTCCCTGAGGTGTATGCTCAAACTTGGCAGGGTTATATTACTCATATAATGCATATGTTGTATTGCAATGCTTAGTTTTTACATCATATACACAATACTGAATGCCATCTCCTTAGCTGACACATCATATATGCAATTGCCCTCTTCTCACTTGCTTAGTATATAAATCATATATTTGAATTATATCATGCCAAGATGTTTACATAGACAGCATGTATCTGAATTATGCCATGCCAACACATTTTCTGAAGACATAATATAGTTATATCATCTCATCCTGTTTACATAGTCATCATGTTTTGAATTATATCATTCTATTCGTGAATTATATCATGCCATCATGTTTCCATTGACGACATGTTTGTGATTTATGGCATGCCAACAACTTTAATAGACACATCGTATAGTTATATCATGTCATATTGGTTACATAGTCATCATATTTTGAAGTATGTCATTCTATCATGTTTAGTTAGCCATCATACATGTGAAATTGTGTCATGCTATCCTGTTTAATTAGCCATCATATATGTGAAATTATGTCCTGCTATTCTATTTGGTTAGACAACATAAATGTGAATTATTTCATGCCTTGTTTTCTTCCCTACTATCCATTGCACCTGTCTATCTTACAATGTCTGTACATTCAATTACTTTTCTTGTTTATTAGCCATTTCAGTTGGAGGGGGTGATGGTAGTATCCGTGGGAGTAAAAACACGGTCTTCAGAAAAGATCGTGCTACCTGTCGATGCAGATAGAACCACGGATGTACTTCCCCAAGAACCAACCCCACCACACATAACCCAGACTCACGCAGATTGTACCCCTACCCAGTTGGACAGAGAACTAGCTACACCCCTTCTAACCCCAAACCTAGCAGATAGTAACCCAGTTCAAGTTGACATAGCACCGTCTCCACAACAGAGCACCCAAACACAAGTAGTTAGTAAGGCAACTGCAGTGCCCAAAGCACGAGGACCACCACTCTGAACCCCAAGTCAATGCTTAAAGCAGAAGAATAATTGTTCTCAGGTCAGGCTCCATAGCTATGGTTCGTACTACTTTGCTCTTGCATCACTGTATTTACTCATACCAACTAATTTCAAATTTGAAGGACGCAATTGAAACTCCAATGGCGCAATAGGTATTTTTTAAACCTATTTCTTTAACGTGTTTGTTGTTGTAACTTGCTCTATGTTGATTTCAGTTTCAATAGAATAAACAGTTATGTTCTCATGCCAATGCACATTACAAGTGTTGTTATTGCTCTATAGTTTCCCACTTATATTATGTCTATTCTACTTTGTCTTGAACAAATATTATTTGAACTGTGTCTCTATCTTGATTTGGCAACGAAACTAGATTGATATAGACCATACAGTGAGCATACTACATAGATATATGTTTGTTTCATGCTGTTATCATGTCCACCTAACTACTGAACTGGTTTACCAAAATGAGTTTCATATACTACATTGTAAACCTGTGATGTGTTTGTTTATTTCTCTTTTAGAACGTGGATAAAATATTGGAGAAGAGTACCCCGTTATGCAATGGTAAAGGAAGTAATGCAGATAAGGTTCAAGATAGTGAGACATCCCTATTGGTCTCCAAGAAAGCTGATAAAAAATATATTGAAGACACTGAGACAACCCCAAAGTCCTGTCTTGATGTAGTGTTCGAGTTACTGGCTACTAGTGCTGGCACCAGCTCTTCGAACTCGCTGCCTGAATCAGTTCGGCTTCTTGAGTCTCAACTTCAAGTTGAAAGACATCGCTCAGATGTTATGCGACAGGAAGCCGAAGGACTGAGGAAGTCCCTGCAGAATTCAGTTGCATACTTTCTAGTGCAACAACAAGTGCTGGAGGATTTAAGATCCAACCAAGAGAAAGTTAATAAGCTTGCTAAGCATCTTGCCAGCATTATGGGTACCCATGGTATTGTTTCTTGAGCTCTTCTGAAGTGGTTTTAGTTCTGGACTTGTTTTGCTACGGCGTTTATTTGCATTGGTCAACAACTTTGACAACCAGTCTATATGATATGTTGCTTTGTTCCCTATATTTGCACAAGTGGCGAACTTTGATGCCTAGTGGATTTAATATGTGTAATTGCCATGATAGCCTAGTGTAAGTTGCTTGCCTATTTATTTCCTTGTTGTCTTGTTTATTTGTTTGCTTGTAGTCATTGCAGTTCTCTTTCCGTGGTTTGCTAGTGGCTGCAATAAACTATTTTTTAAAACTAGGCCACAATACCATGGGCTACATATTTACTGTAGTTACCAAGGGCCTCCTATAGGTCGTAGAAACAATGGGCCTTCTAAGGGCCATAGAAATAATGGGCCTTCTACGGGCCGTAGCATCAATAGGCCTTCTACATGTCGTATGATTGATAGGCCAAACATGGGGCAATAACAGACCGCATTATGGGTCGTAAACAGGCTAAATTTGGAATCGTCCGTTCATGGGCCGATAATAACGGACCGTCCTTAATCGGTCGTATTTGATGACGCTATGAAAACAGCCCAACTGATTAACGGGCCGCAAACGGGTCGATTGTAACCACGGGCTGAATTTGTCCCACAAGCAGAAAAGGCCAATAATGGGCCGTAAGTAACCAAATGCTGGAAATGAGCCCAAGAATAAATGGGCCCTGAGAAGGCCGAAAGATAACACGGGTTGGAAATGGCCCAATGGAATAATGGGCCGTTAATGGGTATAAAGGGCTACACTGTTCATTGCGGGCCAGATTCACCACGGGCCGTTAATGGGCCAAGAGTTACAAATGGCCTCGTATGGGCCAAAAGACATCATGGGCCATACATGGGCCGGAAGTTACAACGGGATGGGGTTGTATTGGACGGCCCAGATGAAGCTACTGGGCTTAATTCCGATAGGCCATAACGGTCCGTGAGTTAGCGGGCCGTAAATGGGCTATATACGAACAGGCCGTTAATAGGCTTTCCATGGGTTGGCCCATTACCTTTTGACCTAGTCAAATGGGCTGGCCTTTTCACCGGAATGGGCTTCTGTTGGGCCATGCCATGTGTCGACGTATCATAGGTGCCTCCTGTCGAATGAATGGATGACATCTGTTCCAACGGTGAGCCAACACGTGTTTCCTCCGGCCAATGAGAATTTTACACGTGGAAAATCCTCATTGGTAGGGGCTGTTAGCGGGTTATCGGATCCAAAACCAGACCGATAGCTTAACGGCGACCCATTACGGTGGATGCCACATGTCGGTCACCCTTGACGAAAGCACTTCCATGACGCGCAATTTATCGTCATGGAAGTGGACACTTCCGTGATGATAATTTTGCTAATGTCATGGAACACTTCTATGACAACACAGGTATGACTATCTTGATTCTATCATAAAATCGTCATGGATGTACATGCATGACAGAAAATGTGACCTACTGTGACAAACACGTATCATCACGGAAGTGTCTTTTATTTGTAGTGTGGGCGGGCAGGAAGGCCAACTGGATCATCCTCATCCACCAATCCGGTAGTCCATGTCGTCTCATGGATGTCTAAAATCAGTGAGAGATGACCCTTCCATCATTAGATACCGCCGGCATCGAGCCTCGCGGCCCGCCAGACATTCCTGCCTACTACGCACGAGATGCCTCGAGATTTTGTTGTGACCTCCATTTGCTGAAGGTTGTAATCTACGAAGTGCCCACACCATCAAACGACTACATATATTACAAGCTCATTGCCTTGTTTAACATGGGATTATTATATCTTGAATCCGGTCACCATACATGGTTATGGCTCATCATCAATCATGTTGACCCTCCATTTCTGTCTGATGCTATAGTGCATGATGGCATCGTTTACGCGGTCGACACACAGATTGGCTGCATATACTGGTGGAATCTATCGTCGTGTAATTGTTCTATCTCATCTAATCTTTTCCTTATGAATACGACTTCATGTTGATTGTTAGAAATTTATAATAGATAGTATGTCTATAACCACATCATTGCTATATGTTCCTCTCATTTCCTATATTTTTTATGACCACACATGTTATTGTTAGAGTTGATATGAGAACAATTGGCATCTAATGATTTTTAGAATAGATATTATGAGTATAACCTCATGATTGCTATATGTTACTCTCATTTCCATGATTTTTATAACCAGACATGTTGAGTTGATATGAGAGCAGTACTAACTTCAATGTTAGAATATGAGTAGGCCCTGTCATAGTTGTTTTCCTCTCATTTTTACATGATGTTTGAACCATGACATATTGCTAGAATATAAAAGCCATTGGCTTAAGTTTTTAACTTGGGGTATGATTATGACCACGCACTACTTCAGGATGTTGCTAACGCGACACTACGATCAGAGACCCTTCGACGAAACTATGTGCGATGCAATAATCGCAAACGGTGGTGTAAAAAACCATAAAAAAAGGTGCAAAATGTTTGCAATGGAGGATGCATCAAACATGGTCCAGATTTTAGTTGCATGTGTGATGCAGGGCATATGGTTCAGTTCAATTAACTGTTTGCGATGAGGAGGAACAAAAAAAGGGCAACCAGATGAAGGTGTGTGCGATATACAACATATGGTTCACTCGGATGAACTGTTTGTGATTAGGCAACACAAATGAAATGGTCAGCCAGATCAAGGTGTGTGTGATATACGATATGCGGTTCACTTGGATGAACTGTTTGTGTTGAGACAAGAGAACAAAAACGGTTCAATATAACAAGATGTGTGTGATATGCGGCAAACAAGTCTGTAATGAGAAATGTGTGTGAAGACCGATAATAACACAGAAGGTTGCTGCTTATAAGATGTGTGTGTTGTGCGATGGGATTGCATACAGAACAACAACATTATGTACACACTTATAAGGACATGGTTGCATAATCAAATTAAACATCCACATACAAAGGTGGCTACTACAACCATGGCATTTGCACACACTAAAGTAAACTATTACATGCATCATTACATAGGTGGCTACTACACACATGACATTTACCCACACCAATAAAGTAAACTATATATTACATGCATGATTAACTAGCATAAACGATCATCTGATCATCATCTACTTCGTGTGACGCTTGCTCTGCTTGTGGCTCGATCCAGGCTCGTCGATTTGGCTAACGAGGCACTTCCTCATGTCAACGAACCGCCTATGCATTTTGTAGCATCTTTACACGCTCTTGGCCGCGAACCCGAGGTGACGTTCATCCAGTTGCCTCATCCAGGCCCCGTGCCAGGATAAGGGACTTGTTCTCTGGGCATCCCGCTTCATCTTTTCGTAGTAGGGGTCGCTGATGGCCGAGGCGAGTTCGACCAGGGAGTCCTTCTTCGTGCTGCCCCAGACCCTATAGTGGTCACGAATTTCGACAAGGTTCTTGCAGGCCAAGCCCATAACACTGAGTGCTTTTACATCGTCCGTGGTTTCCACCATGGCGAACTTGTAGTCGGTGATGTTAACAAACCTGTTGAAATGGTCACAAGGCTCTATGCCATGTAGTAGTGGTAGATGAGGACATGATGGCGCATGCACAACTAGGTGACGGCAAGCTTCTGATCCATACCGGGACGACTGACGGTGTACTGAAGGTCGATGCTGACCACATTGTACTTGTCTCGAGCAAGCAACTGCTAAACGCTATTGATGTAGTCGTCCACCACGACCGGGTCGATGGTGTACACCACCGAGAGATATGTCTCCCTTGCGTGGGTCTCCACTCTATGCTCACCGAAGTCCATTAGAGCGGCGCTAGACATCCCCTCTCTATGTGTCGTCGTGGGTGTGCTTGTTGTGTTGTGGGGCGCGATCGAAAGGTTGAAGAGACTAAGGTTATAATGGCTGCAGGAATTAAAGGGGAAGCCGGACGGCCAGGAATATCGGCAGGCCCTGATGGCAGTTCTAATTTGCAGCACGTAACTCCATCGTGCCGCATGTAACTGCATTGTGTGGCAACGCGCACGAAGCAACCGCATTCATATGGGGGCCCCGACGTGATCGTGCACATGCCCAACTGCTGGCAGAGCGTGTGCGAAGGGACGCGAGCAGAGCGCTCTATGGTCGCCTCAATGGCGAGCAACCATATATATATGCATATAGGAGTTGAACACACAAGAAAAAGGTGTCCACAAGCCCGGTGCGCCGACAGACACGAGTAGAGCGTGCCGTGGTGCCTAACGGCGAGCAGAGCTTGCCGAGGGACTCGAGCAGAGGCCGACGCAGTGATAGGTGGCAAATAAGACGAGCTATGCGAGCGATGTCGAAGACATCAAGCATGAATCAGATTAGAGTTGCATGTGCGATACGTGATATACAATTGATCCATCCGAGCTGTTTGTGATGGAATAAGCTATGTGTGTTGCGGGCAAACGCTTGCTGGTATGTAACCTTAAAGTTAACCAAAAAAGTGTTAATGCATGTTACAAAAATTGTATAGCTGGAAACTATGTTCGAATACGACTCCGATGATATAACCTTTGACGACATGCATTCATATTTTATTAGTTAAATCCTAATTATAAACCGGGACGGGAGCATAGTAGGTAATTAAATCGCAAACGTTTTTTTATTAACCGTATGTGTATGTGTCCTTTCATCCTCCTCTCGCACGTCTTGTCACCCCGCTGCTGCAGACGGCTTACAGTGCAAGCTTGCGCAATGCGTGGGGGCGTTCTTTTGGCCAAACGGTGGCGCCAATGAATCGTCGGTGAGCCTGTTCCCGCGCAACCTTGCAGGTTCCCGCACAAGCTTCCCGCCCGACTTGGTGAAATCCCCCAAAATCCCAATGCTTACCAGCCTACTATATAAACCCTCACGGCCGACGAGTCCTGCGTCGAATTTCCCCCTCCCTCCCTCTAGCTTATCTTGTCTGCTTCTCCTGCAATCGCCAATGGCACCGGTCTGTTGTTGTTGCTCAGCCACTCAGTCGTCATCAGAGGACAACTCCAGTTGGGAGGCTACACCACAGCGGCGGCGCAGTCCTCGAGGTAGTGTAGGGCGTGTGGCGTCCCTATTGGGTGTGCGCGGAACACCCACCACACGCTCCGCCGCCGCTGCCCGTCGGCAGCTATTGCCGGCCGACGTTGCTGCCACACCATCGTCGAAAGCCAGGGCCTCCTCTGGATAACATGATTGTCGCGCCTTGGCGGCTGACGACTCTTCGAGTGGAAGGTGAGTCTCCCGCTACAGTCGAGACCTGAAAGTATATGGAGCTTCTTCAAAGAACAGTAGTCTAGCAGGCGACTTATTCATATAGCCGCAAGAAAATTCATTCAACTCCACGCCCTAGCCGAAGTTATAGCCGGCGCAATGAGTCACTGATAGTTTCCAGGAGCGAGCGGTGCCGGAACCAACCGTGTGGGCATGACCCGTCGTGTGATGATAAAAATGTTCAGGCTTTGATGGTTCAGGCTAGGGCACCCCAGGAGGCGGAGCTGGCGGCTCAGGTAGCAGGTCATCAACAGCTCCAGCGTAACCCTTCAGCACCTATAGAAGTCGGGATGACTTCTAGAACAGTGGGGGTGCCATGCTTAGCACCGGCTCTTCACAATGAGCGGTTGCCTAAAGATTTCAAGGGTCCTCGAAAGGTGCCCAATTACACTGCTGATCAGCCTCCAGAGGCTTGGATTGAGAGCTACGAGTTGGCTATGGAGATGTTAGATGTTAATGACGTTGTGTGTGCCAAGTACTTCACTATGATATTGCATGGGCCGGCTCGAACCTGGTTGAAGGGATTGCCCCCTAATTGTATCAATTCATCGCCGGAGTTGAAAGCGCGTTTTATTCCGAATTTCAAAGACACATGCAAATAGCCTCTGTCTATCATCGACCTAGACGCTTGTGTCCAGGGCGAGGATGAGCTGGCCCACCATTGGGTTCATCGGGTTTCCGCTATTATCCACTCATCGGATAGCATCAACGCAGGCTCTGCTATTCTGATTCTAGAGAAAAATTGTCATTTCACCCCTCTCAAGCAAAAATTACGGTGGCTTAAGTGTCACTACAACGACATGGGAGAGCTCATGGCGGCCCTCATCAAGTACGCCGATTCTCACAATACTAAGGATCCTGGGTCTGATGAGGACAGGTCCAATAAGGGGAAGAAAAACTGCAATGGAAAAGGACAGCAGTCAAACATGATAGGTCATAACGAGGGTAGTAATGGTAAGCGCAAGCCGCTTGACGGCGGGTCAGATTTTGTGGCCAATACAAATGCATAGAATAACGATTGACATTCGAAGGGTAAGCCATTTCCTCGGGCGAGAGGACCAAAGTTCAACCTTGAAGCGATGTTGAACCAGCCCTGCCCAAAACACAGCTACCAAGATAGACCGTCGACTCACCTGTGGAAAGATTGTTTTATCGTGAAGGAATATAAGAATTCCGGTTGTCACCAGGTGACGTGGGAAACAACGGCCCCATATGGGACCTAGGGGCCCCTTGCTGGTTCGGCAAGGGGGATGTCATGTTGCACAAAGAGCAGAGGAGCGTGGGGCAACACGACTGAGATCACACAAGCAATTTTACCCAGGTTCGGGCCACCGCGAGGCGTAAAACCCTACTCCTGCTTTGGTGGATTGATGCTGGAAGAATGGTGGTGGAGCGTAGTACACTTGCCTGGCAGGATCGCCTAAGGGCGGCAGTGGCTACGTGCGTATGGATCCATGGGTATCCAACCTTCTAACCCTTGTTAGGCCTGCCATGGGCCTCTTTTATAGGTTAAGGGGTCACCACAATGGCAAAGTAGTCATTATGCACTGATAAGATATCAAACAGTGCTATCATACCAAACCCTGCAGGTTGACAGGGTGCATTAAATGCACTGCTCAATGTAACATCATCGCTTGCCCGGCAAGCCTTGCCGGGCTGTCTTGCCAACTTCACACCTGCTCGCTCGACACGCACAGGACGGGTGTTGTTTGTAGGTATTCCCTGTAGAAAGAGGCTACCATGTGGCGAATGGCTGCCACTTAGTCACTTTGCGACTTGACACCGCATCGATTGAGGACGTGGGTTGTGGTGGACTAGTTGGGTGAGGTGGTTTTGCCTCCGCGACCCCCGGCAGGCTCTGCAGGGGTGTCTTGGATGTTCTCTTCTGGGGGCAACCCCGACCTCGCCGAGCTTGCCTGTCTGGCAAGGGAGGCTTTTCTCCTGGTGGTATCGTGCTTCTCTGGCTTGATCTTGGTCCTCTTAATCTTCATATTGGTCCTTCGAAGACCTTGATCTCTTGTGCTTTGGTATGGCCTAGTGTCGTAATCTCGTTCCCGTTCCTGTGCACAGCCCGGGCAACAGACCCAGGGTTTGTTGCACCGACAGAAGCCCCCGGACCTGCCCCGAACGTGTTGCCAAGCATTGTTGGGGTAGGTCCTAATAAGTGCACAAGCAGAAGTGTGGAAGAGGTTGGTCTCTTGAGGTCTTCTTTGCTTCCTCATTATTCTTGAGTTCGAGCCATTTTCTGGTTTCTACACACGTCATGTAAAGTCAATAGTGGTGGGGCCACCCTTGTAATGGCCCGTGAATGACTTTAACGCACAGGGTAGAAACTGCCAATTCACTCTTCCCACCATGCTATTATCCTTGTCCACGTACGCCGCATGAATTGCACAGGGTAGGTAGTGGAGGCATGTGGCGCAGGAGAGCATCAAGGTGAGGGCCCGGTCTTCTTGAATTGGCGGAGCAGGACAACGATCTCTTGTTGAGGGAGCGGCTCCCCTCCCCGGCCCGCCTATAAAAGGTGGGGCGAAGGGGGGGGGCAGAGTCATTCATCCTTGCGTCCCCCTTTCCCTGTTTTCCGCCTCCTGCTGGCTATGTCGAAGAGAAGAGCCTGGGGCCAAGCCCGGGCTATAGTCTGAGGCCGGCGTCGCCACACGTTGGTGCTGGTTCTTGGGGAGTGAGTCTGGTCCTTACCGAGAGAGTTAGCACAAGATAAGCATCGCTCAAAGAAATTTGAGGCACAGTAGAGAAATATGTCAACCATCATGCTATGATAGTTATTGTGTTCAACATGGTTGGGACTCAAATTATAGCAAGTGTGTGGCACAACAATAGCATTTTTATTCATGGGGAGCATATGGTGCACACAAGTATTGGAATCATGCAAGGGATGGGGTGGATCAAAATCTCCCAACATGTATGAGGAAGCTATGGGGGTCTCCTCATGAGCAATATCTGAATCATCATATGGAGATAATTGAGAACAAGGCAAGCAATGCATGTTCGAAGCTAGGTGGTCATGGCATGGCATATGAGATAAATGATTCAAAGGAAGCATATCAATATCATCACAAGAAAAACAAATGCAATAACCATGTGCTTGTCATCTATGCCATATGTGCAAATTGGGTTTATTTTAATGACATGTGCATAGTCACTATGATGAGATTGAAAATATGACATACTGGAGATCTCATGCATAGCATATGACAAGTCAAGTGAATCATCAAACATGATGTGACCAAGAGAATTATCACAAGAAATCCTATGTAGCATGTTCTCGGTGTCAAAACCGGCGGATCTCGGGTAGGGGGTCCCGAACTGTGCGTCTAGGCCGGATGGTAACAGGAGGCAGGGGACATGAAGTTTTACCCAGGTTCAGGCCCTCTTGATGGAGGTAAAACCCTATGTCCTGCTTGATTAATATTGATGATATGGGTAGTACAAGAGTAGATCTACCACGAGATCAGAGAGGCTAAACCCTAAAAGCTAGCCTATGGTATGATTGTTGTTGTCCTACGGACTAAAACCCTTCGATTTATATAGACACCAGAGAGGGTTAGGTTTACACAAGGTCGGTTACAAAGGAGGAGATATCCATATACGTATTGCCTAGCTTGCCTTCCACGCCAAGTAGAGTCCCATCCGGACACGAGACGAAGTCTTCAATCTTGTATCTTCATAGTCTAACAGTCCGGCCAATGGAGATAGTCCGGCTGTCCGGAGACCCCCTAATCCAGGACTCCCTCAGTAGCCCCTGAACTAGGCTTCAATGATGATGAGTTCGGCGCGCAGTATTGTCTTCGGCATTGCAAGGCGGGTTCCTTCTCCGAATACATCACAGAAGAATTTGAATACGAGGATAGTGTCCGACCCTGTAAAATAAGTTCCACATTCCATCATAGAGAGAATAATATTTTCGCAGATCTAATTTGCTGGCTTGTTTTGGAAGCATGACGTTATGTCATGGCCCGGTGATTATTCAAACCGTTTCTTTTAACCAGCCCCGCACATAACGCGAGGCAGTTTTTCGACACATCTTGTCAAAGCAGAGATCGTGTCCCCTTATTGCGGGATTCTCATCAATACGGGCGTGGGTAACCCAACCGCGCCATCAATTGTGGCGCTTAGGGGATAAGCGAGTTTTACCAGGCAAGTGGGGACGCCTAGTTTCGTCCGCTCATATAAAGGGATAAGAATTCACCTTTCTATCCACACCTTCTTCCTCCTTTGCTCATCCGTTTTCACACACTCGAGCTCTAGCGCCCAAGTCCACACTTCCACCTCAACCTTCTCCAACCATGTCCGGAGCGGGAGGCAAGTGGATGGTCTCTTCTGTCACGGAGGGAGACATCAAGAAACTGAGGAGAGCCGGATACCTTCCCGACGACATCGCGCACCGGCTCCCAGATGAGGGGAAACTCATCCCCACCCCAAGGCCCCATGAGAGGGTAGTATTCCTCACCCATTTCCTCCGTGGACTGGGATTCCCTCTCCATCCCTTCGTCCGAGGTCTCATGTTTTATTACGGCCTGGATTTTCACGATCTGGCCCCGAACTTCATCCTCAACATCTCGGCGTTTATAGTCGTGTGCGAGGCCTTCCTCCGCATCAGGCCCCACTTCGGCTTATGGCTGAAGACCTTCAACGTTAAGCCGAAGGTGGTGGGCGGCCGCCAGGCGGAGTGCGGAGGCGCCATGGTGGGCAAGATGCCCAATGTAACATGGCTCGAGGGCTCCTTTGTGGAAACCATAAATGGGTGGCAATCGGGGTGGTTCTATATCACCGAGCCGTGCGACCCTGCACGGACAGCGGCCCCCGAGTTCCGTTCTGGCATCCCCACACGGCTCACCTCCTGGAAAGAGAAGGGCCTATCCTGGGGTAATTCGAAAGAGTTGAACAGACTCCAAACATGTATTCAAAACATGCTGGACAAGAAGCTCAAGCTTGTCAACATAGTCCAAGTTATGCTCATCCGCCGGATACTCCCGTGCCAACAACGGGAGTTCAACTTGTGGGAATTCAATCCGGCGCAGCACCGAACTCTGAACAGGCTCTTCGACATGACTCATGAAGACGCCTGGAGGGTGCTGTTCAAAAGCGTCGAGGTCCCCCCCTATTATTGAGGATCACGGATTCAGCACGAAGCACCAAGCCAGTGCGGTAAGCTGCTTTACCTTTCACAGGATACTTATTTTTTATATACATGGACTCTATGCGGGATCTAAACTCCCGTACCTTTGATAGGACTGGCAGAAGATGGCCGGACAGATCGACTGTCCGGCTCCTTTGCCCGAAGGCCCCGCAGACGCTCTTCTGGCGAAGATGCTGACTCCGGCCCTTTATAAGGTGCCGGAGAAGACCAAGAAGGCCAAGGGAACCCGAAAGAGTTCCCGATGCCAGGCGTCGTCGGACTCACCGTCCGATGACTCTGCGGCTCACTCTTCCCCTGAAGACGAGGAAGAAGAAGAAGAAGATGCTCCCCCACCGACTGGGGAAGACAAGAAAAGGAAGGCCGCCCCTACTAGGGAGGCCGGGGGGTCCGAGAAGGGAAGGACTATTCTTCCGGACAGTTCCACCGCCGCCGACGAAGGATACCAGAGTAACTCATAGGATTCCTTTGTCGCACTGCTTTCCCTAATCGCCGAACATGGTTATGCAGGCCGCCACGAGCCAATATCGAGGTATCATCGGACGGCTCCCTGGGCTCGTCGGACATGGATAGCGATCCGGTCCCGACCGCCACCTCCCCTCATCCTGCCGACGATGCCGAGGTGTTGTCTCAAGAGGCACCGGATGGAGGGGAGACAGTCCCGAAGGTGCCCCAAGGCGACCTTCCGGACTCCGGGAGCCGAGGGGACGGGGCCCCCGAGAGCTCCGAGTTCGGCCCTCAGCCGAACACCGTGCCGGACCCTCCAGCGGTTCCGGGCTCGGGCAGGCAGCCTCCTTCTAAGAGAGGCAGGACGCCTGTGCCGGTGACGTCTGTCCATCCAGAGGCACCGGACAATCTGCTGGAAGCGCTTAGCAGCGCTTCCATCAACGAGGAGCACCGCACTATCATGAGTGCGGTGATCCAGAAGGTTCAGTCCGCCAAGAGCGGATTGACTGAAGCCTGTGCCAGCCTTCTAACAGGATTCGAGGTAAGTGTTTTAAAATGTAGTAGAAATATTACCGCATAGACAGTAGCCCCTGATGCTTAGTTCGGTGTTCACAAAGAAAAGCCGAACAGAGGATCAAATAATATCGCAGGAGTCTAATATAAGTATGTCAATATGCATATGCAGGCTTCGCTGCTGGCGTCCGCCACACTGACTGCGGAGGTCGCCGTACTGAAGCAGGCCCTCGAGGGGTCCCGGAAAGAGCTCGGCCTTGCTAAGAGGCAGCTCGAGGAGAACAAGGGTAAGTAATACCCCGTCTATAGATATGTATATATAAAAAAAGGACGCGATTGCCAAATGACAGGATCATTGTATGTTTGTCAGGGGCCACGACCAAGGTGGCGACCCTGAAGCAAGCGCTAACCCAGGCCGAAGATAAAGCGGCCTAGGAGCACACCGAGCGAGAGAAGCATGACGCTCCGGTGGGCGAGGTGCAGCAAGAGCTCCAGGCTCTCATGACGAAGCACGAGGCGTTGGAGCTTGACTCCAAGACGCGGGAGTCTGAGCTTGCCGCGGCCCTCGAGAGCGCAAAAAGTGCCAAGGACGAAGCCCAAAAGGCCCTCCAAGAGATCGACGCGATGAAGAAGATAGCGGCGGGTAAGGCTTTCTATATGCAAAGCAAGCATGTAAAAGTAAATTAGCGATTACTTACCTGGATCCGGAGCTCTTCAGGAGCATTCGCAGATTTGCCCCGCAGTTTGTCCGATGCCGCACATTTTTACCAGGCCGAGGACGGAAGCTCGACGGAGAAGCTGTTCTGGTCTCAATATGCTGAGGCCGAACATCCGGTGCGGATGAGCGACCAGCTGAAGCAGATGGTCGAGCTACATAAGGCGGCCGATCAGGCCATGAAGGGCTTTATAGTCTGGCTGTGGCCTGGCGACGCCCTTCCGAACAGCTTCTTCGGCCTGGTGAGGCGGCTTGTGGATGCCTGCCCACGGCTGGAGGTCGTCAAGCGATCCGTCTGCATTGAAGGTGCACGCCGGGCTTTTGCCCATGTGAAATTGCAGTGGGTCAAGCTGATCAAGTAGGGGCCGTGAAGCTGATCAAGGAGGGGCCGCCGGAGGGCAAGGAGCACCGCCACCCCGAGATGTACTACGAGGGTGTTCTGCCGGGTGCCCGTCTCATCGCGGATGAGTGCCCAAAAGATGTAATATTTGAATGAGACTTGCTCGTGTGATCCTGTATGATGAAAACTTGTTTCATATGCGCAATATAACGCTTGTTTGAATTTAAAATATTACCTTTTGTTTGGCCATTTATCCAATCTGAGAGATGGCTAGTCCTCAGCTTCTGCCCCCATGCCACTAGTGCTGGGGTGTTCGGGATAAACCTGAGCACTCTTGTTCCCATATTTGGGTCCTTCGAGGGAGGTGCTCAGCATAGCGAACAAGGCAACCGGACTAATAATGCTTTATCACTCTCACTTAGCCATAGAATTCAATAATTTTAAATTTCGGCGAAGCCCCTGGTATTCGGAAGGCCGAATTCGGGGCGTGATACACGCTTGTAAGCCGGACAGGGCCGGCCCCTCGCCCTAAGCGGCATAAGTCTTTAGGGAATCGAAAAAAAACCTCGCCGAACAGCGACCAGTCTCTTGCCTTATCATGACAGTCAGTTTTAGCTTTCTCTACTGAGGTGCTAAACCCAGCAAAACCGGGGCACAATCGAGTAGTTCTCCTAGCGCTACCTTAGCCGGTAGAGCGGAACGTAAGGTACCAAAACATAGGAGCCGGGCAAACCCTACATTTGACCAAAGACATGATTCGGAGTTGATGCATATAATGCTATAAGTTCGGGGTGCCACACTTGTGAAAGTGTTCGGACTTTTCACACTTCATTGTGGGGTACGTAAGCCCCTGGTTATTGGTCGTACCAGAGTGTACGGTTGCAAGGCGTCATTAAAGAACACACACACACACACACACACATATATATATAACAAGAATGCAATAATAGTCATAATGTCATGCATTGTTGATTAAAAAAATTGCGTTAAGGCAGAGTGATACAGATAGTGCGATAAGCAAAGAGTAGGACTATGCCCCTTCCAAGGGCAAGCTAGGGAATGATATTGAATTGAATATTTCACTCATTACTGTAATCAACCTGGGAATTCCGTGGTATAACATAGCTGTCTGCCTCCTTGGTTGCTGCATCATGTGTTCGGCAATAGTGCTGCCGGACAGTGTTTCCAGAGATTAAGGTCCTGACAGAAAAAGAAAAATAACCAAACGGGAAGCCCCTAGTGCGGTTTAGGCCGCGTTTTGGGGCGTGCCGCAGTTGTGCCCCCCTTCCCACCTGTGCCCATGGTATTTTTAATGCGTAATTATGTACGCGCGGTACGAATATCGCCGTTGGGTTGGGATTGGGGTGGCCGCCGCATTGCTACGCGAGCTCAGATCGCGCCAGGCGGTCTATTTGCCGATTGCCCCGAGCGCGCTTGAAGGTGTCCGGGCTTTGAAGCGCCGAACTGATTGATTGCCTTGAGAGGCTGCTTTGCGCTTCTGCTGTGAGGGCCGCGGTGTGCTCCTCAGTTCAGAGAGAGCGCTCTGTGTTTCCATTGACTGTAATAACTCCGCGAGGCCCTGACATCTTGAGCTTGAGGTATGCATAATGCAGTACCGCATTGAATCTAGCAAATGCGGTTCGCCCGAGCAGCGCGTGATAACCACTACGGAACGGGACTTTATCGAAGATTAACTCTTCGCTTCGGAAGTTATCCGGGGATCCGAAGACCACTTCCAGTGTAATTGAGCCTGTGCAATGGGCTTCTACACCTGGAATGACGCCCTTAAAGGTCGTTTTTGTGGGTTTGATCCTTGAGGGGTCTATACCCATTTTGCGCACTGTGTCCTGATAAAGCTGATTCAGGCTGTTGCCGCCATCCATAAGGACTCGAGTGAGGTGAAATCCTTCGATGATTGGGTCTAGGACCAGTGCGGCGAATCCGCCATGACGGATACTAGTGGGGTGGTCCCTGCGATCGAAGGTGATCGGGCAGGAGGACCAAGGGTTGAACTTTGGGGCGACAGGCTCCAACGCATATACGTCCCTGAGAGCACGCTTCCACTCCCTCTTGGGGATGTGGGTTGTGTATATCATGTTCACCGTCCGCACTTGCGGGGGAATCCTCTTCTGTCCTCCAGTGTGCGGCTGCTGGGGCTCCTCCTCGTGATCGCTATGCGGCCCCTTGTCCTTGTTTTTGGTAATTAACTTGCCGGCCTGCTTGAACACCCAACAATCCCTGTTGGTGTGATTGGCTAGCTTGTCTGGGGTGCCGTGTATTTGACACGAGCGATCGAGTATACGGTCCAAGATGGACGGGCCCGGCGTACTTTGTTTGAATGGCTTTTTCCGCTGACCGGGTTTAGAGCCTTTGAATCCGGCATTGACTGCCATATCCTCAGTATTTTCGCTGTTAATGCGGTACTTATTCTTGTTGCGACATGACCTGCTATTGTCGTCCTTGGTATCTGAGGTACCATGGTTCTTTGATATGTTATTACTACGAGCCAGCCAGCTGTCTTCTCCCGCACAATAGCGGGTCATGAGCGTCGTGAGAGCTGCCATAGATTTCGGCTTTTCCTGACCAAGGTGCCGGGCTAGCCACTCGTCTCGGATGTTGTGCTTGAAAGCCGCTAAGGCCTCCGCATCCGGACAGTCGACGATTTGATTTTTCTTTGTAAGGAACCGAGTCCAGAATTACCTGGCCGACTCTTCTGGGTGCTGAATTATGTGGCTCAAGTCATCGGCGTCTAGTGGTCGCACATAAGTGCCCTGAAAGTTGTCGAGGAATGTGGCTTCCAGATCTTCCCAACAGCTAATGGAGTCTGCTGGCAAGCTGTTAAGCCAATGCCGCGCTGGTCCTTTGAGCTTTAGTGAGAGGTATTTGATGGCATGTAAGTCATCACCGCGGGCCATGTGGATGTGGAGGAGGAAGTCCTCAATCCATACTGCGGGATCTGTTGTGTCGTCGTATGATTCAATGTTTACAGGTTTGAAACCTTCTGGGAATTGATGTTCCATTACTTCGTCTGGGAAGCATAAGGGGTGTGCGGCGCCTCTGTATTGGGCTATATCTCGACGCAGCTCGAATGGGTCTTGCCTGCTGTGTTCGGCCTGTCCGGATTTGCTTTTACTGTATCCGGCGTGACGTTTGTCGTCTCGCAGAGTGGTGCACCCTCGTGATCCGTAGATCGATCTTGAATGCTTTGCCTTGTCCTCCAATATGTTTCGCAGGTCTGGCGTATCTCCCCATGCCTTTTTATTTGAATGGCGTTGGGGTGGGGGCTGAGCTTTTGGCTGGAATGCCTCTCTATTGCGGCCACGAGGTGGCCGATCTGCCGTATCATATGCTTCTTCCTTTAGTCGGGGTAGTAACCTGCGCCTTGGGTAACTCTTGGAGGGGCGCTCGAGTTTATATTCCTCGGCCGCAAGGACTTCAGTCCATTTGTCAGCTAGCAGATCTTGATCCGCTTGAAGCTTCTGTTGCTTTTTCTTCAGGCTATTTGCCGTGGCCATAAGCCGGCGCTTGAAGCGCTCTTGTTTGACGGGATCCTCTGGGATGGCGAATTCATCGTCGCTGAGGCTTGCCTCGTCTTCAGAGGGGGATGTTACTGTCATCCTCCTCCTCTCCATCTGCCGCTCTCTCAGGAGAGCTGGCTCCTTCATCCTCCTGCTCTAAATCTTGCTAGAGGGGATTGTTGTTGTCTTTGGCACTATCCGGAGTAATATTATCTCCTGTGTCGGTATCACCACTTTTGCTTTGGCAGGACTTAGAGCGGCGCCGCTGACGTCGGCGCTTGGGTTTCTTCTTGGAGGGGTCATCCTCCGCTATCTCGTCGCCATTGCCTTCGTTGGGTGTATCCACCATGTATATGCCATATGACGAGGTGGCTTTCCAGTGCCCTATAGGTGCTGGTTCATGTTCGTCTCCGACAGCGTCGTCCATACCGTCGATGTCTTCGGAGTCGAAGTCGAGCATGTCGGTTAAATCATCGACAGTGGCTACGAAGTGGGTGGTGGGTGGGCGTCAAATTTCTTCGTCGTCCGCATCCCAATCATGTTGGACATAATCCGGCTAGGGCTCTCGTGACAAAGAGAGAGATCTTAGTGAATTCAGAATGTCGCCGAAGGGCGAGTGCTGAAAGATATCTGCGGCGGTGAATTCCATGATCGGCGCCCAATCGGATTCGATTGGCAGGGGCGCGAGCGGTTCAGAGTGAGAAAGAGAGTCCGGCACCTTGGAGTCACGGGTTGCGCGGAGGATTATGCTGGTGTTTGGCTCGATCGCCGTTGAGACTGCAGCCCCCGAGGCGGTGTCTAACAACCCGTCCTTGATTGGCGTAGTTGGCTCTGAGCTAAGGGTCGGAGCTGATGCGGGCGCGGCCTCTGGGGTACTGTTTGGCGGCAGAGCTAGGTCATACCCATCGCAACAGTGCGGCGTGCCCGGCTGTGGATCGAATCCGTCAAAGATCAAGTCTCCGCGGATGTCGGCGGTGTAGTTCAAACTTCCAAATCTGACCTGATGGCCAGGGGCCTAGCTTTCAATCTGCTCCAGATGGCCAAGCGAATTAGCCCGCAGTGCAAAGCCGCCGAATACGAAGATCTGTCTAGGGAGAAAAATCTCACCCTGGACCGCATCGCCATCGATGATAGTAGGAGCCATCAAGCCTAACGGCGGCGACACAGAGGAACTCTCAATGAAAGCACCAATATCGGTGTCAAAACCGGCGGATCTCGGGTAGGGAGTCCAGAACTGTGCATCTAGGCCGGATGGTAACAGGAGGCAGGGGACACGAAGTTTTACCCAGGTCCGGGCCCTCTTGATGGAGGTGAAACCCTACATCCTGCTTGATTAATATTGATGATATGGGTAGTACAAGAGTAGATCTACCACGAGATCAGAGAGGCTAAACCCTAGAAGCTAGGCTATGGTATGATTGTTGTTGTCCTACGGACTAAAACCCTTCGGTTTATATAGACACCGGAGAGGGTTAGGGTTACACAAGGTCGGTTACAAAGGAGGATATATGCATATACATATTTCCTAGCTTGCCTTCCACGCCAAGTAGAGTCCCATCCGGACACGAGAAGAAGTCTTCAATCTTGTATCTTCATAGTCTAACAGTCCAGCCAATGGAGATAGTCCGGCTATCTGGAGACCCCCTAATCCAGGACTCTCTCACATGGCATCACAACTAATAGATTCCACATGGCAATCATCAAACCCATCATAAATGGGTAAATCATCGCATGGGGAAATCATACTAGCATGAAGCATGGTAATAGGTGGATCAACATCATGCAAGAAATCAATGTGAAGAATGTCCACTACTGGGACTAGAGCATCACCATCACCTATGTTACCTTTGTCATTCCACTAATGTGGTGTAGGTGAGGTGGCAAAGACCAAATCGTGGTAAAGGTCATCATCATGATGGAACCATGTGGGGGACTTCATAGTCCACCATGGCCATCGTCTTGTCCAAGGTAAGGACGATGTCGTCGAACATCGGCGCATCATCATATATGGGACCTAGCACCAAATGAGAAGACACAATAGATGTAGAGGGTAAGTTGTTAGAAATCGAAATGGCCTCACATGCCCTATCAACTACCTCACTCTCTCTATGTGGTGGTGGCTAACTCACTCCCTCATGGTAGGTGCACTAAATGTCACATATGGTGGAGTAACTCAAATCACTCAAGTGGTGGTGGTGGTGGCTCTCCTCTCATGGGAATTGGGGAAACTCATAATATATGGGGCTAGTGGTGAAGTCACTATCACTCTCACTATGGTGGCACAAGTCACTCAAGTCATCATACGTCGCCATGGTCGAAGGAAAAATCCCATGCTCAACCATCTCGTAGTCGTTGCCGATGATGAAGGCCGAAGATGGCACATCATCACTCTCATGCTTGCTCATCACCGTGTCGCTTGCCTCCAAATCTTGATCCTTGATTTTCTCCGTAGTCGTACTCGTCGCTGCACTGTCTTGAAAAAGAGTCATAGTAGACTCGGCATCACCAATCCCACAAACAGGAATGGCGGTGAAGTCGAACTTGGGAACGTCATCTTGGAGCTCGTCGGGCTTGGACATCTCAGTGGTACTAGACTCATGCTCACCATATTGGAGTGTGGTCTTCGATAAGTGTGCTTGGGGTGGAGAAGCCTTGGCCTTCATGAGTTCTTGTTCCGCCTTGAGTGCAACAATGTAGTAGTTGTCGAGGGACTTGTAGTTCTCGAGGAAGATAGTCTTGGAGATGTCGTTTTGCAACCCCATCATGGAGTGGAACTTAATTGAAATGGGGTCGTCCACGCCGGCTCATCGCAAGGCATTCTTCATCTCCTTGAAGTACTCGTCGGGACTTGGATCCTTGGATGGTGTTCTCCAATCGGTGTGGAAGTTGTTCCGTGTAGGTTGGAGGCACGAACTCTTGCCGCATAGCTCTCTTCGTCTTGGGCAAACTCATGTCGTAGCTCTCTGAAGGTGTGTGAAGCCACCATGTCGACGCGTAGTCATGGAAGTTTCTTGAGGCGCACTTCACTTGATCTTCGGTAGGGACTTAATGTAGCTTGAGGTAGTCATCCATCAAGCGCTCCCACTTGAGATACTCCTTGGACTCTAGAGTCCCATAGAATGGAATCTCGTGGTCGGTATCGAGGTCGTGGTAGCTCGTGGAAGACGCGGACGTGAGCTTGGGGAGCTTCTCTTGAGCGTAGCCTTGAGGTTCTTGTTGGCGAAGATGCCGAATATCCGGAGGCGAATATGCCTTGAAGTCACTTAGCGAAGATGCCAAAGGTGTTTAAGAAGCCGTAGTCTTGGTGTTGATGTCGCGGCTCTGTATAGCCTATGCGCAAGGGGTTGGAGGAGGCCGTGCGCACGGGGTCCCGTGTGCACGGGGTCAATGTCCCGTATGCATGGGGTTGGCAGAGAAGCCAACATGCTCTCAGAAGGCCGCTCTTCCGTTCTTTTGGATCGCCCTTGATGGCCTTGAGCTTTGTGGTCTTGTCGGTGTCGATGCTTGTATGGACTTGCCGAAGATGGTAGCTCGAGAGTATTTGCACTTGAGCGTCTTCTTGAAGATGAGGAAGACCACTTGTAGTTATTTATGAGGACCTTGAGCTCCTTCATGTGCTTGTCCATCTTAGCATCAATGAAGTTCTTCATGGCAACGAACTCGTTGTCGTGGTTGTAGACCGGAGATGATGTGCCTTGCCTATCCATTACAAGACACGAGGAAATGTGAGTAGGAAATGAGATAAACAATACCAAGCTACCTTTTCCCAAAGTTGAGGATGTATCCTGTGTCACTCTTATGTCTACTACACAACCTTCTTCTTGTAGACGTTGTTGGGCCTCCAAGTGCAGAGGTTTGTAGGACAGTAGCAAATTTCCCTCAAGTGGATGACCTAAGGTTTATCAATCCGTAGGAGGCGTAGGATGAAGATGGTCTCTCTCAAGCAACCCTGAAACCAAATAACAAAGAGTCTCTTGTGTCCCCAACACACCCAATACAATGGTAAATTGTATAGGTGCACTAGTTCGGCGAAGAGATGGTGATACAAGTGCAATATGGATAGTAGATATAGGTTTTTGTAATCTGAAAATATAAAAACAGCAAGGTAACTAATGGTAAAAGTGAGTGTAAATGGTATTGCAATGCTAGGAAAGAAGGCCTAGGGTTCATACTTTCACTAGTGCAAGTCCTCTCAACAATAATAACATAATTGGATCATATAACTATCCCTCAACATGCAACAAAGAGTCACTCCAAAGTCACTAATAGCGGAGAACAAACGAAGAGATTATGGTAGGGTACGAAACCACCTCAAAGTTATTCTTTCCAATCAATCCGTTGGGCTATTCCTATAAGTGTCACAAACAGCCCTAGAGTTCATGCTAGAATAACACCTTAAGACACAAATCAACCAAAACCCTAATGTCACCTAGATACTCCAATTCCACCTCAAGTATCCGTGGGTATGACTATACGATATGCATCACACAATCTCAGATTCATCTATTCAACCAACACATAGAACCTCAAAGAGTGCCCCAATGTTTCTACAGGAGAATCATGACGAAAACGTGTGCCAACCCCTATGCATAGGTTCATGGGCGGAACCCGCAAGTTGATCACAAAAACATACATCAAGTGAATCACGTGATATCCCATTGTCACCATAGATACGCACGGCAGGACATACATCAAGTGTTCTCAAATCTTTAAAGATAAGATAACTTCGAAGGGGAAACTCAATCCATTACAAGAGAGTAGAGGGGGAGAAGAAACATAAGATCCAACTATAATAGCAAAGCTCGTGATACATCAAGATCGTGCCAAATCAAGAACACGAGAGAGAGAGAGATCAAACACATAGCTACTGGTACATACCCTCAGCCCCGATGGAGAACTACTCCCTCCTCATCATGGAGAGCGCCGGGATGATGAAGATGGCCATCGGAGAGGGATTCCCCCTACGGAGGGTGCCAGAACGGGTCTAGATTGGCTTTCGGTGGCTACGGAGGCTTCTGGCGCCGGAACTCCCGATCTATTGTGCTCCCCGAAGTTTTTAGGGTATATGTGTATATATGGGAGGAACAAGTACGTCGGTGGACCTCCGGGCTGTCCACGAGGCAGGGGGTGCACCCAGGGGGTGGGCGTGCCCCCCACCCTCGTGGGCAGCCCGGGACTCTCCTGGTCCAACTCCGATACTCCGTGGGCTTCTTCTGGTCCAAAAATAAGTTCCGTGAAGTTTCAGGTCAATTGGACTCCGTTTGATTTTCCTTTTCTGCGATACTCTAAAACAAGGAAAAAACAAAAACTGGCACTGGGCTCTGGGTTAATAGGTTAGTCCCAAAAATCATATAAAATAGCATATAAATGCATATAAAACATCCATGGTTGATAATATAATAGCATGGAACAATCTAAAATTATAGATACGTTGTAGACGTATCAGCATCCCCAGCTTAATTCCTGCTCGTCCTCGAGTAGGTAAATGATAAAAACAGAATTTTTGATGTGGAATGCTACCTAACATATTTATCCATGTAATTCTTTATTATGGCAAGAATATTCAGATCCATAAGATTCAAGACAAAAGTTTAATATTGACATAAAAATAATAATACTTCAAGCATACTAACAAAGCCATCATGTCTTCTCAAAATAACATGGCCAAAGAAAGTTCATCCCTACAAAATCATATAGTTTGGTCATGCTCCATTTTCGTCACGCAAGAATGATCTCATCATGCACAACCCCGATGACATGCCAAGCAATTGTTTAATACTTTAGCAATCTCAAACTTTATAAACCTTCATGCAATACATGAGCGCGAGCCATGGATATAGTACTATGGGTGGAATAGAATATGATGATGGGGGTTATGTGGAGAAGACAAAAAGGAGAAAGTCTCACATCAACGAGGCTAATCAATGAGCTATGGAGATGTCCATCGATTGATGTTAATGCAAGGAGTAGGGATTGCCATGCAACAGATGCACTAGAGCTATAAATGTATGAGAGCTCAACAAAATAAACTAAGTGGGTGTGCATCCAACTTGCTTGCCCACGAAGACCTAGGGCACTTGAGGAGGCCCATTGTTGGAATATACAAGCCAAGTTCTATACTGAAAAATTCCCACTAGTATATGAAAGTGATAAAACAAGAGACTCTCTATCATGAGGATTATGGTGCTACTTTGAAGCAGAAGTGTGGCAAAGGATAGTGGCATTGTCCCTTCTCTCTTTTTCTCTCATTTTTTGGGCCTTCTCTTTTTTATGGCCTTTCTCTTTTTTTGGGCCTTCTCCTTTTTTATGGCCTTTCTCTTTTTTTTTTTCTCACTTGGGACAATGCTCTAGAAAACGATGATCATCACACTTCTATTTATTTACAACTCGATACTAGAACAAAGTATGACTCTATATGAATGCCTCCAGTGGTGTACCGGGATATGCAACGAACCAAGAGTGACATGTATGAAATAATTACGAATGGTGGCTTTGCCACAAATACTATGTCAACTACATGATCATGCTAAGCAATATGAAAATCATGAACGTGTCATGATAAACGGAATGGTGGAAAGTTGCATGGCAATATATCTCGGAATGGCTATGGAAATGCCATAATAGGTAGGTATGGTGGCTGTTTTGAGGAAGATATAAGGAGGTTTATGTGTGACAGAGTGTATCATATCATGGGGTTTGGATGCACCGGCGAAGTTTGCACCAACTCTCAATGTGAAAAAGGGCAATGCACGGTACCGAAGAGGCTAGCAATGATGGAAGGTGTCGGCGTTCTGGGAACGGGGGTCCCCAGACTTGCCTGCCTGCGGCCTGCGGCGTGGCTCAAAGGGGCCCAACATGGCCCATCTTCATCAACACAGAACCAAGACCCTCACGAGGGGCCAAGCCTCGCGGGGAGGATGACACGGAGCTTCCTCAGGCACAGCCTCATCAGGCTGGCTCGCGAGGAGGCGGAGAGATCAAGGCGGGGTACCCCACGAGGTGCCCGTGACGTAGGCCATGACGACCGTGGGTGCCAGGCAGGCGCCAGCTCGCGCAGTGTCCTTCTTTCCTCTTTGGTGCAAAGGGAGCAAGCGTAGGCGAGAGCATCAAGCAAAGGCACCCGTTTCGGTGCAACGAGACCAAGACCAGTCCAACGGCAGGGAAGAAGTCATTGTGGAGCCCAAGCCAGCATCACCACCAGAGCCTTTGGCAGGCGAGGACCAACTTTAGTCAGGATAAGTGTACCAGATGTTCCCCTCCAAAATGGCCAATTGTTGGCGCCCTTCCCGCTCAATATTTGGGAAGAGGCCCAGGGCCTTTGCCTATAAATAGGACTAGCCACCCACAGGGTAGGAGGATCGAGAATCGGCCACCCAGAAGCTAGCTAGGATCGCAATCGAGAAGAGAGAGAGAGAGAGAGAGAGAGAGTAGGGTGACTGAACTCCCCCTAGCAGTTCATCCTCCCAACCAAGAACAGACCCTCGCGAGGCTGTTCTTCCTTGTATTGCTCATCATCATCAGCCCAAGAGGCAATCCACCACACCACACACTGGAGTAGGGTATTACACCACAACGGTGGCCCGAACCAGTATAAACCCTGTGTCTCTTGTGCTCTTCTTTCCATATCTTAGATCTTAGCGAGGCGGAGGGGTGCAGGTAGGTAGAAGGCGAAATCTCCGCGCGCACCCCAGTGTTCGAACCTCAAGGGTCTGCCGGAACCCGAAATCCGACAGAAGGGTAAGAGTGCGTATAATCCATGGACTCAACATTAGTCATAAAGAACTCACATACTTATTGCAAAAATCTACAAGTCATCAAAAACCAAGCATTACGCGCATGCTCCTAGGGGGATAGATTGGTAGGAAAAGACCATCGCTCGTCCCCGACCGCCACTCATAAGGAACACAATCAAATAACACCTCATGTTTCAAATTTGTTACACAAGGTTTACCATACGTGCATGCTATGGGATTTGCAAACTTCAACACAAGTATTTTTCAAATTCACAACTACTCAACTAGCACAACTTTAATATCACTATCTCCATATCTCAAAACAATCATCAAGTATCAAACTTCTCTTAGTATTCAATGCACTCTATATGAAAGTTTTTATTATATCCCTCTTGGATGCCCATCATATTAGGACTAAATTTATAACCAAAGCAAATTACCATGATGTTTAGATACTCTCAAAATGATATAAGTGAAGCACGAGAGTTCATCTCTTTCTTCAAAATAAAACCACCGTCGTGCTATAAAAAGATATAAGTGAAGCACTAGAGTAACAACAAACTACTCCGAAAGATATAAGTGAAGATCAATGAGTAGTCAAATAATTATGCAACTATGTGAAGAATCTCCACATTTAAGAATTTCAGATCTTAGTATTTTATTCAAACAGCAAGCAAAGCAAAATAAAATGACATTCTAAGAATGTCAAACATCATGGGAAGAAGCAAAAACTTAGGATCAACCGGAACTAACCGATAGTTGTTGAAGAAGAAAGGTGGGATGCCAACCGGGGCATCCTCAAGCTTAGACGCTTGAGACTTCTTGAAATATTATCTTGGGATGCCTTGGGCATCCCCAAGCTTGAGCTTTTGTGTCTCCTTAATTCCTCTCATATCACGGTCTCCCTAAATCTCAAAAGCCGCATCCACAGAAAACTCAACGAGGACTCGTGAGATAAGTGAGTATAAACCAATGCAAAAAAAACTTATCATACTATACTGTAGAAAATCACTAAAATTATTATTAAACATTGAATACTAAATTCCTCTGCATATTTAATAGTCTTATCCTCAAATAGAATAATTAAAGAAGCAAACATATGCAAACAATGCAAACATAACAGCAATCTGCCTAAACAGGACAGTCCGTAAAGAGTGCAGCTAGATCCATACGTCCCTAACTCCAAAAATTATGAAAAAAAATTCCCACTGTAGTAAATTTATCAGATATTAATATGCAAAAGGTTTCAACATTTTATCACATTATGAATTTTCTAGGGAATTATTGCAACAGCGGTAAACTTTCTGTTTTCAAACAGTGACATGAAGACTTGTAAAATATGCATAGTAAAGGCTGTCAGTGCCACTTTTATTGAAATAAAAGATGCAAAACATTGTTCTAAATAACAGCAAGCAAATCCTGACAAAATAAATTGACGCTCCAAGCAAAACATATATCATGTGGTGAATAAAAATATAGCTCCAAGTAAAGTTACCGATGGAAGTAGACGAAAGAGGGGATGTCTTCCGGGGCATCCCCAAGCTTAGGCTTTTAGGTGTCCTTATATTATCTTGGGGGTGCCATGGGCATACCCAGGCTTAGGCTCTTGCCACTCCTTGTTCCATAATCCATCAAATCTTTACCCAAAACTTGAAAACTTCACAACACAAAACTTAAAGTAGAAAATCTCCTGAGCTCCGTTAGTATAAGAAAATAAATCACCACTTAGGTACTATTGTGAACTCATTCTAAATTCATATTGGTGTAATATATACTGTATTACAACTCATCTATGGTTCATACCCTCCGATACTACTCATAGATTCATCAAAATAAGCAAACAACACAATAAAAACAGAATCTGTCAAAAACAGAACAGTCTGTAGTAATCTGGATCAAACGTATACTTCTGGAACCCCAAAAATTCTAAAATAAATGGCTGGACCTTAGGAATTTATCTATTAATAATCTTAAAAAATAATTAACTAAATAGCACTCTCCAAATGAAAATGGCAGCAATTCTTGTGAGCGCTAAAGTTTCTGTGTTTTACAGCATGATCGCAAAGACTTCACCCAAGTCTTCCCAAAGGTTCTACTTGGAACAAACACTAATTAAAACATAAAACATCAATAATAACAGAGGATAGATGATTTATTTATTACTAAACAGGAACAAAAAGCAAGGAACAAAAATAAAATTGGGTTGCCTCCCAACAAACGCTATCGTTTAACGCCCCTAGCTAGGCATGATGATTTCAATGATGCTCACATAAAGGATAAGAATTGTAACATAAAGAGAGCATCATGAAGAATATGTCTAGCACATTTAATTCTAACCCACTTCCTATGCATAGGGATTTTGTGAGCAAACATCTTATGGGAACAATAATCAACTTGCATAGGAAGGTAAAACAAGCATAACTTCAAAATTTTAAGCACATAGAGAGGAAACTTGATATTATTGCAAGTCCTACAAGCATATATTCCTCCCTCATAATAATTTTCAGTAGCATCATGAATGAATTCAACAATATAACTATCACATAAAGCATTCTTTTCATGATCTACAAGCATAGAAATTTTATTACTCTCCACATAAGCAAATTTCTACTCATGAATAGTAGTGGGAGCAAACTCAAGGGAATAACTAACATGTGAGGCATAATTGAAAATTAAAATCATGATGACAAGTTTCACGGATATCATTATTCTTTATAGCATACAAGTCATCACAATAATCATCATAGATAGCAACTTTGTTCTCATAATCAATTGGAATCTCTTCCGAAATAGTGGATTCATCACAAAATAAAGTCATGACCTCTCCAAATCCACTTTCATCAATATAATAATCATAAATAGGAAGCATGCTTTCATCATAATAAATTTGCTCATCAAAACTTGGGGGACAAAAAATATCATCTACATCAAACATAGCTTCCCCAAGCTTGTGGCTGTGCATATCATTAGCATCATGGATATTCAAGGAATTCATACTAACAACATTGCAATCATGCTCATCATTCAAAGATTTAGTGCCAAACATTTTATAGACTTCTTCCTCTGGCACTTGAGCACAATTTTCCTTCCCATCATACTCACGAAAGATATTAAAAAGATGAAGCGTATGAGGCAAACTCAATTCCATATTTTTTTGTAGTTTTCTTTTATAAACTAAACTAGTGATAAAACAAGAAACTAAAAGACTCGATTGCAAGATCTGAAGATATACCTTCAAGCACTCACCTCCCGGGCAACGACGCCAGAAAAGAGCTTGATGTCTACTACACAACCTTCTTCTTGTAGACGTTGTTGGGCCTCCAAGTGCAGAGGTTTGTAGGAGAGTAGAAAATTTCCCTCAAGTGGATGACCTAAGGTTTATCAATCCGTAGGAGGCGTAGGATGAAGATGGTCTCTCTCAAGCAACCCTGCAACCAAATAACAAAGAGTCTCTTGTGTCCCCAATACACCCAATACAATGGTAAATTGTATAGGTGCACTAGTTCGGAGAAGAGATGGTGATACAAGTCGTAGAAGGATAGTAGATATAGGTTTTTGTAATCTGAAAATATAAAAACAGCAAGGTAACTAATGGTAAAAGTGAGCGTAAACGGTATTGCAATGCTAGGAAACAAGGCCTAGGGTTCATACTTTCACTAGTGCAAGTCCTCTCAACAATAATAACATAATTGGATCATATAATTATCCCTCAACATGCAACAAAGAGTCACTCCAAAGTCACTAATAGCGGAGACCAAACCAAGAGATTATGGTAGGGTACGAAACCACCTCAAAGTTATTCTTTCCAATCAACCCGTTGGGCTATTCCTATAAGTGTCACAAACAGCCCTAGAGTTCGTACTAGAATAACACCTTAAGACACAAATCAACCAAAACCCTAATGTCACCTAGATACTCCAATGTCACCTCAAGTATCCGTGGGTATGATTATACGATATGCATCACACAATCTCAGATTCATCTATTCAACCAACACGAAGAACCTCAAAGAGTGCCCCAAAGTTTCTACCGGAGAATCACGACGAAAATGTGTGCCAACCCCTATGCATAGGTTCATGGGCGGAACCCGCAAGTTGATCACCAAAACATACATGAAGTGAATCACGTGATATCCCATTGTCACCACAAATACACACGGCAAGACATACATCAAGTGTTCTCAAATCTTTAAAGACTCAATCCGATAAGATAACTTCGAAGGGGAAACTCAATCCATTACAAGAGAGTAGAGGGGGAGAAGAAACATAAGATCCAACTATAATAGCAAAGCTCGCGATACATCAAGATCGTGCCAAATCAAGAACATGAGAGAGAGAGAGATCAAACACATAGCTACTGGTACATACCCTCAGCCCCGAGGGAGAACTACTCCCTCCTCGTCATGGAGAGCACCGGGATGATGAAGATGGCCATCGGAGAGGGATTCCCCCTC
This sequence comes from Triticum urartu, assembly GCF_003073215.2. NCBI lineage: Eukaryota > Viridiplantae > Streptophyta > Magnoliopsida > Poales > Poaceae > Triticum > Triticum urartu. Next base: position 174,081,268 of record NC_053025.1, on the reverse strand, counting down.
CGGTAGGGTGCCGAAACGGGTCTAGATTGGCTTTCGGTGGCTACGGAGGCTTCTGGCGGAGGAACTCCCGATCTATTGTGCTCCCCGAAGTTTTTAGGGTATATGGGTATATATGGGAGGAAGAAGTACGTCGGCGGACCTTCGGGCTGTCCACGAGGCAGGGGGCGCGAGCCCGGGACTCTCCTGGTACAACTCCGATACTCCGTGGGCTTCTTCTGGTCCAAAAATAAGTTCCGTGAAGTTTCAGGTCAATTGGACTCCGTTTGATTTTCCTTTTCGGCGATACTCTAAAACAAGGAAAAAACAGAAACTGGCACTGGGCTCTGGGTTAATAGGTTAGTCCCAAAAATCATATAAAATAGCATATAAATTCATATAAAACATCCAAGGTTGATAATATAATAGCATGGAACAATCAAAAATTATAGATACGTTGGAGACGTATCACACTCAATGTGAAATGAAATAATAGTGGAATTGGTACCGGACTTGTTCACTCACACCTACAAAGTAAAGCTTAGTGAGTGGCCTGGTTAGGACAAGTGGCACAAATTCATGCAAATTGAAGCCCAAGATATTGTAAATGTTGAGATAAATCCAAAGGACTCAAAATGCAAAGCAAGTGATCACAAATATAGAGGATGGCAATAAAGAAACACACACGGTGGGATAGTGGGGCTTGTGCAACTATAGGGGTGAGCAATACAAAATTGCCTAACTAAGACTAAGCTCGTGTTGCACAAACACTAGGAGAGCACAAGATTGATTACACACTTGGGCATGATTGACCACTTGGCATCAACTCTCTTTTGCTTATAAGCTTATGATCTTTCTTTCTTGCTTAAAAGCTTTTTTGTCTTTTTTTTCTTCTCTTCCTTTCCAGTATGTTTATTGAGCCTTAACCACAAACATGAGATAATTATCACAAGATATGCACGGGAGTAAGAAATGGCACTATATGATATATCAAACGATGCAAGAATATGATATCGTATCACTAAGGTGCACAAAGTGATGTAGGGTGGAACCCTAGATGGGTGATCTTTCACGATTTGGAGGTGACCCCAAGAAGAACACAAAGAACACGAGAGGAAAACACGAGGGGAAACACGAGATAATCACTCAATCCAACAAGATTCAATTACACATGCACTATATCCTCGAAACACAAAGAGATACACGATCCACGGTCAACTAAGGACGATACATAAGGTAACTAGTTCATCTCTGTGAGGAGGTCTTGAGGGGTCATTGTAGGATCGAAAGTATGTCTAGAGGGGGGGGTGATTAGACTACTTGACCAAATAAAAACTTAACCTTTTCCAAATTTTAGTTCTTGGCAGATTTTAGCTAATTTAGGACAAGTCAAGCAATCATCACATAATTCAAGCAAGCATGCAAAGAGTATATAGGCAGCGGAAAGTAAAGCATGCAACTTGCAAGAATGTAAAGGGAAGGGTTTGGAGAATTCAAACGCTATTGGAGACACGGATGTTTTTCCCGTGGTTCGGATAGGTGGTGCTATCCTACATCCACATTGATGGAGACTTCAACCCACGAAGGGTAACGGTTGCGCGAGTCCACACAGGGCTCCACCCAAGGGTAACGGTTGCGCGAGTCCACACAGGGCTCCACCCACGAAGGGTCCACGAAGAAGCAACCACCCACAAAGGGTCCATGAAGAAGCAACCTTGCCTATCCCACCATGGCCATCGCCCACACAGGACTTGCCTCACTAGCGGTAGATCTTCACGAAGTAGGCGATCTCCTTGCCCTTACAAACTCCTTGGTTCAACTCCACAATCTTGTCGGAGGCTCCCAAGTGACACCTAGCCAATCTAGGAGACACCACTCTCCAAGAAGTAACAAATGGTGTGTAGGTAATGAACTCCTTGCTCTTGTGCTTCAAATGATAGTCTCCCCAACACTCAACTCTCTCTCATAGGATTTGGATTTGGTGGAAAGAGGGTTTGAGTGGAAAGCAACTTGGGAAGGCTAGAGATCAAGATTCATATGGTAGGAATGGAATGTCTTGGTCTCAACACATGAGTAGGTGGTTCTCTCTTAGAACATATGAGTTGGAATGGTGTGTGTGTTCTGATAGCTCTCTCTTCAAATGAGAAGAAGGTGGAGGGGTATATATAGCCTCCACACAAAATCCAACCGTTACATAGTTTTCCAATCTCGGTGGGACCGAATCAATAAACTCGGTTGGACCGAAAATGTAAACCTAGTGATCGTTAGTAATTTTCGGTGGGACTGACATGCAACTCGGTAGGACCGATGTGGTTAGGGTTTGGGCATAACATAATCTCGGTGAGACCGATTACACAAACTCGGTGAGACCGAATTTGGTAATTAGCTAACCAGAGAGTTGGTCAGACAAACTCGGTGGGACCGATTTGCTCTTTCGGTGAGACCGAGCGGAACTCGGTGAGACCGAAAAGTTACAAAGGGGAAACACTAAGTTTACATTGCAATCTCGGTGGGACCGGTTCGCTCTTTCGGTGGGACCGAAAAGTTACGAAAGGGAAATAGAGAGTTTGCAACCCCATCTCGGTGAGACCGAGATCCCTATCGGTAGGACCGAATTGCTAGGGTTTGGCAGTGGCTAATGACAAGTGAAACTCGGTGGCGCCGAATAGGAAGAATCGGTAGGACCGAGTTTGGCTTAGGATTTAGGTCATATGTGGATATGGGAAAGTAGTTGAGGGTTTTGGAGCATATCACTAAGCACATGAAGCAAGAGGCTCATTAAGCAACACCTCATCCCTCCTTGATAGTATTGGCTTTTCCTAAAGACTCAATGTGATCTTGGATCACTAAAATATAAAATGAAGAGTCTTGAGCTTTTGAGCTTGAGCCAATCCTTTGTCCTTAGCATTTTGAGGGTTTCACTTTCACATCCATGCCATGCCAATCATTGAGCTTTCCTGAAATAATCATCTTGGAATAGTATTAGCTCAATGAGCTATATGTTGTTATGAATTACCAAAACCACCTAGGGATAGTTGCACTTTCAATCTCCCCCTTTTTGGTAATTGATGACAACATATAGATCAAAGCTTCGACAAATGATAATAAGCATGAAATATATCGTCGCTTTGAGAAGTATGTGATAAGTAAGAGCTCCCCCTAAATTTGTGCATATTTAAAATTTGCTTTGGACTGCAAATGCACAAAGAGTTAGAGTCATGGGTTACTCTTCCATGTCACATACATCTTGGTGGAGCGCTTAAAATGATAAGAATGAAATACATGCACTCATCACCAAGAAAAGTGAATGATCACACAAGATAGATAAGATGATAACATTAAGCAAACATTAAGTGTAGCTTATGATAAAACACATGATCATCAATGTCTCACGAATAATAACGTAGTATCTCAAACACTCAAAAGCAAACAAGTTCGAAAAACCACCAAATAAAGCAAGAGAGAAAAGCACCACTCTCTCTCTCGAAGCCTATGATCTATACATCTTCTCCCCCTTTGGCAACAAGTTACCAAAAAGTTCCTAGAAAATGCATAGCACTAGATTGACGCTCAGGCTTGATCTTCAGGTGGTGGTGGAGTCCGGATCACTCCAAGGACGAAGGCTTCGGTAGATGCTGAAGTAGTCGCTGGAGTTGGAGCTGAAGTAGATGCTGGAGCTGGTGGAACTGAGGCTGTAGCTGGTGCTAAAGTGGTGGCTCTGGTGTCAGCAACTGGCACGGTAGATGACCTCGGGCCTCGTGGCACTCTGGCAAAGGTATGAGTGGTAGTCCTGCCTCTCCTCTCCTGCATGTCCTCCTGGAGCTGCTCCACTGCAGACTGAACTTCCGTTACCTTGACATCCAGGTCATAGAACTTCTGTTCCATGATTCTCTCTAGGCTCTGCTGATTCTGAGTGAGGGTGGCCAGACTTTGCTCAATCCTCAGCGTGGATGCAATCAAGTAACCAAGCTGCTCTTGTTTGGTCTTCAAGAAGTATTCAGATGCCTCCTCTTGGGTAGGCATCTTGGCAGCTTTCTCCTTCCTCGCCTTCTCCTTCTTTGCAAATGCTTGGGCAGATGATGGCTCGTTCTCAGTCATGACAACTTGATTGTCCTTGAAATCTAGACGGATGGGCAGGTGTTCCTTGTCCAATAGATATATGCCCGTGCCCATCTTGGAGTTGATGAGCTCCTGAATCTGAGGGGCATATCCGCAGCTCCTCTTCTGATCTGCTGCAGTCCTCTTGATAATTTCCACTATCAGGCTCATCACCTTAAACTTCTGAGGCACATCAAACACATGTAGCAAGTTGATAGCATGGCCTCTGATCATCTTGTGATCTCCAGACTTAGGCAATAAGGTGTGCCTTAGTATCCAATTGATCGTCGGGAGCCCTGACAGAAGGTAATGCACAGAGCCAAACTTGAAGGTGTCAAGAGCTTCATTGGGAATTTCCTTGTACATATTGGACATGGAGTTATGGTCCATCTTCTTCTTGGCATAGATATCCAAGTCATCATCTTGCTCCTCTGGGGCATTAATGATCTGTGCCCACTCAGCCACTGTGGATTGGTACCTTGTACCCTCAGACATCCATGTGATCCTCCCATTTGGATAAAAGTGAGCCGTGGAGTAGAACTGCATGATAAGCTACTCATTCCACTTTGTGAGCTTCTGCCCAACAAAGTCAGCTACTCCACAAGCATGAAAGCTGTCATATACACCTGGGTAGTGTTCCTCCTTCTCCCTCATGTAGGTCTAGTCAACCCATCTCATGTCACAGACAATTGGCTTCTTATCTAGCAAAACAGTCTCATAGAAATCCTGCTGCTCCTTGGTGTGAAACCTGTAGTCCACTGCTGTCCTTCTCCTTGAACCATACGGGTCTACTTCTCTCCATTTCCTCAGCCCTGAATCTCTCCTGAGCTTCATATCCTCAGCCACAGGATGAGCATCTTGTGGTCTGGGATCTTGGGCTTTAGCTTTCTCAGGACATTCTCCTCCTCATCCTCAGCAACAGTCTCAGGCACTGGGGCCTTGTTCTTCTCAGCTGCAGGAATGCTCCTTGTATTTCTCTTAGGTTTTGGCTTGGAGGCAGCTTTGGGCTTAGATGCAGTAGCCCCTGACCTTATGGCATCACCCATCAGCTTGGGTGCCTTGGGTGCTGGTGCAGCTACCTCTTCTTCCTCTTCTTCTTCCATGATGGAAGCTTTTCCAAGCACTCTAGCCACAGTCTTCTTCACCCTCTCCTTCCTTTTCTTGCCCTCAGCTGCAACTGGCTCTTGGGGAGTGGGCTTCTCAGTTGAGGCTCTTGCCTTTGACATGGGCTGCCTGCCTGCTGGCCTTTTGATTTTCAGACCTGGCTTAGTGCCTTGAGCTGGCTCAATTCTCTTGGAAGTGGCCTCTTCCTCTGCCACATAGTCCTCATCTTCGGAATCTGAAGTCCTCTTCTTCCTTTGTCTCGTGGCAGCCTTTGGAAAATTGCTAGGAGTGCTCCTGCTTCCTTCATCAGATGAACTGGAGGGACTAGTGCCCTCACTCATCACCACTTGCTGCTCTGACATATTTTGGCTATCACTTTGATCAGACATGCTGCAAACTGACTATTGACCCTGTGAATAGATTGTAGAAGAGATAGAGTGGATGATCATCACAAAATGCAGAGATTTTTGCAAAAGAATGATCCAAAAACTTAGTTTTAGTTTCCCACTGAAATCATCTCGGATCTACCGATTTTCAAACTCGGTGATACCGAAGCAGTTTTGGAACCTAAACTAGTGAACTCGGTAGGACCGAGTCACAGTTCGGTGGCACCGAGACTGCTAGGGTTTCACTGAGTTCAAAAATCAGTCACACCGACAAGTAATTCTCGGTCAGACCGAGTCTCACTTGTGCAATGGCAAGAGCCAAATCGGTGGGACCGAGTTTTTCAACTCGGTGGGTCCGAGATGGTTTAGGCGGAAACCTAAACCTAGAATTTTCGAATCAAACCTAATCTACGGGCGTTTTGACTGGATAGAAGTTTATCAAACGTGGCTAGAATCAATATGATCACAATGTGCTAGGAATCAGATTGAGGAATAGAACAAAGATAAAGTCCATACCCTAGTTCGGCGGGGACTTGCTACGGCGGCAACGGCGGGGCAGAATTCTCGTTGACGGCGACGGAGACCAGCGACTGGAGGCTGCTGGCGGCGAGAAGACGATCCGGAGACCACAAGGGCAGAGCAGGCTATCGCGCGGGCGAAGGGGTTCGGAGAAATTTCCAAATTTTGCCCGTGACTATATATAGCCCGACCCTGTCGGTGTGACCGAGTGGAACAACTCGGTGGCACCGAGATTCATAACTGCGTGCAGTTACTGAAACTCGGTGTGACCGAAAGGTTCAAATCGGTTGCACCGAGATCGAAAACCTAGATCAACTTAATGATCTCGGTAGGAACGAAAGTGGAGTATCGGTCAGACTGAGAATCATAAAGAGGTTTTGAAAGTTTAAGTCTATGACGAATCGGGGACTCCGAGCGCTCCTCACACAGAGTGGTTCGAATCTGACTTGATCAAATTTTGTGATGCAGCATGAATAGAGTTTGAGACGAGAAGAGCATAGATAGCTAGAGGAGGTTCTTAGGCATTCTTGTCCATCCACTTGGCAAAAGAAGATAAAACCAAACAATCAAAACAACAAGTGGATGTCCTTGAATGAGTAAAATGTGCAACCAGCATGCTCACACAATAAGATGGCAAATGAAATATGTGACAAGGCATGCACAACCAATTCTAGCATCTATCAAGAAATTTGCGATGACTAGGTCATCTATATATGAGTATATTGACTTAGGAGTCAAGTGAGAGCACTTGATCATAGGTCATACTCATCGTTTAAGCTCAAGTGGGGTTACCACTTTTACATAAAGCATTGTTTTATTCACATCTTTAGAGTTGCTTTACCTCAAGTCTTAGAGTAAAGCTCCCCCTAGATGTGATATCCCCCCTAAGAGGGATGAACTAACCTTGGGTTTTGTCGATGATGACTTCATGTAGATATTGAAGATGTGGATGCTCAATGTTGATGTAGATCTCTTGGAGCTATCCATTTGAGTGAATTGCACTTTCAATACCTACATGGGTTAGTCCCACAAGGAACAAGCAAGGATATCCATAGACATAGAGTGATGCACACAAAAGATGATGTCCATGAAAACTTTTAGGTCACCTTGTCCCTTGTCTTACCAACAAGAGGGTTTGTGACTCCTTGAACTAGTGCAAGATGTGGAAGTTGATTGCACTTGTTCTTGCCAAAATGATAAGAGTGAAGTATGTTGGCGGAGTCACCCTCAAGAACTCTCTAGTTCTTCTTCTTTTGGATCCACATCATCTTGATGGGAATCCTTGGAGTTGTAGTCATACTTGATGAAGTGGAGCTTGAAGTAGTCTTGGGAATCCACTTGACTAAGGTCTTTGGAGCTTCTTCAAATGCATCAATTTTCTCTTGAAGCTTGTCCTTGCCTTTTTGCTCGTAGTCTTGTGGTGGAAGATCATCTTGAGCTTGTGTCCCCTTGAAAGAAGCATACTTCTCTTGTTGAGGGACAAACTTTGTCTTGGGGTATTGATCTTCTTCCCACTCAACTCCATTGGCATTGAACTTTCGTTCAAAACCAACACCTTGATTCTTCCGGTGCATTCCTTGCTTGCGCACAATTTCCTCGAATTGCTTACTCCCGGCAAGGCTTTTGTACACTCCTTTCTCTATAATTCCCTTCAATAAGCTATTTTCTTGCTCAAGTGTAACTTGGCTAAGAGAATCATTAGTGGAATCAAGAGAACTACTAGAAGCAACAATATTGGATTTAGCATGATCATTGTTACTACTAGAGGAAGAATCTTTCTTGTTAGACTTGACTTGAGGCATGTAAGTAGATAAGAGTAAACGCTTGGCAATGTAAGAAGAACTTTTCTTGCGGAGATCATCATTGATTGCTTTTAAGAACTCATGCTCTTGCTCAAGATTGAGCTTTTCAAAGCGTAATTTCTCATGAGCTCTTAAAAGTTCTCGATGATCTTCGAAGATAGTATCATGAGCTAACTTAAGAGTTTTTAGTTCTTTAGTTAGAGCCTCAATCTTCTCCTTATCATTGTCATTCGTTTTATCTTGATTAGCATGTTTAATTGACATTTCATCATAGTGTTCATCACTAGAGTTGTCACCAAGCAAATCATCACCTAACAAGTCATCTTCATCACTATTGAAATCAACATACTCGGGGTGTGTTACCTTAGGACCTTTGGCCATGAAGCATTTTCCAATTCCTTCATTTGGTGAGTCAAATATGTTGTAGGAGTTGGTTGACACAAGTGCTATACCGGCAACACCTTCATCTTGAGTATCTTCGGAGCCGGAGTAATAACTTCTCTCGGAGTGGCTGTCGGAGTCGGAGCCGGATACCCATTCACCAACATGAGCTTGATGTCTTTGTCTTGTGTAGCTCCTTGATGATTTTTCCTTCCTTTCCGAATCCTTGCTTCTCCGTGAGTATCTTCGTTCATAACGATAATCTCTACTCCTTCTCTCTCTTGGTGGTGATTCTTTGCTTCTTCTTTTTGGAGAATCTTCTCTTCTTTTGTAGGGAGCCGTACACTCATTGGAATAGTGTCCGGGTCTTCCACAATTGTAGCAGTTTCGCTCTCGACTAGAAGATCTTTTGTCATTGTAGGACCTTGACTTGAAGCTTCTATCTTTGCTTCTACTCTTGTAGAACTTGTTGAAGTTCTTCACCATTAAGCTCAATTCTTCATTGAAGTCTTGTTTCTCACTTGATGATGTAGGGGCTTCACATGAGGCTTTATAGGCACCACTTGATTTGTTGTGAAGTTCCTCTTTATCCTTAAGTGACATCTCATGAGCAACAATTCTTCCAATCACTTCCGTTGGCTTGAGATCTTTGTAATTGGGCATCATTTGGATCAATGTGCACACGGTATCATATTTTCCATCCAAAGCTCTTAGAATCTTCTTGATGATGAATTTATCGGTCATCTCTTCACTTCCTAAGCCGGCAATCTCATTTGTGATGAGAGCAAGCCTAGAGTACATTTCAGCGACACCTTCATCATCCTTCATCTTGAACTTGTCAAGTTGGCTTTGAATCACATCCAACTTGGATTCCTTGACGGAGTCGGTACCTTCGTGCATATCAATCAAAGTGTCCCAAATTTCCTTTGCATTCTCAAGACGGCTGATTTTGTTGAATTCTTCGGGGCACAATCCGTTGAAGAGAATATCACAAGCTTGAGCATTGTATTGCAACATCTTCAACTCATCCGCGGTAGCTTCACGGTTCGGTTCTCTCCCATAAAAGAAGTCACCTTGCAAACCAACACACACAATAGCCCAAACGGCAGGGTTATGTCCAAGAACATGCATTTTCATTTTATGCTTCCAACTAGCAAAATTAGTACCATCAAAGTAAGGACCTCTACGGTGATAACTTCCCTCGCTAGATGCCATACTCTCCTAGGTTGTGAAATCAAGGCTATGACCACCAACAGCTATGGAGATCAAGCAAATGGAGACCAAAGCTCTGATACCACTTGTAGGATCGAAAGTATGTCTAGAGGGGGGTGATTAGACTACTTGACCAAATAAAAACTTAACCTTTTCCCAATTTTAGTTCTTGGCAGATTTTAGCTAATTTAGGACAAGTCAAGCAATCATCACATAATTCAAGCAAGCATGCAAAGAGTATATAGGCAGCGGAAAGTAAAGCATGCAACTTGCAAGAATGTAAAGGGAAGGGTTTGGAGAATTCAAACGCTATTGGAGACACGGGTGTTTTTCCCGTGGTTCGGATAGGTAGTGCTATCCTACATCCACGTTGATGGAGACTTCAACCCACGAAGGGTAACGGTTGCGCGAGTCCACACAGGGCTCCACCCAAGGGTAACGGTTGCGCGAGTCCACACAGGGCTCCACCCACGAAGGGTCCACGAAGAAGCAACCACCCAGAAAGGGTCCACGAAGAAGCAACCTTGCCTATACCACCATGGCCATCACCCACACAGGACTTGCCTCACTAGCGGTAGATCTTCATGAAGTAGGCGATCTCCTTGCCCTTACAAACTCCTTGGTTCAACTCCACAATCTTGTCGGAGGCTCCCAAGTGACACCTAGCCAATCTAGGAGACACCACTCTCCAAGAAGTAACAAATGGTGTGTAGGTAATGAACTCCTTGCTCTTGTGCTTCAAATGATAGTCTCCCCAACACTCAACTCTCTCTCATAGGATTTGGATTTGGTGGAAAGAGGGTTTGAGTGGAAAGCAACTTGGGAAGGCTAGAGATCAAGATTCATATGGTAGGAATGGAATGTCTTGGTCTCAACACATGAGTAGGTGGTTCTTCTTAGAACATATGAGTTGGAATGGTGTGTGTGTTCTGATAGCTCTCTCTTCAAATGAGAAGAAGGTGGAGGGGTATATATAGCCTCCACACAAAATCCAACCGTTACATAGTTTTCCAATCTCGGTGGGACCGAATCAATAAACTCGGTTGGACCGAAAATGTAAACCTAGTGATCGTTAGTAATTTTCGGTGGGACTGACATGCAACTCGGTAGGACCGATGTGGTTAGGGTTTGGGCATAACGTAATCTCGGTGAGACCGATTACATAAACTCGGTGAGACCGAATTTGGTAATGAGCTAACCAGAGAGTTGGTCAGGCAAACTCGGTGGGACCGATTTGCTCTTTCGGTGAGACCGAGTGGAACTCGGTGAGACCGAAAAGTTACAAAGGGGAAACACTGAGTTTACATTGCAATCTCGGTGGGACCGGTTCGCTCTTTCGGTGGGACCGAAAAGTTACGAAAGGGAAACAGAGAGTTTGCAACCCCATCTCGGTGAGACCGAGATCCCTATCGGTAGGACCGAATTGCTAGGGTTTGGCAGTGGCTAATGACAAGTGAAACTCGGTGGCGCCGGATAGGAAGAATCGGTAGGACCGAGTTTGGCTTAGGGTTTAGGTCATATGTGGATATGGGAAAGTAGTTGAGGGTTTTGGAGCATATCACTAAGCACATGAAGCAAGAGGCTCATTAAGTAACACCTCATCCCTCCTTGATAGTATTGGCTTTTCCTAAAGACTCAATGTGATCTTGGATCACTAAAATATAAAATGAAGAGTCTTGAGGTTTTGAGCTTGAGCGAATCCTTTGTCCTTAGCATTTTGAGGGTTCCACTTTCACATCCATGCCATGCCAATCATTGAGCTTTCCTGAAATAATCATCTTGGAATAGTATTAGCTCAATGAGCTATATGTTGTTATGAATTACCAAAACCACCTAGGGATAGTTGCACTTTCAGTCATCCCATGAGGAGTCTTGAATCCGCTTGGGGGATCTTCTCCGAAGATGTCGTAGACTCCGGTGGAGAAGTAACCAAGTGTATGACCAAAGCTCTATCTTTAATATGAGTTAACCCTTTGCTAACCGTAGAAAAGTGGAGGAGGAGTTGTTTATATAGGCAAAGGTGGCGAAGGGGTACATGGGCTTTGGCCCAGAACACACACGCAGGTGGTGGTCCGAATGATTCCTATGGTGGCCTGGATGATCCGGATGTCAGGGGTCCTGATGATCCGGGCGGCCATCCGGATTGTTCGAATGTGTCGCAGCTGATGAGGGAGGTCCGGCTGACCAGTAGTTGGTCCGGACGTCCGGGTGGTTTCGGATGATCCGGGTGTCGGTCCGGTCCATCCGGCTTCGCGGGGAGGTTTGTTGGTCTCAGGTGCCACTTATCCGGATCGTTCGGGCCGGGGTCTGAATCGTTCGGACAGAGGTCCGGTTCATCCGGGCAAGTGCAGACTTGGCCATCTTCTCCTCCGTCTTCGCGTATGATTTCCTTCTTCGATCCTCCTTGCTCCCGAGCTTCTCCATGGCTAACTCCTTAGTACCTAAGTATGCATAATGTCTCCGTTTGAGGTAGTAGCCATGTCTCATGTGCATCGAAGTGGAATTGTGAGAGGAGAGATGTCACCTTGGTTTTGAGAGTTCTTGCACGTGCTCGTCTCATGGGTCCACTAGGCACTTGGTGAGACGATGTTAGGTCCATGGGATGACCTTGGGATGCTCCACATCAACAAGTTTTCGTGAAGCCCGACAATACTAGGATAGCTAGTCTCAATAGGTATGAAGGTATTCGCAAAGATGGTGGGGCTATAAAGATGAGGAAGGAAAAGTATATGACGGAATGGATACCTTCGTCACACTTAACCTTTCACGAAGTCGGGGGTAATCGGCCTTGCTTCCAGTTGAAGATGGTCTCAAAGGATGGATCGTCGTCGTCGGCGTGGAATCTCGTGGTAGATGTATTTAATGGCGTGATATAATTCACCCGTGGTGGATGAATATGTAACCGTCCCTATGTTATCCAGAACAAGATTCAAATGCAATAAGAACCAAAATGGGTTGATGTAGGTGTACATGTAAGTAGCCAAAACACCTTAGGAGACTCAAATCACAACTCAACCAACCACAAATGCAATAAGAACCAAAATGGGTTGATGTAGGGTGGAACCCTAGATGCCCGATCTTTCACGAAAGGAGCGGATCCCGTGATGAACACGAAGAACACGAGGGGAAAACATGAGGGGAAACACGATTGAATCACTCAAACTAACAAGATTCGGTCACACATATGCTAGATCATCAAAACACATGGAGATACACGATCCAAGAGCAACAAAGGACAACACAAGAGGTAACTAGTTCATCTTCGTGAGGAGGCCTTGAAGGGATCCTCCCGTGAGGGGTCTTGAATCCGCTTGGGGGATATTCTCCGAAGAGGCCGTGGACTACAATGGAGAAGTAACCAGCTGGATGAGCAAAGCTCTATCTTTAATATGAGCTATCACATTGCTAACCCTAGAAAGAGGGCGGAGGAGGAGTATATATAGTCTAGGTGGGAGAAGGGGTACACGGGCCTCGTCCCTTTACTATGCGCAGACAGATGGGGCCGAACATCCGGGCGTCGGGCCGAATGTCTGGGCCTTCCCGAGGGGATGGATGTCCGGGTTGGGGGGCGGATATCCGGGCTAGAGGGGTCGGCCTCGTTGCTTTCGGGACAGGAGGTGTCCGGATTCCCGGGCTTCGGTCAGATTCCGGGCATGGCCGGATGTCTAGGCTGGGGCCGGATGTCCGGAGCCTGCAGGTTCTTGGCGGCTAGGCGACCCCTGTGGTTGATGCTCCAGGGGCCAGACGTCCGGGGTCATGGTCGGATGTCCGGGTCCTGGGAGCTGTTCTTGACTCCTTCCATTTTCTCTTCATCCGTGAACTTGAGGACTTGTCCATCTTCACGTGCATCTTCAGGAGGGTCCTCTTGGTACCTAATCATGCACAACATTCTGGAATTAGGTAGTAGCCATGTCTCGAGTGGATCATATGTGATATCACTAAGGAAGGAAGTCACCTCGGTCTCGAGAGATCTAGCTCGTGCTCGTGTCATAGGTCCTCTTGGAACTTGGTGAGACGATGGTAGGTCCATGTGGATGACCATAGGATGCTCCGCATCATCTACCCTCCCCTGGGAAAGATCTGACCTCGGATCGAAATCTTCATCACCATGACAGGGAGAAAGATCTTTGACATTGAAGATGTTGCTCATGGAGTACTTGTCTCATGGGATGTCGATCTTGTCGGCGTTGTTGTTGTAGCGTTCTAGCACCTTGAAGGGTCCATTCGCTCATGGTAGAAGTTTGGACTTGTGTTCGTTGGGGAATCGGTCTGTTGCGGAGCATCCCACGGTCATCCACATGGACATATCAACATCTCCCACGACACCACTTGGACCAATGACAGGAGCTCGAGCAAAGGCTATCGAAGATAAGGTGAACTCGCTCCTCTCCGAACTACCACTTTCTACACATGCGACATGGATACTACCTCAAGCTGAGACACGATGTGTGATCAGATACTTGGAGGAAGGCCACGGATCAGCTACATCCAACGGACAAGAGGACGAGGACACCAAGTATGAGGGACAAGAAGAAGAACTGCAAAAAGATCTACAACCACCGGACGACCGCTTCAGACCGGACGTCCGGTCCCTGAAGTCCATGCAAGCGAGAAGAAGCCAGGCCAGTGAACGCTACAGTGGCCGGTCGTCCATCCAGGACCGGACGACCCACAACTCCCAGCGACCGGATGTCCGAAGCCACCGGACGACCGACGACTGGACGATCGGACATCTCCGGAAATCCGGTGCCACTTCAATCGGGCCGAAATGACGAAAGGATGGCGACTTCCGAACGTCTATACGCTCGTGAGCCACCGGACGTCCGGTACCTGTCTGCGCATAGTTTCGGGCCCGAGGCCCATGTACCCTTCACTTTGCCCCCATTTGCACTAAGACTATATATAGACCTCCTCCTCCTCCTAGTTAGGTAAGTGTTGTGATAGCTCATATGTGAGATAGAGCCTCGCTCATCCATCCGGATCTACTCCACTGAGAAAGACAGTCGCCTCTTCGGAGAAGATCCATCTTGGATTCAAGACCCCTAACGGGAAGACCTTCAAGACCTCCTGATGGAGAAGAACGTGCTACTTGTATCATCCCTTGTTGATCATGGATTGTGTATCTCTTTTGTGTTCCGAGGATCTAGCATATGTGTGACTGAATCTTGTTGGTTGAGTGATTTCTCTCATGTTTTCTCCTCGTGCTCTTCGTGTTCTCCAAAGGATACCCTCCATTTTGTGAAAGATCACCCATCTAGGGTTCTATCCTACATCATCTTGGTATCAGAGCCACGTTGATCACGGATTTGGAGCCCCTACCCTTTGTTTTCTAGCTTGATTTTGTTGTGTTCTTCCCCCATTTCGAAAATCCCAACCAAAAATAGCCCCAAATTTTTTTCTAATTTGTTGGTGTGATGAAGTTTTGTTGGATTTGATCCATGGATTTGCTTTTCCATGAGTGGATCTAGCTTTTCCCCTTCGCATCCACCATTTCCACCCACAAAATCGCTCGGATTCGACAAATTTTGCCACCTCCACCATGAACCCTAGTTGTTCATCCCGTGCCCGAAACCGCCCTTGCACCGGACGTCCGCCAGCTACCGGATGTCCGACCACCTGTCGGTGCAACACACCCTGGGTCTGTTGCCCAGACTGTGCATAGGCACAAGAAGAAGATTGAAGCACCATCTTAACTCAAAGATTGAGGGACCAAGAGATTTGAAGGACCAACATACAACTCATATGGACCAAGATCAAGCCAGAGGAGCAGTATATCGGCAAGTGAAGGGCCTCCCTTGCAGGGCAGACGAGCCCGGAAGGGGCGAGGCCACCACCAGAAGCAGGCAACCCAAGCACCCCGGCAAGGTCTGCCGGGGTCGCGGGGGCAGAACCACCCCACCAACCACTCAAGCATGACTCACGTCATCAATCAGTGTGGTGTCAAGCCGCATGGTGATTAAGTGGAAACCATTCTCCACATGGCAGACATTTCCTAAAGAAGAAACCCGTAGATGACACCTATCCAGCAATGTGTCAAGAGAACAGGCACGGAGCTGGCAAGATAGCCCGGCAAGCCTTGCCGGGCAACCAGTCATGTGAAACTAACTGGTGCATTTAATGCACCCTGTCAGCCAGCAGAGTTAAGTATGATAGCACTGTTCGCTATCATATTAGTGGGTAATGAATACTTTGCCATTGTGGTGACCCCTTGATCTGTAAAAGGAGGCCCATGGCACCCGTATGAGGGGTTGGAAAGTTGATGAACCCACACCCCCATACACGCATAGTCGCTGCTGCCCTATGGCAACCCCTGCCGGGAAAGTGTATTGCGCTCCACCATCCCCATTCCACCTTCAATCCACTAAAGGAGGAGTAGAGTCTTACACCTCGCGGCAGCCCGAACATGGGTAAATTTCTTGTGTGCTCTCTGTTGTGCTGTCGTGCACTGGTCTGCTCTTTGCGCAATGTGACGTCCCCCTGCTGAACCAGCAAGGGGCCTCCTGGTCCCCGTGACATCTTTGGCGTGCCAGGTAGGGGGCTCGCTTGCGTGAACCTAAAAGCATGCGCAACGCGTTATTTTCATCACCATCTTCGTCTTCGACGACGCCATCGACCATGGCGCTTAAGAAGAAAAGTCCTGCCCTTCGGCCCATCCGTCCACCTCGAAGGCTCTACCGCCCACGGCCTCCAGTGCGTCGAAGGATGCAGGGGCGAGCGAGGATGTGAACGCTGCTGGAGGCGTGATTGGAGCAGGTGGCGCCATCACCACTCCTCTCGCGGCCGACACGGGGGCTGGAGATGTCGGAGGAGAACAACATCAGCGACGGCTTGGCGGTCATGCTCCACAAGGTGCAGGCGAGGGGTTCACTCCATCTGCACCCTCTCCTCCCACTGACGGGCACAACCGCAGCAACGGCCCTCGATCCGGGGTGAGCCATCGCCTTTCGGCCGACCCCACAGTGGGAGCGACCGCGGTCCATGTGCCTCCTCCTGGACGAGCTGACCAAACTGCTACGCTTGACGGAGCCGCTGACTCTCGAGCACCACCGCCGCGCGACCCTGCAGCCCAGGTGGTCATCCCACAGTTGCGTGGACGCGGGACCACCGCCGTCGCCGCCGCTGGCACCATCAGGAGCCAGGTGACGGTGTGGTCGACGTCATCAACATCTATGCCGAGCACAATCACGGATGCTACGGCGCGAGCTATGTTGCTACTGAGGTTTCCACCAACGGCTGAGCAGATGGATGAATGGCATGCCACCATCCAGAGCCTGCTCGGTTTCGCCAAAGCTGGGGGCTCACGACGAGCTGGCTCGCCACGACCTCCCCAAGTGACAGCAACCGCCCGTACTGCTGGCCGAACAGAGGGGGCCGTCCCCATGGTGCAGTCCCCACCACGGCAGCCGACACGGGCGCAGCTGAATCAAGACCCCGATGATGTATCGATGGCTTCTTCTGATCCTCGAGCACGTCTAGGCCAATGTTGAGCCCTAGAGGATAGGTGGCGGGGAGACACGCGCATCGTCATCGATCGGCGCCACAACGACATACGCCAGACCGACGGGTGTGGCGACCTCAATGTCGTCGAGCCTACGCTCGGTGTTGGCAGGTGTCTTCCTTTCGTGGTCGGCTGCCTTGCCTTTACACGTGAGCTGCGGCAAGTTTGTTGGCAGTCCGTTCACACATTCAAGCCAGGGATACCTAAGAAGTCTGACGGGAGGCTGAACCCGGCAGAGTTCCTGAGCATCTACACCGTCACTGTTCAGGCTGCCAGGGGAAGAGATGAGAAGATGTTCGCCAACTACTTCCCTTTGGCCCTCAAGTCCAATGTGAGGTCTTGGCTGATGCACCTGCCGGAGAACTCCATTTCGTTATGGGCAGACTTGTGCCACGAGTTCGTCGGTGCCTTCATCGGTGGCCACCAAGAGCCCGGCAGGCCCAGCAACCTGCAACTTCCCAAGCAAATGGAAGGATAAATTCTTCGTAAGTATTTACAAAGATTAAGTGAAGTTCAAAGGAATATTCCAAATATCCATCCGACAGCCGTTGTAGCAGCCTTCCAATCCAATGTGCGCAACCATCACATTCGTTCTAAGATGAATGTGCAGTTGCCCACGACTGTGAAGGAGCTATACCAACTGGCGGATAAGTGTGCTCGGATAGAGGAAGGAAGGAAGTTTCCCTGAGAGGAGGATTGCATCAATGTTGATTTAGAGGATGAAGATGAATCAACTAGTTAGAGAAAGGGCAAGAAGCGTAGTAAGAAGCCAAGAGATAAGTCATTCATGACTGTAGAAGGTTCGGGCATACCTAGTACCGGCAAGAAGGCCAAGGCTGAGGCCCCCGGCAATGAAGTTGCTGTTTGCATAGCCTGCCGGGAAGCCGTTGCCGCCGAGAAAGCTGGGAAAGGCGATGGCCCGTACTGCAAGATCCACCGGACCAACGGCCATGACATCCAGGAGTTTTGCCAAGTTGAGCAGCTTGTCAAGAAATAGAGAGTGGAATATGATAAGTGTGATAAGGAAAAAGGTCAGAATGCCTTTGGCGGAAAGGGCCGAGGCGGTGAAGTAAATCACCCCCGCAAACCCTTTCGGAACCAAGAAAAATCCGTCAGGGGTCAAGAGAAGGAAGTTTGTGATGGTGGGAGTGACGGAGGGAATGAAGAGGAAACCAGTGAGTCGGAATTTCAGAAGGGCACTAACGAAGGGAATTTCAGAAGGGCACTGACGCCCTATGCATTGATGGAGGTGCATCTTTGCACGCCTCCCACCACCAGCTCAAGCGATGGGCACGAGAGATCAATGCCGTGGAGCCAGTGCCACAGGCCCGCAAAACGCTGAAATGGTCCCGCACGCCAATCATCTTTGAGGAGGAGGATCACCCTGGCCGCACTAGCGCAGTAGGATGCTTGCCATTGTTGGTCTCCCCGACAATTCGCAACCTCAAGGTCACAAAGATCTTAGTGGATGGCGGGGCCGGGTTGAATCTGATTTCCCCAGCAGTCATCAGCAAGCTTTAGATAGGAGAAGAAGACCTAGAGTTTACTGGCACGTTTCAAGGAGTTAACCCTGGCAGGAGTCATCCTAAAGGGAAGATTACGTTGCCGGTGATGTCGGTGTCCTGGGGACGGGGGTCCCCAGACTTGCCTACCTACAGCCCACGGCATGGCTCCACCAGCGGCCCTGTACGACCCATCTTCACCAGCAAACACTCAAGACCCTCGCAAGGGGCCAAGCCTCGTGAGGCGGACGACGCAAGACCTCCTCGGGAGCGGTCTCCCCAGGCTGGCTCGCGAGGGACGGAGAGATCAAGGCAAGGGGCTCCTCATGAGGTTCCTGTGATGCAATCCATGGCGACCAGGGCCAGGCGGGTGCCAGCGCGCGCAGTGTCTTCATTTCCTCTTTGGTACTAAAGAGGCAAGCACAGGTGCGGTGTCCCGAAGTGTCAAGCAAAGGTTTCCATATCGGTGCAACGAGACGAAGACCAGCAAGACGGTGGGACGGAGGTCACCGTGGAGCCCAGGACGGCGTCATCACCAGAGCCTTTGGGAGGCGAGGACCATCTTTTGTCAGGATAGCTTGCACTAGATGTCCCCCTTCAAATTGGCCGTTGTTGGATCCCTTCCCGCCTAATATTTGGGAAGAAGACCCGGGCCTCTATATATAGGACTAGCCACCATCGTAGGGAGGGATCTCATCTCATATCATCTTGGAACGGATCCATTCCACCAAGGCAACCACACAAACTCGCCAAGCACAAGAGCACCTCTTCTCAGAAGGCTATTCTTCCGTTGAAACTGTTCATCCTGAGCCCAAGAGGCAATCCACTACACCACACTGGAGTAGGGTATTACACCACATCGGTGGCCTGAACCAGTATAAATCTTGTGTCCCTTTGTTCTACGAGTTCGACGCGCTAAGCCTTTAGATTGCGGTGAGGGCGTGAGCTAGAGGGAGGAGAGATCTTTGTGTGCACCCCAGTGTTCAAACCTCAAGGGTTTTGCCGGAACCCGAAATCCGACATTTGGCGCCCCATGTAGGGGTGCGCTGAAGCTTTCCTTCCGCTGATCCGCGTTCCACCGCTCCACCACATCCATGTCGGACGTGCGCTGAGCCCGCGCCGAGCGTCGGGCCGCCCTCGCCGCCCGTGTCGCTCAGACGGCCCCTGTCAGTGGGACTCCCCGTCGTTCTCCATCTCCTGTTCCCAACGCCGCTACTGGCCCGGCAGCAAACAAGCAGCAAGCGTCCTCACTGCACCCCTCCGTGCGGCGGGACGGCCGCACTGCGTCACCATTGCTGACTCCGGCCGGCTCATTGTCTCACGATCGCCGCGCACCCATGGATGCGCAGGCTGCGCTGCTCATGGCACGCGAGCTCCTGCGTTACCTCCCGGTCGACGACCTCTATGAGGACTGGTTGGACCACATCGCCGAGCTCGTCAGCGCCATTGAAGGATCTCCTGCACCATCCCTCTCGCCGCCTCGCCCACCTCCAGCCGCAGGCGATGTAGCTCATGGAGCGCCTCCGCATTAAGACGGCACCCTCGCGCCGAGACGCGCAGCTCACGGAGTGCCACCACCTCCACCGCGTCAAGATGGTGCCCTTGCCCCAAGACGCGCGGTCCTGCAGCACGATCCACCACGTCGTGTGCCCACGCACGAAGAAGGAAGCTGCCAAGAGGTTCCCCGACCACAAGAAAACGCTCCATCGCTCCCAGCACCACCACGACAAGACCATGTGCCGCCTGTGGCGGCAGTGCACGGACCTCCAGGCCAAGCCCACCATCAGCAAAGGGCCCCGGTGGCCACGGCGGGCTGCCGCGCCTTCATTCCTGAGCTGCGTAGCGTCGTTTGGCCAGGCAAGTTCAAGCCGGATCTGCCTCTTCGCTACGACGGCACCCCCAAACCCGCAGAGTTCCTACAGCTCTACGAACTGAGCATCGAGGCGGCCAACGGCGACGAAAAAGTCATGGCGAACTGGTTTCCCATGGCTCTCAAGGATGGCGCTCGCTCGTGGCTCCTGAACCTGCCTCCAGGCTCGATCTCCTCCTAGGGTGAGATGCGCGACCGCTTCATCGCCAACTTCCAGGGCACTCACCACCGCCCTCCGACCGCAGGTGACCTGCACCGCATCAAGCAACATCCGGGAGAGACCCAGCAGAAGTCCATCCAGCGCTTCAATAGCGTGCATCTCAAGATCCGCAAGGTGACGGACGAGGCCATCGTCTCATCATTTTCCGATGGCGTCCGTGACATCAAGATGAAGGAGGAGCTCGCCATCCACGAGTAGCTATGCACGACTATGGAGCTGTTCAACATAGCAACCAAGTGTGCAAGAGCTGAGGAGGGGCGTCTCTCCCTCCTCGAGCTCCCTGCTGCAGACCAAGAGGAGAAGAAGGCCAAGGTCAAGGACGTGAAGCGTAAGGGAATGGCCGTACTCGCGGCAGAGCCAGATACAAAGCACGGCCGGGACCTCCTCGAGTCATCCAAGGGCGGCCGTCCATTCCGCGCCTTCCACAATGTGCGCAGCCACAACACCAACGATTGTCAAGAGCTCAGGTCCATTCGAGATGGACGCTTCGGTCGATGCCCCCAGCGCAATGACCGAGGCTACGGCCGAGGAGGACGACGTGGAGGACGTTGGGACGACTGCGGCCCCAGCCAGGGGTGGTGCGACCAGCCTCGTGAGGACTGCTGGCAAGACCAGCCTCGTGAGGGTGCCTGGAGGGACCAGCCTCGCGGGGACCGTCCTCAGGGCAATCCTGGTCTCCCTCCGCTGCCGCCACCACCAAGGAGGAATGACGACCACTGTTAGGATGAGGGGGCTGGGGGCTTCCAGGAGCCGTGCGCCATCGCTTGCATCTTGGGTGGTGCTCAAGCCCCGGCTTCCCAGCGCATCTTCAACTAGTTCTCTTGCGAGGTGAATGCAACTCTCCCCAAGCTCGAGGCCACGCACCCGCTCAGATGGTCCAAGCATGCCATCACCTTCAGCTTGGCGGACCAGCTCAAATGCGCGGCAATCGCCAATGTCCTCCCGATGCTCTTCTCACCCGTCATCAGTAATGTCCATGTCACCAAGACCCTCATCGACGGCGGTGCGGGGCTCAGTGTCCTGTCCGTCGAGATGTTCGACAGCCGTAAAGTGCCCTATGATCACCTGCAGCCTACTAAGCCCTTTTCAGGACAGACCGACGGCTCCACCACCTCGATAGGGCAAGTTCGCCTCCCTGTCACCTTCGGTTACCGCGACAACTACCACACCGAGCTCGTCCACTTCGACGTTGCTCACATTCGTCTGCCGTACAATGCCATCCTCGGGTATCCAGCCCTGGCCATGGTCATGGCAGTGACCCACCATGGCTACAACGTCCTCAAGATGCCGGGAAGCGGTGGAATCATCACAGTCCCCTGCGAAGAAAGAGATGCGGTGTGCTCCCTCGATCGCGCCTTCCAAGCCGCAGCAATCGAAGACCATGACAGCAAGGACGCGCAGTACCCTCCTGATGCCATCCCCAAGAAGAAGAAGCAGCTACTCCACACAGGGCCTTAGGGGAGCGGTGCCTCTAGCAGTGCCATCTCAGGATCGGCGCCCGCACCTGGGGCGCCTCCCTCCCTCGCATAGGAAGGCGCGCCCGGCGCCCTCCTCGGGCAAGGATCGGGGGCTCTCTTCTGGAGGGCCTTAGACCTGGCCAACATCATAAGGGAGGCGCTCGGGCACCACGTGGAGGCGTGCTTCACGGCACGTTTCGCTCAGGATGGCACCGGCCGAGGAGCTCCCAGCGCTTAGGAGTTCGTCATCAAGGCCACCAAGGAGCTTCAGGAAGCAAGGGCGATACGCGGCGACCGCCGCCCACCTGGTGTAGCTCCCCACCCATGAGAGGGTGGCGAGCTGTGCGTCTGCATCGACATCCCAGGGCTCAACAGGGCCACATCTCAGGAGCGCTTCTGGCCTTTGCGTGCTGGCCGGTGTGAGGGTCCACCTCATAGCTATGTTCGCATGCCGTTTGGCCTGCCGAGCATGGCAGCTGCCTTCCAGCGCAATCTGCGGAGTTGTCGGCGTTCTGGGAACGGGGGTCCCTAGACCTGCCTGCCTGCAGCCCACGACGTGGCCAAGCAGCAGGCCGTACGGCCCATCTTCACCAACAAAGCAACCAAGACCCTCGCGAGGGTCCAAGCCTCGTGAGGCGGACAATGCAAGACCTCCTCCCGAGCGGCCTAGTCAGGCAGGCTCATGAGGGGCGGAGATATCAAGGCGAGGCGAACCTCACGAGGCTCTCGTGATATGAGCCATGACGATCGACACCAGGCGGGCGCCAGGCGAGCCATGACGATTGACATCAGGCAAGGGCGACATGACGTTTCCTCCTTGGTGCAAAGGGGGCAAGCACAACCGCGGAGTACCGAGGCATCAGGCAAAGGTTGCCATTTCGGTGCAACAAGACCAAGACCATGGACTGCAAGACGGAAGTCATCCTGGAGCCCAAGACGGCGTCACCACCAGAGCCTTTCATAGGCGAAGACCGCTTTTGTCAGGATGGCTCATACTGGCTGTCCCCCTTCAAATTTTCCCGCCGTTGTTGGCTCCCTTCCTGCTCGACATTTGGGAAGAGGACCAGGGCCTCTATAAATAGGACTAGCCACCACAGTAGAGAAGAGAGATCTCATCAGACCCAGAGATACACACAAGTCCGAAAGCACAAGAACACCTCAACCTCAAGAGGCTTTTCTTCCCTTGTATTGTTCATCATCAGCCTAAGAGGCAATCCACCACCAGACTGGAGTAGGGTATTACACCACAACGGTGGCCCGAACCAGTATAAACCCCGTGTCATTCTGTGTTGCGAGTTCCTCGAGTTTGTCCGCAAGATCTTAGCGAGCTAGAGCGATCGGTAGAAGGGAAAGACTTCGCGCGCACCCCAGTGTTCGAACCTTAAGGGTTAGCCGGAACCCCACATCCGACATTTGGCGCGCCAGGTAGGGGTGCGTCCTAGCTTCCTTTCCGTCAGTCCATCGCTCCGTCGCTTCGTCGTCTCCATGTCGGATGCTCGCCGTGCTCGAGCTGTGCGTCGGGCTGCCCTCGCCGCCAGCGTCGCTCATATGGCTCCCGTCAGCGGGCCACCTCGTCGTTCTCCATCCCCCGCCGCCAACGCTGCCACTGGCCCGGTGGGGAACGAGCAGCAGGCGTCCTAGCTGCATCCTTCAGTGCGGCAGGACGGCCGCACCGCTACTCCATTACTCACCCCTGCTGGTTCTTCGTCTCACGTGCACTGTGCTCCCATGGAGGCATGGGTCGCGCTCATCGCGGTGAACGAGCTCCTGCGTTACCGCCCCGTCGACGACCCCTATGAGGAGTGGCTCGACCGCGCCGCCAAGCTCGTCCGTGCCGCAGGGGGCTCTCCGACGCCATCCCACTCTCTGCCTCCTCCTCAACTAGCCGCGGGCGAGGGGGCTCATGGCGTGCCTCCACCGCCTCGACCCCAAGACAGTGCCTTGGCACCAAGGCGCGCGCCTCCGCGGCGTGATCCACCGCGCCCAGCGCCCGCGCGTGAAGCAAGAAGCTGCCAAGAAATCCCGTGGCCGCGAGAAGCTGCACCACCGCTCCCCGCGCCACCTTGCCAAGACCGCGTGCCGCCTGCAGTGGCACAGCGCGGACCTCGCCAAGACCAAGTTCCGCCTCAGAAGTAGGCCCCGGCTACCATGGCTGGCTGGCGTGCCTTCACCCCCGAACTGCGTAACGTCGCCTGGCCTGGCATGTTCAAGCCAGATGTACCTCCTCGATACGATGACACCGCCGACCCCGCGGAGTTCCTGCAGCTCTATGAGCTGAGCATCGAAGCGGCCAATGGCGATGAAAAAGTCATGGCGAACTGGTTACCCATGGCTCTCAAGGATGGGCCCCGCTCCTGGCTCCTGAACCTGCAGCACGGCTCGATCTCCTCCTAGGAAGAGATGCGCGACCGCTTCGTCGCCAACTTCCAGGGCACTCGCGATCGCCCACCGGCTGCGGGTGATCTACGCCGCATCAAGCAACAGCCAGGAGAGACCCTCTAGAAGTACATCCAGCGCTTCAACAACACCTGCCTCAAGATCCCCAAGGTCACGGACGAAGCCATCATCTCCACGTTCTCAGACGGAGTCTGTGACGTCAAAATGAAGGAAGAGCTGGCTATCCACGAGGAGATTTGCACATCTCAGGAGCTGTTCAACCTGGCGACCAAGTGCACAAGAGCTGAGGAGGGGCGCCTCTCTCTCCTTGAGCTGCCAGCTGCAGGAGTGGAGGAGAAGAAGGCCAAGGCGAAGGACGTGAAGTGTAAAGAGGTAGTAGTGCTCGTAGCGGAGCCCGACACCAAGCGGGGCAAAGATCAGCCCAAGTCATCCAAGAACGGCCGTTTGTTCTGCGCCTTCCACAACCTGAACACCCACAACACCAGCAACTATCAAGAGCTCAGAGCCATACGGGAAGGACGCTTCGGTCGTTGCCCCGAGCACAATGACCGGGGCTACGGCCGTGGACGAGGACGCGGAGGTGGACGCTGGGACGACCGTGGTTCGCGCCAGGAGTGGCACGACCGGCCTCGTGAGGACCGCTGGTAGGACCAACCTCGCGAGGGCGCCTGGAGGGACCGGCCTCGTGAGGATCGCCCCCAGGGCAACGCTGGTCTTCCCCCACTGCCGCCACCAAGAAGGAACGACGACCATCACCAAGACGAGGGGGCTGGGGGCTTCCAGGAGCCGTGTGCGATCGCTTGCATCTTGGGCAGTTCTCAGGCCCCAGCCTCTCAGCGCATCTTCAAATAGTACGCTCGCAAGGTGAACGCGGCGCTCCCCAAGTTCGAGGCCACGCGCCCGCTCTGGTGGTCCCAATGCGCCATCACCTTCGACTCGGCCGACCAGCTCAAGTGCGCAGCCACCGCTGGCACACTCCCTATGATGTGCTCCCTAGTCATCAGCAATGTGCAAGTCACCAAGACTCTCATCGACGGCGGCGCAGGGCTCAACGTCGTATCCGTCGACACGTTCGACAACCTCCAAGTGCCCTATGAGCAGCTCCAGCCAACCAAGCCTTTCTCAGGAGTGACTGACGGTTCCACCACACCGATAGGGCAAGTCCTCCTGCATGTCACCTTCGGGGAGCGCAAGAACTACCGCACCGAGCTCATCGACTTTGACGTCACGCACATCCGCCTGCCGTACAATGCCATCCTCGGGTATCCGGCCATGGCCAAGTTCATGGCAGTCACTCATCACGACTACAACATTCTCAAGATGCCAGGAAGCGGAGGAATCATCATGGTCCCATGAGAAGAAAGGGATGCGGTGTGCTCCCTTGAGCGCGCCTTCCAAGCCGCAGCAATCGACAACCCTGACAGCAGAAGTGAAGGCCCTTCGGAGACCATCCCCAAGAAGAAGCTGTCGCGCCGCGCAGGACCCCAAGAAGATGGCGTCGCGTCAGGAGCCTCGTCAGGATCAGCGCCCGCTCCAGGGGCGCCTCCCTCCACCGCATAGGAAAGCGCGCCCGGCGCCCTCCTCGGGCAAAACTCGGGGGCTCTCTCCTAGAGAGCCTCAGACCTTGCCAACCTCACGAGGGAGGCGCTTGCGCACCACTTGGAAGCGTGCTTCACGACACGCTTTCCTCAAGAGAGCACAGGGCAAGGAGTGCCCACCACCCAGGAGTTCATCACCAAGACCACCCAAGAGCTACAAGACGCGAGAGCCATGCGCGGCGACAGCCGCTCACCAAGCGCGGCTCACCATCCAGGCAAGGGTGCTGAACTGCGCGTCTACATCGACATCCCAGGGCTCAACAGGGCCGCATCTCAGGAACGCTTCTGGCCATCACGTGCAGGCCGGTGTGAGGGTCCACCACACAGCTATGTTCGCATGCCCTTTGGCTTGCCGAGCGTAACGTTGTCCTATTAGCGCAACGTGCGACAAGTCCTGGCGGCTCAGGAAGCCAGGTTACACGCCGTTCTGGAGGAGATGGGGACGGTCTTTAGGGAACCTCCTGAGCCCCCAGAGCCTCCCGAGGCTCAGGGTCCCGGTGGCTCATCAGGAGCCATTCCTTCAACGCGTGGCTTCAGCTGCACCAACTCTACTTCGTCTATAGAACCAGGTGACATCTTCCAAGTTCATTTAAGCTGGGAGCGCCCCTCGGGCTGCATTATTCCCAGGCCACATGGGTCTGTCCCCGAGGCATGTATCCCTTTTGCTTATGTCTTTAGCTTACCTTGTTGGGGGCGCCCCTCGGGCTGCATCATCCCCACGCCGCTCGGGCTGGACCCGGTGGCATGTATCTTCCTGCATTCACCTAAGTTGATCTGCTCTTCATGCTTCACCTGCCAACTGCTATCACCTGCTCGATCATCGCCTCCCTCGGGGCCTCTACACAGGCACGGCGCTGGTGCATGGGTCCGTCCCTGCCACGACCAACAAATCTGAGTGGTCGAGCTCTGGCTCGCGGCACACGCCGTGCACATCACCTCACCAGGCCCTCAGTGCCTTCACTTCATCCGGACCAACCAGCGGCAAGCAGGCGACAGTAACGGCAAACCATGTTTCTTCGTGTGCCTGTCCACAGGGACCCCATGGGAAGGATAGCAGGCGGCACCGCGAGTCTCCTTTTCTCTCGTGCGATTCTCTTGCGCGTAAAAAGGGGGGCTCCTGAGCATCGCGACTTAGGAGGTCTTACTGGCTCTCTAACCCTCACCCCCTGGCCTTGACCACGGCATCGTGACCTGGCATACCAATGGCGGCTGAGCTCGCTCGAGGGCCGGGATGTCAGGACCCTGATTCCACGTCACATCGATCTAGCTGGTAACACCTCATATCACTTTGCGGCCTCACGCACGGTATTCCCACGGGTGTCGCCCTACCATGGCCCGGGACCATTTGCGACTTTTGGCTCACGTATATGATAGTGTCGCTAGCATCCATATGACAGAGAACCCGGGTCGACATGGCTAGTCGTGAACCCAAAGCGGCACTAACCCATGGAGACAGGCATACATGAATCAACTTCGAGCATGTCGGTCAGCAGTGTGTGAATCCGGGTTGTAGCACTGGGCTAACAGGACTCTGGTAAACCGGGCTGTAGCAGGCTAGGCAGGACTCCGGATGTCACCGCGTGACATTTCCCCGAAGGGACAGACACAGGAACGAAGTGAAACACATGCCGGCCAGTCAAGTGTCCTGAGCAGTAGTGCTGGGCTAGCAGGACTCCGGTGAACCGGGCTGTAGCGGACTACTATGGCTCATGGAAGCACTAGACTACATTTCCCCATAAGAGAGGCTGCCAAGTATAAACAACTAGATTATCGGATCCCACACATACCAAGCATTTCAATCATACACACAATATGCTCGATATGTGTAAATACAACATGGCATCACAACATAACTCTACGACTCAAGCATTTATTCATTAGGCTCTGAGGAGCGAGATATTACAAACATGGGTCTCATGACCCAACAATCATAGCATACAATTCAAGCACATGCGGAAGCTTAACATGTCTGAGTACAGACATCTATAAATGAAAAAGGCTAAGAAGCCTGACTATCTACCAGATCCTGCCGAGGGCACAAGATCGTAGCTGAGGTATCAAGATAAACATCGAAGTCCACACGGAACTACTAGCGAGACTGACGTCTCTCTGTAAAACATAAAATAGGAAAACATGAGTACAAATGTACCCAGCAAGACTTACATCAGAACTATCTACATATGCATCGGTATCAACAAGGGGGGTGGTGGAGTTTAACTGCAGCAAGCCAGCTTTGACTCAGTGGCTAACCTGAACTACGACTGCAAGCAACTCTTTTGAGGTGGCGCACACGAGTCCACATATTCACCATTCAATACACCACTATGGATCCGCTCCCGTCTCCCTATGAGAAGGCCATCCATAGCACTCACACTTATCTTGCGAGTTTTAGAGTATCCACTTTCACTTGTCTATGAACTGCTATAGGCAACCCAGAAGTCCTTTACCGCGGACACGGCTATTCGAATAGATCATTTATAACCCTGCATGGGTGTACTTCTTCACACACGCTCTCGCCACTTACCACCATGTACACATCGTGTATCTCGGCAACCTTCAAGCGGAAGCCTGGCGAGGGAGTCGGCCACGACCTGACTAACCACACAAGTCTCTAGTCCAGGTTTATCGCCTATTCGGGTTCCATCCGCGAGGAGATCCGGCCGGAGTTTCGCTCATAGCCCCAAACAATGTGTGCAGGGTTACCGAGACACCAAACGGGCGCCCGGTACACCGTGCCATGGTGTATCTACCGCATCATAGCCCACCCCTAGGATCAGCGCTACGCACGACCGCCAACACATATCCTACAAACACCAGAAACTAGTTGCAACTCCTCGACAGAGGACAGGGGCAGTTAATAAGTCGAGAGGGTCCATTGGTTTCGGGTCCAATGCGTGGTAGTAGCTGTTCATGGATCACAAACACAGAACTCAGTTCCTAAGGACGGTTTCAATGAGACAACCCACCATGTACTCCTACATGGCCTCTCACCGCTACCTTTACCAAATCGTGTTCACACACTTAGCTCACACATAGTAGGACATGTTCATCATTGTTCCAATTCATCCCCGATGAATCAGACCTGACACAACTCTAAGTAATAGCAGGCATGACGAACAAGCATGAATGAGTAGGCACATCAGGGCTCAAACGATTCCTACTCATGCTAGTGGGTTTCATCTATTTATTGTGGCAATGACAGGTCATGCAAAGGATAAGGGGTTCAACTACCACGGCAAGTAATAGATGAATCGTTGTTGTCCTAATGCAGTAAAAGAGAGCAGGAGCGAGAGAGTGGGATTGTATCAGAATAACAAGGGGGTTTTGCTTCCTGGCACTTATGAAGATAATATTGAGTCTTCGTCAGTGTCCACGATCACAACATCGGAACAACGTCTACCGAGGGGGAACAACACCGGCAACAGAGAGGAAACACCATCAATGCAATGCAACAATATGATGCGTAATGTGACATGGCAAGATGAGTGTGTTTTGGCTAATGCAGCTCTAAACAGGGTGTTTTGAGTTCATTTGAATCAAAGATTCAAATGCAAACTCAAAATATGAACTCATATAAGTGAATTATCTAGATTTATCTAAACAGCAATGTTAAGTTGCTCTAACATGCATGAAAATGGTACAGATGGATTCCTTGAATTTGTCTGATAATTTTTCACATATAAATTATTTGATTTGGAGCTACGATTGATTTTCTATGATTTTTAGAAGTTTTGGCTATTTTCTGGAATTTCCGGAATTGTTTTAATCCAGAAAATGGTTAACTGCGTCAGCACTGCGTCACTGTGACGTCAGCTGGTCAACAGGGTCGCCCAGAGTCAAACCTAATGGCTAGGACCCACGGGTCAGTGTAACAGGGCTGGTTTGGGTGGATGACATGTGGGACCAGTCAACGGCCGCGTCAGCAAAGTCAATGCTGACGTGTGGGTCCCAGTGGGTTATGAACTAATATAAACAGAAAATTAAATTAAACTAACAGGCACAGGGCCCACATGGCAGTGGCACTAGGGGTGGTTTAGCTGGGTCATTAGTGGCTAATGACGAGCCACGACATCAGCCGCCGGAGTTTCGCCGGCGGTGACCTCGAACCGCTGCGGAGTTTGCTCGGAACTCGCCAGAGGCGACGGATCGACACGCCAGGGGCACCAGAGGATAGCCCATGCCCGTGCGCATCTAGGGAGATTAAAGGGAGGTGCGGGGGTGGACGGAGCTCGCCGGAAGTGAGCTCGCGGCGGCGCCGGAGTTCAGGCGAGGCCGGACTCATCGTTGCGGTGGCTCTGGAAGAACGGGGCCAGCTCCTACGTGATCTACACGATGTGGTGAGGCTAACAGGCAGGGTGGCGAGGCGATTGCGTGGCCGGAGACATGTCGATGACGAGCTCGGCGGCGTTGCGTGCGGTTGAGCTCGTTGTAGTCGTTGCAACGAACGGAGGCGAGAACAGGGAGGATGGGGAGATGCAGGAGCTCACGGTGGTCACAGAAGGCTATTCGGCGAGGTCGGAGACGAGCTGGAGCGAGCGTGACGGCGAAGGGGATCTCCGGCAACGGTGGTGAAGGCAAGGACAAAGCAATGCCTCCAGGGCGAGGGAGCGCTCGGGGCTCGCTCTTCTCGACGTAGTGGACGACGGTGAGGCTGTTGGACACGGCGGGGCAATGAGGAGGCGACGTTGGGCGCGACTACATCGGAATTGCAGCTGCGGCGGCGTCGGCCATGGTGGGAGAGAGTGAGGAGAGGCGTAGGGGGGGCAAATGGGATGTCGGTGAGGTCGGGGAGACGACCAGGAGACGATCCATGCGGCGCAACGGCGACCAGGGCGATGTAGAGAGGCTGGGTGGTGCGTGGCCAGCTTGGGCGCGCCATGCTCACCTCCCTGCCTGCTCTAGCAAGGGGAAGCAGCTGGCTGGCACGGGCCAGCACAGTGCTGGGCCGGCCAGTGGGCTGCCAGGTAAGTTTCTCTCCCTTTCTTTATTCTGGTTTTGTTTTCTATTTTTCTGTAGGTTTGTGGCTTTTCTAAAAATACTTAAACAGATCCAAAAATCATGAAACTGCTCAATGCCACTGTTTGGAATATAACCAACAGTAAACATTTTAGTTTATGATTATTTGAGCATTTAAAATATTTAATAGTATTTATATGCCCAAATGCAAATACTATATGATTTAATTCAGAGCCCAAATATGTCATGGAAAAATGTGCAACACCTCTGGTTATTGCTTCCAGCATTTTCCAGAAATGATGAACATTTTTGAAAGCCATTTGGATTCACTGAGAATATTTTAGTAGAATCTAGTGAATTCCTTCGATGCTAGGGTTTAAACAATCCCCATTTCAAGTTTCATGAAATTTAAACATGATGCATGGATGCAATGCCACTAGTTACAAGCAAACTCTAGGGCTATGAAAACTCACCCCCACTAAACAAGAATCTCGTCCCGAGATTCAAGACGTGAGGTAAGAAGACAGAGGGGGGGACAAACTATCACAGTCTTCACGATCCAGGTTGCACTTCATAGGAACGTTGACACGATCACCATCTTTGTCTCGATGTCTTGCTCTGGGAACTCCATCTAACACGATAACGGGAAGAAAAGAAACTCTCGAATAATCGATCTTCTCGAAGATCGAGCAACCGACGATCAACTCACAGAATGAGACATAGCGACATCTTTCGAGATGAGACATGATACACCCATCAAGAACGATGGAAATGAGCATATGACAAGGTTTAAATAGGTAGCGGAATTCCCACACCTAGGAGGGTGGTGAACGGTGTCAACGTAGCGAGGAGTTGGGTTGCCATGATACCACAACGAGACACCTTAAGGAAGGTGACTCGCAGAAATATTCCCTTAAGTGGCAAAAAGAATTACTTTTGATTCATAGATCATTGACACTCTTTATACCAGCCTAAGGCAAACCACAACAATCGTTTGGCAGAGTACGAAGGGATGGCATACCCGGACTAGAATGGATGATGTGGACTACCTTGTTGAAGATAACGCAATGGATGATTTTTGCCTATCATCGGAAATGGATGGGACCCATGGTAGGACCACTTTTGAAGATGATCCTGAACAACAATTACTGAGAATTGCAGCCCATGGAAATTTGGTACAATGGCGGTGCAAGCTGGGAACAAAATGCAAATGTTGGGAGTGTTCTAACCATCATATCTGCCTGAGATTCAGATCGGGTTAGAAACAGGATACTTCAGACTCAACATGTCTGAAAAGAAGAGTTGCAACACAAATCGACGAGATAACATCGCAAGATTCTCGAGAAATGCACTACGATAGCAAGCTCCAAAACATGAGATGGTTCTGCTACACACATGTGAACATGTTGTCCTAGACAAGCATGACCACATAGTAGTCTTATGATAAAACACTACCGAGTTTAGGTGGGGAACCATCATCTAGGGTAACGAAGTCTTGTGCATGACCTAGGATTTGCACAACAACTCCTTTTCCTTGAACAATTCAATCGGTGGCTTGGTGTGCTAGGGACACATACGGAATGAAGATGATCAGTCTATCAAACCATAGAATACTTCGCACATGCATGACTGACTTGGGATGATTCCACAGGAAGCAAAACAAGCTTTCTCGAGTCCACGGCGACAACTTACATCCAACGCACGTGAGTTCGAGGAAGTCACTTCTCCATCCAAACGTATACCCCATGAGAGGAACATGAAGGCAATGCTTACAAAGTTTCCAACACTAGGTTGATGTTCAACATGAATCATGGGGGGAGACAAAATGCTGCTGATGGGCTCAACAGCAACTCATCGGAATTTCCATATCACTGGACTTCCACCATCATGTGAACACGGTGATAGCATTGGTCAGACCAAAGATGTAATGGTGTATGCTCGAGGGATCAACCACGAGTAAGACAACATTACGAACATCGTTGGTTCTGATTTGACTTGACGATAGTCCATACTCAAGTCAAAATTTTGACAAGACAATAGATTCAACAAGTAATCAAGAGGACCAATTGGTGAAGATATCATCTTTCTTCAACACACACACAAACACAAGGATATCCCTTCAGAAAGAACCAAATTCGGCAAAGCCTTTTATCTTCCAACTATCCAAGTTGTTGTTTAGCTTAACCAACTAGCTCAGGGGTAACCAACATGGATTCTTGGAGAAGGGGTGGTTTATAAGAAACCAACTTGATCACGAACTCAACATAGCGGTCAGGTGACAACCTGGTGATACTTCCAAGAAGATATTCGGAAAATCACGAACCACCGATATGTCACTAAGCTCAAGAACAATCTTGCTTTTCAGGGCAAGACGATATGATCGAAAGAGTGAGGGATTGAATAATCCTAACTTATTGATCGAAGAGTGCACCAGAATGAGGACAAGGTAGCACGATCAATATTAGGATGATGATTTAATAACCAACATGCTAAGAATGAGAATATTGTCCATTAACTACCAAGCAACGGAGTTGCTAGGAGTATTGATTTCACACATCATGGTTCACTTGTCGGCATTCTGGTTGTGGCAACACGAGACCGAGGAATGAAAAATGATGGCAAGAAGTATCACTGCGCCAAATATTCATGAGGGATGGTGCAGTTCTCATGACAATCCTGACATAAAGGGGGTGATACACTAGGGAAGAACAGAATCAAAAGCTGGATTGGCATTTTGATCTGCGGAATACAACTGCTTTGACCCAATCCTAGAGATGGACGAGGTACTGGAGTTTGTTTCTCCTTGTCATTATAAAATAGAATGGCTTGAGGGACCACAAGAATAATAAGCATCGATAACACAGATGCACAATTACTCCTGGCTATCAATTGATAGACGATGGTCGGATAACAAATGAAGAGGGACAACTCAAGGGGACATATATCTTTCTGAGTTGTGGATGCATAGATTAATATGTTGAACCAAGTTCAACAGGTTTCTTCCAGATAACCCATGCAAAAAGGTAGAACTGGCAGAATCACAATTCTGAATGGAGAACTCCTCAAGAGTACTCTGATTGTGATATGTTGGTTCAAAGAACATCTGCATTAATGGTTCATGGTATTTGGAAGAAGGAAATACCACGGACCTCGAGGACTGTTGCAAGGTTACTAATATCTTAAGGGAACTAGCAAATACTAACAACATGAAGTAGGGTGAATCTCGGGTTCGAAAACCCAGGAGTAGAATACCTACTACTAAATGGCATCACGGGATGCTTTCGAGAATGGTGGCCAGAATCATCACACCGAGAACACAAGGCATTGCTAGATTACTAGGTGACTCCCTAAGACACCTAGGGTTATAATAATAGCTCCAACATATATGTCGAGGTAATAGAGTACCTCAACTCACCGATTAGTGTGGTTAAACTGGCCCAAAGGAACGTCGGTAACAGGAGGAAGGAATTTGCAAATGCATCAGACTAGTTAGAAACCTGGGATGACTCGGACAACATAACGGCTGTAAATGCTCAAAAATATTTGGGACATCCTGTAAAATAGTGGCATGACCGCTCAACATCACCATATCAAGGTTCTGAGATTAACTAACAACACACGGAAGTAGTAGGAACTGAACTGGGGCTTGAAACCAACAATCCTATAATTCTATGGATTAGTAACACGTCATCCTGATAGATAGATGAGAAGGCCTAGTTCTTAATCCCTGTAGAAGAGAAGAGGTTGACTCAGATCAGAAGGCCATGCGGTATAAGGAGTAAAAAGAGCCTTACGTTCCCTTCCCCAATCAATTCCCTTACATAACTAAAGCATTTCTAGACACAACTTCGCCCGGTTTGGCTTGGTAATCCTACAGGCAGTCAGGCTCTGATACCAAAGCTGTCAGGACCCCGATTTTAGGTCACATGGATCTAGATGGTAACACCTCATATCACTTTGCGGCCTCACGCACGGTATTCCCACGGGTGTCGCCTTACGATGGCACGGGACCATTTGCGCCTTTTGGCTCACGTGTATGGTAGTGTCGCTAGCATCCATATGACAGAGAACCCGGGCCGACATGGCTAGTCGTGAACCCAAAGCGGCACTAACCCATGGAGACAGGCATACATGAATCAACTTCGAGCATGTCGGTCAGCAGCGTGTGAATCCGGGCTGTAGCACTGGGCTAAAAGGACTCCGGTAAACCGGGCTGTAGCAGGCTAGGCAGGACTCCGGATGTCACCGCGTGACATTTCCCCGAAGGGACAGACACAGGAACGAAGTGAAACACATGCCGGCCAGTCAAGTGTCCTGAGCAGTAGTGCTGGGCCAGCAGGACTCCGGTGAGCCGGGCTGTAGCGGATTACTATGGCTCATGGAAACACTAGACTACATTTCCCCATAAGAGAGGCTGCCAAGGATAAACAACTAGATTGTCGGATCCCACACATACCAAGCATTAAAATCATACACACAATATGTTCGATATGTGTAAATACAACATGGCATCACAACATAACTCTACGACTCAAGCATTTATTCATTAGGCTCTGAGGAGCGAGATATTACAAACATGGGTCTCATGACCCAACAATCATAGCATACAATTCAAGCACATGCGGAAGCTTAACATGTCTGAGTACAGACATCTATAAATGAAAAAGGCTAAGAAGCCTGACTATCTACCAGATCCTGCCGAGGGCACAAGATCGTAGCTGAGGTATCAAGTTAAACATCGAAGTCCACACGGAACTACTAGTGAGACTGGCTTCTCTCTGCAAAACATAAAATAGGCAAACGTGAGTACAAATGTACCCAGCAAGACTTACATCAGAACTATCTACATATGCATCGGTATCAACAAGGGGGGTGGTGGATTTTAACTGCAGCAAGCCAGCTTTGAATGAGTGGCTAACCTGAACTACGACGGCAAGCAACTCTTTTGAGGTGGCGCACACGAGTCCACATATTCACCATTCAATACACCACTATGGATCCGCTCCCGTCTCCCTACGAGAAGGCCATCCATAGCACTCACACTTATCTTGTGAGTTTTAGAGTATACACTTTCACTTGTCTATGAACTGTTATAGGCATCCCAGAAGTCTTTTACCGCGGACACGGCTATTCGAATAGATCATTTATAACCCTGCAGGGGTGTACTTCTTCACACACGCTCTCGCCACTTACCACCATGTACACGTCGTGCATCTCGGCAACCTTCAAGCGGAAGCCTGGCAAGGGAGTCGGCCACGACCTGACTAACCACACAAGTCTCTAGTCCAGGTTTATCGCCTATTTGGGTTCCATCCACGAGGAGATCCGGCTGGAGTTTCTCTCACAGCCCCAAACGATGTGTGCAGGGTTCCTGAGACACCAAACGGGCGACCGGTACACCGTGCCATGGTGTATCTACCGCATTATAGCCCACCCCTAGAGTCAGCGCTACGCACGGCCGCCAACACATATCCTACAAACACCAGAAACTAGTTGCAACTCCTGGACAAAGGACAAGGGCAGTTAATAAGTCAAGAGGGTCCATTGGTTTCGAGCCCAATGCGTGGTAGTAGCTGTTCATGGATCACAAACACAGAAATCAGTTCCTAAGGACGGTTTCAATGAGACAACCCACCATGTACTCCTACATGGCCTCTCACGGCTACCTTTACCAAATCGTGTTCACACACAGTAGGACATGTTCATCACTGTTCCAATTCATCCCCGATGAATCAGACCTGACACAACTCTAAGCAATAGCAGGCATGACAAACAAGCATGAATGAGTAGGCACATCAGGGCTCAAACAACTCCTACTCAGGCCCTGTTTGGTTCGGCTGTGGATTTCTAAAAACAGC
Source organism: Triticum urartu (assembly GCF_003073215.2). NCBI lineage: Eukaryota > Viridiplantae > Streptophyta > Magnoliopsida > Poales > Poaceae > Triticum > Triticum urartu. Next base: position 174,044,434 of record NC_053025.1, on the reverse strand, counting down.
TGTGAAAAATCTGCTGTGGAAAAATAGCTGTGGAAAATCTGATGTGAAAAAGATGGATGTCATTTAGCAAACCAGCTGATACACCTTTTTCAGATTTTGGCTCACAGCGGAATCAGATTTTGGAGAGCATGTCCTGGGCTGCTTCCGCTTTTGGTTCAGATTTTGGCAGCGGATTTCTGTAATTGGATTTTGCTTGGTTCGCCCTTTGGTTCAGATTCTACTGCGCGGCAGCGGAATCCTTCAATAAAAGCTGAACCAAACAGGGCCTCATGCTAGTGGGTTTCATCTATTTACTATGGCAATGACAGGTCATGCAGAGGATAAGGGGTTCAACTACCGCGGCAAGTAACAGATGAATCATTGTGGTCCTAATGCAGTAAAAGAGAGCAGGAGTGAGAGAGTGGGATTGTATCGGAACAAGGGGTATTTGCTTGCCTGGCACTTCTGAAGATAATATTGAGTCTTCATCAGTGTCCACGATCACAACATAGGAACAACGTCTACCGAGGGGGAACAACACCGGCAACAGAGAGGAAACACCATCAATGCAATGCAACAATGTGATGCATAATGTGACTTGGCAAGATGAGTGTGTTTTGGCTAATGCCGCTCTAAACAGGGTGTTTTGAGTTCATTTGAATCAAAGATTCAAATGCAAACTCAAAATATGAACTCATATAAGTGAATTATCTAGATTTATCTAAACAGCAATGTTAAGTTGCTCTAACATGCATGAAAATGGTACAGATGGATTCCTTGAATTTTTCTGATAATTTTTCATATATAAATTATTTGATTTGGAGCTACGGTTGATTTTCTATGATTTTTAAAAGTTTTGGCTATTTTCTGGAATTTCCTGAATTGTTTTAATCCAGAAAATGGTTAACTGCGTCAGCACTGCGTCACTGTGACGTCAGCTGGTCAACAGGGTCGCCTAGAGTCAAACCTGACAGCTGGGACCCATGGGTCAGTGTAACAGGGCTGGTTTGGGTGGATGACATGTGGGACCAATCAACGGCCGCGTCAGCAAAGTCAATGCTGACGTGTGGGTCCCAGTGGGTTATGAACTAATCTAAACAGAAAATTAAATTAAACTAACATGCACAGGGCCCACATGGCAGTGGAACTAGGGGTGGTTTAGCTGGGTCATTAGTGGCTAATGATGAGCCACGACATCAGACGCCGGAGTTTCGCCGGCGGTGACCTCGAACCGCGGCAGAGTTTGCTCGGAACTCGCCAGAGGCGACGGATTGACACGCCAGGGGCACCAGAGGATAGCACGTGCCCGTGCGCATCTAGGGAGATCAAAGGGAGGTGCGGGGTGGACGGAGCTCGCCGGAAGTGAGCTCGCGGCGGCGCCGGAGTTCGGGTGAGGCCGAACTCGTCGTTGCGGTGGCTCTGGAAGAACGGGGCCATCTCCTACGTGATCTACACGATGCGGTGAGGCTAACAGGCAGGGTGGCGAGGCGATTACGTGGCCGGTGACACGTCGGCGACGAGCTCAGCGGCGGCGCGTGCGGTTGAGCTCGTTGTAGTCGTTGCAGCGAACGGAGGCGAGAACGGGGAGGATGGGGAGATGCAGGAGCTCACGGTGGTCACAGAAGGCTAGTCGGCGAGGTCGGGGACGAGCTAGAGAGAGCATGACGGCGAAGGGGATCTCCGGCGACGGCGGTGAAGGCGAGGACGAAGCAATGCCTCCAGGGTGAGTGAGCGCTCGGGGCTCGGTCTTCTTGATGTAGTGGACGACGGTGAGGCTGTTGGACACGGCGGGGCAACGAGGAGGTGACGTTGGGCGCGACTACGTCGGCAGTGCGGCTGCGGCGGCATCGGCCATGGTGGGAGAGAGCGAGGAGAGGTGTAGGGGGGCGAATGGGGTGTCGGCGAGGTCGGGGCGACGACCAGGAGATGATCCACGCGGCGCAACAGTGACTAGGGCGATGCAGAGAGGCTAGGTGGTGCGTGGCGAGCTCGGGCGCGCCATGCTCACCTCCCTGCCTACTCTGGCTAGGGGAAGCAGCTGGCTGGCACGGGCCAGCACAGTGCTGGGCCGGCCAGTGGGCTGCCAGGTAAGTTTCTCTCCCTTTCTTTATTCTGGTTTTGTTTTCTATTTTTCTGTAGGTTTGTGGCTTTTCTAAAAATACTTAAACAGATCCAAAAATCATGAAACTGCTCAATGCCACTGTTTGGAATATAACCAACAGTAAACATTTTAGTTTATGATTATTTGAGCATTTAAAATATTTAATAGTATTTATATGCCCAAATGCAAATACTATATGATTTAATTCAGAGCCCAAATATGTCATGGAAAAATGTGCAACACCTCTGGTTATTGCTTCCAGCATTTCCAGAAATGATGAACATTTTTGAAAGCCATTTGGATTCACTGAGAATATTTTAGTAGGACCTAGCGAATTCCTTTGATGCTAGGGTTTAAACAATCCCCATTTCAAGTTTCATGAAATTTAAACATGATGCATGGATGCAATGCCACTAGTTACAAGCAAACTCTAGGGCTGTGACACGGGACCTGAGGACGTAGAGCACTAGGAAGAGCTCAGGAGAAGGAAAACTCATACGGACCGGCCTAGCTATGTCGCGTAAGTTGGCATGCAGCCCTTGCGCAACATAAGTTATCACCGCGAAGTCAGCAAGATAAGTCTCGCCCTCGGATTTGCTAAATATTTGGGCCTAGTAGTCACTCACACCATGCCGCAACCCCGTTGAGGCCAAGTCATCTTCCTTTCTTTTGTTACCATGGCCGCTTGGGCGCTAAGGGGTACCTCCTGAGCATCGTGCCTCAGGGGCTCTTACTAGACCTCGGGCCGCGCACCTCCTGGCCTTGACCACGACATCGCGACCTGGCATACCAGCGACGGCTGTAGCCGCCTTGGGACTGGGACCCGTCAGCATAGAGCAACAAGCTATCGCGAGGAAAGAAAGGGGGACCGAGCCTTAACGGGACACGCGTTCATCAAATCTTCATAACAAGGAAGATAAGTACAAAGGCATTGCAGATCCTTACATGCCCCCACGGGGTGATTCATGATTCTTCGCAGGAAACAAAAGCTGATGCTAAGGGGAATCCTATCTACATCCTTCCATGGCGGACGCCATCATCAATAGTGGGCCATGGGAGGCCAGCGCCAACCCCATCCAGATCAGCGGCGACGGCGGCCGGACTCCGCAGCCCTGCTCCGAGCGCGGCGAGAGCTCGAGGGCACGTAGCTGTCATCGCTCGTCTCCGGAGTCTTGTAGAGCTCAAGAGAGCTGCTGGACTCCCAAGGGCTGCTGCAGCTGGAGTGGTCGCGAGTGGAGCGCGCATCAGCCTCGCGCTCCTCTCCAGAGCAGCACTCCAGGCGGCGGCCCTCGGCATCGAAAACCTTGAAGAAAAGCGTGGAGGCGCCGTCGTACTCGGAGTGGATCGCGAGGGCGCCCCTCGCACGACAGACCCGTGCGACCTCGCCTCAGCCGCGAGTCATGAAGATCTTGCCGGTGGGGACCGCTTCGATCTCCGCTCCGGTCGCCGGAGCGCTGTAGTCGGCGTGCTGCAACCAGAGCTCGAGAGGTCCCCTCAGCGGAATCTCGTCGGGGAAGAACCGCGGGAAGCGGATCCAGGGGCTCGGAGGCATCGGCGCCCACAGCACCAACTCGCGCGAGGAGTACGCAGCGTGGACGGCACGCGTCGCCGTGGCACGGCAACCCCGGATGCGGCGTGGCGGCGCTGCTCGTCACTTCATCCTCTCGAGCCCTCGGCTTGGGCGTACAGGGGTAGCGGATACCCTGGAGGAGGCCGCTCGCACCAAGGCCTCGTCACCACCTGCATCGCCGCTTCATCGCGTCGATGGATTGACCTCTTCTTCGGTGGGAGTGGCTCCGGGACATCCCGGGGGGCTTTCCACTTCTCTTCGGCGGAGAACCTTCTAATAGGCGCCATTGGAGCAAGCAATGAAGCAAAGAAGAAGCGGGCAAGCGAGGAGGAGATGGGCAATGGGGGCTCCGCCCCCTCCCCATTTATAACAAGAGAAGGCCAACCGGCGTCTCCCACGATCGCAGGTAATGATGCTTTCCCTTGCATGTCGCAGGGACTTGTCAAGTCGTCCAGTCGTCGAGGCAGCATGGGGAAGCAGAGAGGCCCACAACCTATGGACCGCCACGCGTCAACCGAGGCCATAGGCTTTTGGGGCCCGCGGTGCTCCGAACTTTACCCTTGGCTTCGCCGTGAAGCCAAGCCAGCGCGCACCTTGGGCCTGGGGGCTACTGTTGGCGTTCTGGGAACGGGGGTCCCTAGACCTGCCTGCCTGCGGCCCACGGCGTGGCCAAGCAGCAGGCTGTACGGCCCATCTTCACCAACAAAGCAACCAAGACCCTCGCGAGGGTCCAAGCTTCACGAGGCGGACAACACAAGACCTCCTCCCGAGCGGCCTAGTCAGGCAGGCTCGCGAGGGGCGGAGATATCAAGGCGAGGCGAACCTCACAAGGCTCTCGTGACATGAGCCATGACGATCGACACCAGGCGGGCGCCAGCGCACGCAGTGTCCTTGTTTCCTCTTTGGCGCAAAGGGGGCAAGCGCAGCCGCGGAGTACCGAGGCATCATGCAAAGGTTGCCATTTCTGTGCAACAAGACCAAGACCATGGACTGCAAGAAGGAGGTCCTCGTGGAGCCCAAGACGGCATCACCACCAGAGCCTTTCACAGGCGAAGACCGCTTTTGTCAGGATGGCTCATACTGGCTGTCCCCCTTCAAATCTGCCCGTCGTTGTTGGCTCCCTTCCCGCTCGATATTTGGGAAGAGGACCAGGGCCTCTATAAATAGGACTAGCCACCACAGTAGAGAAGAGAGATCTCATCAGACCCAGAGATACACACAAGTCTGAAAGCACAAGAATACCTTAACCTCAGGAGGTTGTTCTTCCCTTGTATTGTTCATCATCAGCCTAAGAGGCAATCCACCACCACACTAGAGTAGGGTATTACACCACAACAGTGGCCCGAACCAGTATAAATGCCGTGCCTTTCTGTGTTGCGAGTTTGTCGAGTTCGTCTGCAAGATCTTAGCGAGATAGAGCGTAGATCGGTAGGAGGGAAAGACTTCGCGCACACCCTAGTCTTCGAACCTTAAGGGTTAGCCGGAACCCCACATCCGACAGGAGCATCCTGGCGACCAAGGAGGCCAGGCATCACGCGGTCCTGGTAGAGATGGAGACGGTCCTCAGGAGGCCACCCGAGCCCCCAGAGCCTCCCAAGGCTCAAGGTCTTAGCGACTCATGAGGAGCGAATTCTTCAGCGCGCGCCTTCAGCTACCCCAACGCCCCTTCGACAACAAAACCAGGTGACATTTTCCAAGTTCATTCAGCTGGGAGCGCCCCTCGGCCTGCATTATTCCCATGTCGCATGGTGTCCCTACGGCGTGTATCCTCTTGCATCTTTAGCTTACCCTACTAGGGGCGCCCCTCGGGCTGCATCATCCCCAGGCCGCTCGGGTTCGACCCACTGGCATGTATCGTTCTTGCATTTACCTAAGCTAGTTTGCTCTCCATGCATAAGCTATCTATGGTCATTACCTGCTTGATTATCAACCACCACGGGAGTCGCGCGCCGATCTTCTTTCTTCAGGATCCTTCGCATAAGAAGGCTAGGCATGACGTCCGTGCTCGGGTCCATCCCTGCAGCGCCGATAAATCCAACGGCTGAGCTCTATCTGGCGGGCCGGTCTGTTCACGTTACATCCTGGGGTCGTTGGTGCTTGGCCTTCTCGTGCGATAACCTCAGGAGATTTGTTCGGCGCAGGTTCCCTAACCATCTCGCAGGACCATCACAGTCAACAAGAACCAAGACCAGGCGCAACCCACCTTGAGGTAGGGCCTTGTGAGTCCCGCCTGGCTCACGAGTGCCTAGACACACCTCGTCTAGCCCTGCCGTGCAAGCCACGTGTCAGGGCGGGGATGTACACGCCCTGGGGCTACACTTAGAGGGAGCCCTCACCCACGCACCAGTGGAAGCACCATGCTCCGCGCTGGCAGCTGACACTACCGAGGAGCGGCTATGCCCGTGCAAGTGCAGAAGCGCTATGCTCCATGCTGGTGATAAACAACTGAGGGCGGCCTCATGGCCGTATCAACCTTAGGGAGCCTCCGAGCTCAGTGTCTAGCCTCATCGCAACACCTCCTCTCGGGAGAGTCGCGCGAGGGGGCTGGGCGCAGGGGCTGCGCTCGGGTCACGCCCAAGCATATGCCACCCTGCCAGGTCCCTCGGACCTGGTTGTCACGCGCCCTCCCAAGGGGAGCCAAGGTATGAAGGTCATTTGAACGTCAAGGGGGACTCCTGAGCATCGTGACTCAGGAGCCTAACTGGCCACGTAGCCCCTCACTCCTTGGTCCGTCCTGGTGATCCGGACGGTCCAACGGCGGCTGAGGAATGCGCGGGGTCGGGCCCTACCGACGTAGAACACAAACTCTCGCATCTCCTTTCTATAAGCTGTTTTCGCATCAAGTAGGACTCCTGAGCATCGCGACTCAGGAGCCTAACTGGCCATGTAGCCCCTCACTCCTTGGTTCGTCCTGGTGATCCGGACGGCCCAATGACGGCTAAGGTATGCGCGGGGTCAGGCCCTGCCGATGTAGAACACTAGGCCTACTCCCGCATCTCCTTTCTATAAGCTGTTTGCACGTCAAGGGGGACTCCTGAGCATCGCGACTCAGGAGCCTAACTGGCCACGTAGCCCCTCACCCCTTGGTCTCGTCCTGGTGATCCGGAGGACCCAACGATGGCTGAGGTATGCACGGGGTCGGGCCCTGCCGAGGTAGAATGTAAAGCAAATGGGAAGGAACTCGCAAAATTTCAAGCAAATATTACAAGACATATTGTTCTTCCAATACCAAACGCAAGTTTAAACGCCTCCACGAGGCATGGTGCATATCGCAGGAGCTAAACAGGAAAAGAGTCGGCAGTAGGTCATCTCGTCATCCCCGGATGGCGTCGTCGCCCGCAAGGGATGCTTCTCCCATAGCGGTGTCGCCCTCACCTGCACCACCCACCGGAGTTGCAGGATCAGCAGCACCGCCAGTTGAGGGTGCGGGATCGAAGGCGCGGAACCTCTTCAGCAGGGCTCCACCTGACCCTTCATGGCTTCGGTAGCAGCTGCGCAGTGCTCGGTGTCCACAGGCTCTAGCAGCTCGTCGAGGTGGGCGGCAGGATCACGAAGATGGAGGTGGCTGAAGACGCGCGCCAACGCGACTGACGAAAGGATGTGGGCTTCTGCCTCTGCCAAGGGGCCGATACCGCTCATGACTTCCTCAAGCGCCTCGACAAGATAAGGAAGCAGCTGGGTGGGGCCCTCGTCGTCGGTAGCCAGCGGCTCCTCCAAGCCCTTCTCGTAGAGTGACCACAACGCCGTGCGAGACCTCTCCTTGAGGGACTTGAAAGCCATGCGGTCTTCAGCCAGGACCTGTGCCTTGGCTTCCAGCTCGGCCTTCTCTGCTCCAGCTTCTCCAGCCGGCTGCGCTCCGTAGCCTGTGCCTCCGCCAACTGCTCTAGCTCGGCGTCGTGACCCCTGACGGCGTCCTCCCGGGCCTTCATTTTCTCCTCCTCCGCCCTGCGGCCCCGAGCTTCGTCCGCATGCTCACTGTGCATGGTCTTCAGTTCGGCCTCCAGCAGCTGGTAGCGATCTTGGGCGGCTCCGGCATCCTTCAGCGCTGCCTCACGGGCAGCCATTGCTTGGGCGATGGCCTTCTTGTCCTTATCGGAGTCCACCGCAGCCTGGCTCAGTGCCGCCCGGACGACCACATCGGAGTGGAGCCAGTCAGGGATCAGCTCCAGGCGCCTGGCCACCAGGCGATGGTCGGTGCCTTGTAGATTCTCCTGCAGCAAGGTCAGTGCAGAAAGAGCGTGCTCCAGGATGTCGGGGGAGGTGGAAGAATCCGGGGATAGCAGAGCGGCGGAGGAAGGAAGAGGCAACATCATCCCGATGGCCTGGGAGGCTGAGGGGTCCTGAGCTTTGGGGACCTCAGCAGTCGAGCCATACGCCAGTGCCTTTGGTGCCAGCGGGGCCATGGGGGCTACCTCCTCCAGAGGACGCTCCCCCAAGTTTCGTGAGGACAATCGGGCCTGGGAAGCGCGAGCACTGATACGTCTCCAACGTATCTATAATTTTTGATTGCTCCATGCTATATTACCTATTGTTTTGGACTATATTGGGCTTTATTTTCCACTTTTATATTATTTTTGGGACTAACCTATTAACCGAAGGCCCAGCCCAGAATTGTTGTTTTTTTGCCTATTTCAGTGTTTCGGAGAAACAGAATATCAAACGTAGTCCAAATGGAATGAAACCTTCGGGAACGCGAGTTTCTCATCAGATAAGACCCAGGAGACTTGGGCCCTCCGTCAAGAAAGCCACGAGGCGGTCACAAGGGTGGAGGGCGCGCCCCCTACCTCATGGGCCCCTTGAAGCTCCACCGACGTACTCCTTCCTCCTATATATACCTACGTACCCCCAAACGATCAGATACGGAGCCAAAAACCTAATTCCACTGCCGCAACTTTCTGTATCCACGAGATCCCCTCTTGGTGCCTATTCCGGAGTTTCGCCGGAGGGGGCATTGATCACGGAGGGCTTCTACGTCATCATCCAAGCCCCTCCGATGAAGTGTGAGTAGTTTACTTCAGACCTACGGGTCCATAGTTAGTAGCTAGATGGCTTCTTCTCTCCTTTTGGATCTCAATACAATGTTCTCCCCCTCTCTCGTGGAGATCTCTTCGATGTAATCTTCTTTTTGCGGTGTGTTTGTTGAGACCGATGAATTGTTGGTCTATGATATAGTCTATCTATGAACAATATTTGAATCTTCTCTGAATTCTTTTATGTATGATTGGTTATCTTTGCAAGTCTCTTCGAATTATCAGTTTGGTTTGGCCTACTAGATTGGTTTTTCTTCCCATGGGAGAAGTGCTTAGCTGTGGGTTCGATCTTGTGGTGTCCTTTCCCAGTGACAGAAGGGGAAGCAAGGCATGTATTGTATTGTTGCCATCAAGGATAACAAGATGGGGTTTTTATCATATTGCATGAAACTATTCCTCTACATCATGTCATCTTGCTTACGGCGTTACTCTGTTTTTAACTTAATACTCTAGATGCATGCTGGATAGCGGTCGATGAGTGGAGTAATAGTAGTAGATGCAGGCAGGAGTCGGTCTACTTGTCTCGGACGTGATGCCTATATACATGATCATACCTAGATATTGTCATAACTATGCTCAATTTTGTCAATTGCTCAACAGTAATTTGTTCACCCACCGTAGAATACTTATGCTCTTGAAAGAAGCCACTAGTGAAACCTATGGCCCCTGGGTCTCTTTCTCATCATATCAATCTCCATCACTTTATTATTGCTTTGGTTTTTACTTTGCCCTTTTACTTTTTACTTTGCATCTCTATACCAAAAATATTATTTATCATCTCTATCAGATCTCACTTTCGTAAGTGACCGTGAAGGGATTGGCAACCCCTAAGCGCGTTGGTTGCGTTGAGCTATTGTTTTTGTGTAGGTACGAGGGATTCGCGCGTAGCCTCCTCCTGGATTGATACCTTGGTTCTCAAAAACTGAGGGAAATACTTACGCTACTTTGTTGCATCATCCTTTCCTCTTCGGGGAAATCCAAAGCAGTTCTCAAGAGGTAGCAAGAAGAATTTCTGGCGACGTTGCCAGGGAGTCTGCGCAAAAGTCAACATACCAAGTACCCATCACATTCCCTATCTCCCGCATTACATTATTTGCCATTTGCCTCTCGTTTTCCTCTCCCCCACTTCACCCTTGCCATTTTATTCGCCCTCTCTCTCTATCCTCCCTCTCTTTCTCTATTTGCCTCTTTTTGCCCGTTTGCCTTTTGTTTGCTCGTGTGTTGGATTGCTTGTTTGTCGCGATGGCTCAAGATAATACCAAATTGTGTGACTTCACCAATACCAACAATAATGATTTCCTTAGCACTCCGATTGCTCCTCTTACCGATGCTGAATCTTGTGAAATTAATGTTGCTTTGCTAAATCTTGTCATGAAAGATCCGTTTTCCGGCCTTCCTAGTGAAGATGCCGCTACCCATCTTAATGGCTTCGTTGATTTGTGTGACATGCAAAAGAAGAAAGATGACGATAATGATATTGTTAAATTGAAGCTATTTCCTTTTTCGCTTAGAGATCATGCTAAAGCTTGGTTTTCATCTTTGCCTAAAAATAGTATTGATTCATGGAACAAGTGCAAAGATGCTTTTATCTCTAAGTATTTTCCTCCCGCTAAGATCATCTTTCTTAGAAACGATATTATGAATTTTAAGCAACTTGATGATGAACATGTTGCACAAGCTTGGGAGAGAATGAAATTAATTATACATAATTGCCCTACTCATGGTTTAAATTTATGGATGATTATACAAAAAATTCATGCCGGCTTGAATTTTGCTTCTAGAAATCTTTTAGATTCGGCCGCGGGAGGCACTTTTATGGAAATCACTTTAGGAGAAGCTACTAAACTCCTAGATAATATTATGGTTAATTATTCTCAATGGCATACTGAAAGGTCTACTAATAAAAAGGTGCATGCGATAGAAGAAATTAATGTTTTGAGTGGAAAGATGGATGAACTTATGAAATTATTTGCTAATAAGAGTGTTTCATCTGATGCTAATGATATGCCTTTGTCTACTTTGATTGAGAATAATAATGAATCTATGGATGTGAATTTTGTTGGTAGGAACAATTTTGGTAATAACGCGTATAGAGGAAATTTCAACCCTAGGCCTTATCCTAGTAATCCCTCTAATAATTATGGTAATTCCTACAGCAATTCTTATGGAAATTATAATAAGATGCCCTCTGATTTTGAATCTAATATTAAAGAATTTATTACTTCGCAAAAGATTTTTAATGCTACGATTGAAGAAAAATTGCTTAAGATTGATAATTTGGCTAGGAATGTTGATAGAATTGCTCTTGATGTTGATTCTTTGAAACTTAGATCTATTCCACGTAAGCATGATATCAATGAGTCTCTCAAAGCCATGAGAATTTCCATTGATGAGTGCAAAGAAAGAACCGCTAGGATGCGTGCTAAGAAAGATGCCTTTATGAAAGCGTGTTCTTCTAGTTCCTATGAAAATAATGATGAAGATCTAAAAGTTATTGATGTGTCCCCTATTAAATCTTTGTTTTGCAATACGAATCTTGATAATGATGGGACTGAATATGATCCACCTTTACCTAGAAGGTGTTCCAAGAATTCTGAATCTTTTGATCTTGATGCTAAATTTGATAAAAGTGGGATTGAAGAAATTAAAACCCTAGATGTTGCTAAACCCACTATTATGGATTTCAAGGAATTTAACTATGAAAATTGCTCTTTGATTGATTGTATTTCCTTGTTGCAATCCGTGCTAAATTCTCCTTACGCTTATAGTCAAAATAAAGCGTTTACTAAACATATCGTTGATGCCTTGATGCAATCTTATGAAGAAAAACTTGAATTGGAAGTTTCTATCCCTAGAAAACTTTATGATGAGTGGGAACCAACTATTAAATTAAAATTAAAGATCATGAATACTATGCTTTATGTGATTTGGGTGCTAGTGTTTCCACGATTCCAAAGACTTTGTGTGATTTGTTAGATTTCCGTGATTTTGATGATTGCTCTCTAAACTTGCATCTTGCGTATTCCACTATTAAGAAACCTATCAGAAGAATTAATGATGTTCTTATTGTTGCAAATAGGAATTATGTGCCCGTAGATTTTATCGTTCTTGATATAGATTGCAATCCTTCTTTCCCTATTATTCTCGGTAGACCTTTCCTTAGAACGGCCGGTGCAATTATTGATATGAAGGAAGGGAATATTAGATTTCAATTTCCATTAAAAAAGGGCACGGAATTCTTACCTATAAATAAAATAAAATTACCATATGAATCTATCATGAGAGCCACTTATGGATTGCCTACCAAAGATGGCAATACCTAGATCTACTCTTGCTTGTTATGCCTAGCTAAGGGCGTTAAACGATAGCGCTTGTTGGGAGGCAACCCAATTTTATTTTTATTCCTTGCTTTTTGCTCCTGTTTAGTAATAAATAAATTATTTAGCCTCTGTTTTGGTTGTGTTTTTTGTGTTTAATTAGTGTTTGTCCCAAGTAGAACCATTGGGAAGACTTGGGGAAAGTCTTGTTGAACTTGCTGTAAAAAACACAAATAGCGCTCACGAGAACTGCTGTCATTTTATTTGGAGAGTGCTATTTAGTTAATTCTTTTTGCAGATGATTAATAGATAAATTCCTCACGTTCAGCAATTTATTTTAGAATTTTTGGGGTTCCAGATCTTGCGCTAGCTACAGATTACTACAGACTGTTCTGTTTTTGACAGATTCTGTTTTTCGTGTGTTGTTTGCTTATTTTGATGAATCTATGGATAATAAAATAGTTTATAAACTATAGAGAAGTTGGAATACAGTAGGTTTAACACTAACATAAATAACGAATGAGTTCATTACAGTACCTTGAAGTGGTCTTTTGTTTTCTTTCGCTAACGGAGCTCACGAGATTTTCTACTTTAAGTTTTGTGTTGTGAAGTTTTCAAGTTTTGGGTAAAGATTTGATGGATTATGGAAAAATGAGTGGCAAGATCCTAAGCTTGTGGATGCCCATGGAACCCCAAGATAATCTAAGGACACCTAAAAGCCAAAGCTTGGGGATGCCCCGGAAGGCATCCCCTCTTTCGTCTACTTCTATCGGTAACTTTACTTGGAGCTATATTTTTATTCACCACATGATATGTGTTTTCCTTGGAGCGTCTTTTATGATTTGAGTCTTTGCTTGTTAGTCTACCACAATCATCCTTTTTATACACACCTTTTGATAGATCCATACATAATTTGGAATTTGATAGAATACTCTATGTGCTACACTTATATCTTTTGAGCTCTATAGTTTTACTCTAGTGCTTCACTTATATCTTTTGAGTTTTATAGTTTTGCTCTAGTGTTTCACTTATATCTTTTAGAGCACAGCGGTGGATTTGTTTTATAGAAACTATTGATCTCTCATGCTTCACTTATATTCTTTTGAGAGTCTTAATAGCATGGTAATTTGCTTAATAATAATATGCTTGGTATTCAAGATTTGTAAAACTTTCTTTTGAGTGCGTTGAATACTAAGAAAAAAAATCGATGCTTGATAATTGTTTTGAGATATGAGGATGGTGATATTAGAGTTATGCTAGTTGAGTAGTTGTGAATTTGAGAAATGCTTGTGTTAAAGTTTGTGATTCCCGTAGCATGCACGTATGGTGAACCGTTATGTGATGAAGTCGGAGCATGATTTATTTATTGATTGTCTTCCTTATGAGTGGCGGTCGGGGACGAGCGATGGTCTTTTCCTACCAATCTATCCCCCTAGGAGCTTGTGCGTAATACTTTGCTTTGATAACTTCTAGATTTTTGCAATAAATATATGAGTTCTTTATGACTAATGTTGAGTCCATGGATTATACGCACTTTCCTTCCTTCCACCATTGCTAGCCTCTCTAATACCGCGCACTTTTCGCTGGTATCATACACCCACCAAATACCTTCCTCAAAACAGCCACCATACCTACCTATCATGGCATTTCCATAGCCATTCCGAGATATATTGCCATGCAACTTTCCACCATTCCGTTCATTATGACACGCTTCATCATTGTCATATTGCTAGCATGATCATGTAGTTGACATCGTATTTGTGGCAAAGTCACCGTTCATAATTCTTTCATACATGTCACTCTTGATTCATTGCATATCCCGGTACACCGCCGAAGGCATTCATATAGAGTCATATTTTGTTCTAAGTATTGAGTTGTAATTGTTGAGTTGTAAGAAAAATAAAAAGTGTGATGATCATCATTTTTAGAGCATTGTCCCAAGTGAGGAAAGGATGATGGAGACTATGATTCCCCCACAAGTCGGGATGAGACTCCAGACGAAAAAAAGAGGCCATAAAAAAAAGAGAGAAGGCCCAAACAAAAAAATGAGAGAAAAAGAGAGAAGGGACAATGTTACTATCCTTTTACCACACTTGTGCTTCAAAGTAGCACCATGATCTTCATGATAGAGAGTCTCTCATTCTGTCACATTCATATACTAGTGGGAATTTTTCATTATAGAACTTGGCTTGTATATTCCAATGATTGGCTTCCTCAAAATGCCCTAGGTCTTCGTGATCAAGCAAGTTGGATGCACACCCACTTAGTTTCTTTTGTTCGGCTTTCATATACTTATAGCTCTAGTGCATCCGTTGCATGGCAATCCCTACTCACTCACATTGATATCTATTGATGGGCATCTCCATAGCTCGTTGATACGCCTAGTTGATGTGAGACTATCTTCCCCTCTTTTTGTCTTCTCCACAACCACCATTCTATTCCACATATAGTGCTATATCCATGGCTCACGCTCATGTATTGCGTGAAGATCAAAAAAGTTTTGAAAATTTCAAAAGTATGAAACAATTGCTTGGCTTGTCATCGGGGTTGTACATGATTTAAATACTTCGTGTGGTGAAGATAGAGCATAGCCAGACTATATGATTTTGTAGGGATAGCTTTCTTTGGCCATGTTATTTTGAGAAGACATAATTGCTTTGTTAGTATGCTTGAAGTATTATTATTTTTATGTCAAAATGAACTTTTGTCTTGAATCTTTTGAATCTGAATATTCATACCACAATTAAGAAGATTTACATTGAAATTTTCCCAAGTAGCACTTCGCATCAAAAATTCTGTTTTTATCATTTACCTACTTGAGGACAAGCAGGAATTAAGCTTGGGGATGCTTGATACGTCTCCAACGTATCTATAATTTTTGATTGCTCCATGCTATATTACCTACTGTTTTGGACTATATTGGGCTTTATTTTCCACTTTTATATTATTTTTGGGACTAACCTATTAACTGGAGGCCCAGCCCAGAATTGTTGTTTTTTTGCCTATTTTAGTGTTTCGGAGAAACAGAATATGAAACGGAGTCCAAACGGAATGAAACCTTCGGGAACGCGATTTTCTCATCATATAAGACCCAGGAGACTTGGACCCTCCGTCAAGAAAGCCACGAGGCGGTCACGAGGGTGGAGGGCGCCCCCCCCCCCAGGGCGCGTCCCTGCCTCGTGGGCCCCTCGAAGCTCCACCAACGTACTCCTTCCTCCTATATATACCTACGTACCCCCAAACGATCAGATACGGAGCCAAAAACCTAATTCCACCGCCGCAACTTTCTGTATCCACGAGATCCCATCTTGGGGCCTGTTTCGGAGCTCCGCCGGAGGGGGCACCGATCACGGAGGGCTTCTACATCATCATCCAAGCCCCTCCGATGAAGTGTGAGTAGTTTACTTCAGACCTACGGGTCCATAGTTAGTAGCTAGATGGCTTCTTCTCTCTTTTTGGATCTCAATACAATGTTCTCCCCCTCTCTCATGGAGATCTATTCGATGTAATCTTCTTTTTGCGATGTGTTTGTTGAGACCGACGAATTGTGGGTTTATGATCCAGTCTATCTATGAATAATATTTGAATCACTACAACAAAAACCCCCCTTCAGCAATGCATTGATTCGTTGTTGTACATTCATATATGTGTTGCTATGGTCTACACCAACGTATTAGTATGCGTTGCCGTTGGTGGCGTTGCAAGGGTCTACAACAACATATATACATGGGTTGGTAAATGATGTGTAGATGCATTGTTAGATAGCAACATATAGAGTTAGATACCAACAACGGATCATATGCGTTGTTGGTCTGCAAAATAGGGTTTCCAAATGTACATAAGAAATCGTTGCAACGCGTATAAGCTTTTCTAGATAGTATGAACAATTAATGATATTTTACACACTGTCGTCCAGAAATATTGGGATAGTGCATGGAAGACACAATATAATAAACAGAAATATCTCGTTTATTAAATAAACTATGTTTCATTAAAAAGAATCATCCAAAGATTACAAGATGTGAAACTATCTACTAGTAGCCCAATTCTCAAGCCTGCAATGAAATATAAGGTTTGAAACATCGACCATAAAAATGACATTCTAATTATCTTGTAGTAGCCCCATTTGTATCCTTGCAATCAAAATTGATCTGAGCCATGCATCATCAGTTTATCTTGGCAATCTACAACAACAACAAAATGATATGACTAACTTACAGTAGAGAGAATCATGTTAATAGACAAGTAAATTTGAAGGAGGAGCACCATAGAATGGTTCAAGACTGACATTTGTAGCACTATAGGCAGTAAATGAGAGTACTACATCTAACAAAAAACTCCTGATCATTGTTTACTTATGAACAAACCTGTTGTATGTTAGTAGAAAATCATGTCTAACATACAAGAAACAAGCTAAATTGAAGAGAACTCGCAGAAATCATATAAAAACTACTTAAATAATTCTATTGAAAAATGCAAAGGCAAAAAAATCCTTTCAAGATTCTATTCCCAACTAGTCTCTCTGGCATTTATGCTTTAGATGGTGAGGTGAAAACTCAAACAAGTAGAAATGCTTAAATTGGTGAATCATAACAGCAAGATAAAGCTTTCATACAACATATATGAGTCCACATGTGAACATTTACAATGTTTCTGTAGGAATTTGTACGACATATAATGATGTTATATTTCTTAACGGAACATTTCATTTCTACCTTTGATTTTCTTGGCTCTAGGGAATGTTCATTAAATATCAAAGTTCGAATAGGATTGTGAACAATATGCAGGTTTGCAAAGATAAATGAACAACGGTTCCATCATTGCTCTAGGCAAAATAAATGAACTTCATATTAAGGGTAAGCAACAGAAAGTGGTACTATTCTGATATATTCTGTCCGTGCAATAGCCTGCTAGCTGTTACATTTTCCCCTCAAAACAGTAGGGCAGAGTCCAACGGAGCTATTGTATGCTAGTTCTCTTAAACACATTTCTTTAGATCAAATATCCAATTTTATTAATCACTTAAACACTTTTCAAAATGTATATCATAACAGAATTACAAAAAAAATGAACTCAAAAGATTTACATGAGGTAACGACATGTACCTCATAACAGGTCTGAGATGGATCAAACCTGTTCTGAATGTGATACTATTGTCCAATATTACGCAAAGTTGTTCCAACCCTACAAGAGGTGTGTATAAACAAAGTTTTGTGCAGAATAAGTTAACATGGGGAACTTAGATGAAACATCATAAGAATTAACAAGTGTACACTAGACTGATCAGATTAGTTCTCTGCTATTACAAAGATAGAAGTGTACACCATTCTGCCACTCATTAACAATAGGACACATCTAGCAGGCATAGATGCATAACATGCACCATGAAATGGAAATCAAACTTTTAAATCGCAGGCAAAAGTTGCATGATCGCTGGCTGGAAGCCTCCCCGCGAAGCATTCCTTCAAAAAACGTGATTTGGAGCAAAACACGCGATCGCGCGCGAAAACGACGTGATTTGCCTTCGCTTTTGCTGCACTTTCGCTGGCCGAATGACTGAAACAGAGGCCCAAATTGGCAAAATAGAGCTCGGCCCAAATTCCTCCTAGATATATATCATCTTCTAGGGAAACCTAGCACCGTCAACTCCATTCCCTTCTTTCCCCACGACAGAAAAAGTTGTGGCGGCTGCATAGTTCTTCCCAGGTACCGTCGGCTGGCCGACTGCTACCGGCGACGAGGGGCATCTGCATGACGACGCCTCTGCAGCCACAATGGCATCTTAGTCTCATACAGTTCCAACACCCGGTCCCAGCACATCACCAGGTAGTGGTGGTACAGGAGTCCTCCTATTCCATCCATCCTCTATTCGTTTGTTGATTCAACACAGGCCCATCGTCAGGAAGTACTGCAGTTCTTAAGTGTTGAACTGGTGATGTTATGCTTGCTGTAGACCTTGAGATCTTGAATTTATATTGATATTTATCTATTGAACTGGTGCAGATCTCTGTTACACTTGTTATGTTCGAATTTATACTAAAAATCCTCTATTTTCTGCTAAAAATCCCCTGTTTTCTGAGAAAAATATGGACATGTACTAGTTTGGATGTGGGATATACACGCACATGCACTGTTCCCGCGAACTGCGTTAGTGGCCGCGATCACCGACTATAGTGGATGTAGCGTTTGCACGAGCCAGCCACGAAATGGTTTAGCCCGCAATCTTAAAGTATAATGGAAACAGATAACATGTCTTGTATGCATCACTCTATTCAGTCCAATTTAACCCTCAAAAGTAGCCTGTTTGCCCTTGAGATATAACCTTATGTCCACTCCTTTTATAATATGAACGGAATCAAGAAAATGCTGAAGAATATTATTGAAAAGAAATCTGATTTCAAACTTACAGTACCATAAATCTTCAAGTCCAAATGATTTTGCTCCAGTATTTCAATTGCTTCTGGATATCACTTAACCTGTAAAACTCCACCTGCAATATCGAAAACAGGAAATGAAAGGAATGTAGCTTCAGGCAAGACCAGTATTAAGAGTGGTTTATGAAAGCCTACCACATGACAAGACGTGGTTTGGCCTTTTAAATTTGCATACGAAAACCACTGAGTGCCAGTGTATCAAATGCAACCTGTACAACTTAACGCACTGGGAAAATATAGTGATACATGAGGAATTCAGTGCATGATGCATTGATGCCAAGAACTCGGGTCATTTAAAGTTATTTAGTTAAGGGATCTTGGATGGTTGTTGTGGTGTAATGGATATTAGAAAGCAAATATTGGACCCCAATATGGGTCCCCTGCTAGAATTGACTTCTGCAGATAATCAGGCCATACCATTTGTCTCGTATTCATCTCTTTGTGGGGATGGTACACTTGGTCTGAACCTTTTCTTTAGTAAATAAACCTAGATGAAAAAAAATACTCAGCTACATATAAAAGTATAGATCAGGACAATTAAACTGGTGATGTAGTAACATACATCATTGCTGTAATGTCCAAGGAGGCTATGAAGATCACCTGTAAATAGTTTGGGTGCCTAACACACATACAGATTATTCTTGTACTGTTGGTGTGGGAGGCAAGGTAGCCGAGGCGGACAGCACCGTCAAGGTCTATACGACAGCAGCATATGCGGAGGCACGGAGGTAGCGGGTCTACGAACCAGAGGCCGTGCGGCCCGTGCCGACCAGGGTTGTTGTGGGAGCATATGCAGGGGCGCGGAGGATGCCGCGGCGGCAGATGATCCGAGGGTAGAACTGAGAGGATCCGGGTGGTGACTGACAGCGCGGTCAGGAGGGCATCGGAGCTAGCCGGAACTGGCGGTGGCGGTGTGGTGTTCGGGTGAGAGAGGAATCCAAGGAGAAAGATGGCGGATAGAGTAGTGGAGATGGGTACGCCGAGGGGGTTAGCTTTTTTAGCGAATGGGGATGTTAGCGTTAAGTGAGGGATAGGTGAGGAAGGTGGGAGGTTGATCCAAACAACACATCGTGTCATCTTTGTTGCTAAACAAACGTTGCTTTAGGGTTGTTGTTATTGTAGTGAATCTTCTCTGAATTCTTTTATGTATGATTGGTTATCTTTGCAAGTCTCTTCGAATTATCAGTTTGGTTTGGCCTACTAGATTGGTTTTTCTTCCCATGGGAGAAGTGCTTAGCTTTGGGTTCGATCTTGCGGTGTCCTTTCCCAGTGATAGAAGGGGCAGCAAGGCACGTATTGTATTGTTGCCATCAAGGATAACAAGATGGGGTTCTTATCATAGTGCATGAAACTATCCCTCTACATCATGTCATCTTGCTTAAGGCATTACTCTGTTTTTAACTTAATACTCTAGATGCATGCTGGATAGCGGTCGATGAGTGGAGTAATAGTAGTAGATGCAGGCAGGAGTCGGTCTACTTGTCTCGGACGTGATGCCTATATACATGATCATACGTAGATATTCTCATAACTATGCTCAATTCTGTCAATTGCTCAAAGTAATTTGTTCACCCACCATCGAATACTTATGCTCTTGAGAGAAGCCACTAGTGAAACCTATGGCCCCCGGGTCTCTTTCTCATCATATCAATCTCCATCACTTTATTATTGCTTTGCTTTTTACTTTGCCCTTTTACTTTTTACTTTGCATCTCTATACCAAAAATATAATTTATCATCTCTATCAGATCTCACTTTCGTAAGTGACCATGAAGGGATTGACAACCCCTAAGCGCGTTGGTTGCGTTGAGCTATTGTTTTTGTGTAGGTACGAGGGACTCGCGCGTAGCCTCCTACTGGATTGATACCTTGGTTCTCAAAAACTGAGGGAAATACTTACGCTACTTTGCTGCATCATCATCTCCTCTTCAAGGAAATCCAACGCAGTGCTCAAGAGGTAGCAAGCACCGCCACCATCCTTACCTGCGGAGGAGGGAGCGGCCGCTGCAGGCGATTTGGTCCCGAGCAGTACCGCCGTGTCCTCCTTCCTCCTCTTCCCCACGGTGTCGCCCTAGTCAAGCAATGGAAGGAGTCAAGAATCAGTAGCAGAAGCTGGAACAAGGCAAGACAAGGATACTTACTAGTCCACCACGGCGTAGTCCCTCTACTTCCTAAGCTTGAAGCTCGAGAGCCTCCCAGCCTGAGGCGTGGGCGCAAGGGCTGTATGTGCAGAAGAGGGGACAGCAGGCAAGTTGGAAGCAGCTTCAGGCAGCGACAGAACAGGGGCGTCCTCTCGGGAGACCAGCGCCGACCTTCCTCTCATCGGAATCCCGACCGGTGACTTCCTCCGAGGACTGACCTTGGACCTCGAGGAGCCCCCTGCAGTACGCAGCTCCTCCCTTTCCAGGGGGGCATCGGCCTCATCATCATCATCAGGGAGGGTGCGGAGGATGTCGGCCTTGCGCAAGGGGGGAGGTCTCCCCCGCCCCTTTGCGGGTCTCCTCTGAGTCGTGCTCCTCCTCTCCCTCTTCTTCCTCCTCTCCCTCCTCGCGAGACTCGCCAGAAGACACGACCACCGGAGTTTCGCCACCGGGATGTTTGTGGGCGCAGGAGGCACGAGCCCGCACTCATCAAAAAAGGGCATGGCGGTGGCGACCTCTGCCCCGTCCTAGCGGTGGAACAAGGGAGCAAGGCCATTAGGCGGGTACCCTTGGTCGTCCCCGACCAAGGAACGAAAAGTCGAGCGCAATTCCTCGTCGGAAAGGGGCTCCGGGCATAGGCGGAGGTCGTCCCATTCGTCTCCAAGCTTCCAGAGTGGGCGCGGGCGCGCTTGGAGTGGAGCCACACGCTGCGCCATGAATTCTTTGGCGATCATGGCCCCCGTTAGCTTCGCCGTTCTCGAGTCGTCGGGCTTTAGGTCGGCAGTCATCCTCTCCAGCACCTGCGTCATCCGTGGGTCGGTGAGCTTCGTGCGAAGCCATCCCTCGTGGGACACAGGCATCTCCATCGGCAACACCAGCCGGGGGTGGACGCGCTTGGCGTCCATCAGGACCCACTTGATCCTGAAGCCCTTGGCCTTCTTCCCGGCCTTCGAGATTGCATTGGTCTTGTTGGCCGCGATGAAGCCAACGCACCATGAGCAAGGGCCCTCCTTAAGCCGAAGAAAGAAGAAGTGGTGCAGCAGTGCCACGGACAGCATCACTCCGACGTACGCCTCGCAGTAGAAGGCGAAGATCGATAGGAGAAGGACGGAGTTGGGATGAAGATGGAGGGCGTGGATCTTATAGTGACTGAGGACGGAGTAGAAGAAGTCGGAGAAGGGGGAAGCAGCCCGGCGATGATGCTACTCGTGAAGAAGGGGTAGAAAGTGCTACCAGGGGCCTCAGGCTCGGCGGAGCCGGCCCGGAGCACAGTCTTCCTCTTTTCGTCACCCTCCGCCGTCATCAAGCGCAAAGCGGCAAGGTTCTTCTCCGACACGTTCGGCAAGTCAAGCGCGGGCTCATACCAGGATGTCGAAGGAGTAGCCCAGGCTTTATTGGGCGCCATCAACGGCAAGCTCGAAGGAGGATCTAGGTGGATCTGGAGTCTCTAGAAGCGAAGGGCAAGAAAGGGGATCTGGAGCAAAACGAGGGAAGGTAATGAAGGCAAATGTAGCCCGCACCAGTCTTTTGTTCATCGAGCAGTTGCCGAGGAAGCGTGGGGAAGCGAAGACGCCCACGTCCAATCAATCGCCATGCGTCCTGCGAGGCCGCAGGCTGTTGGGGCCCGTGGCGCTCCACACTTTCCCCTTGGCTTCGCCTCGAAGCCAAGTCCAAGCGTGCCTTGGGCGCGGGGGCTACTGTCGGCCTCCTAGGAACGGGGGTTCCCAGACTTTCCTACCTATGGCCCATGGCGTGGCTCCACCAGCGGCCCTGTACGACCCATCTTCACCAGCAAACACTCAAGACCCTCGCGAGGGGCCAAGCCTCGCGAGGCGGATGACGCAAGACCTCCTCAGGGGCGGCCTCCCCAGGCTGGCTCACGAGGGGCGAAGAGATCAAGGCAAGGGCACGTCGCGAGGTTCCTATGACGCAAGCCATGACGACCAGGGCCAGGCGGGCGCTAGCGCGCAGTGTCCTCATTTCCTCTTTGGTGCTAAAGAGGCAAGCACAGGTGCGGTGTCCCGAGGCATCAAGCAAAGGCTTCCATATCGGTGCAACGAGACCAAGACCAGCAGGACGGCAGGACAGAGGTCACGATGGAGCCCAGGACGGCGTCATCACCAGAGCCTTTGGAAGGCGAAGACCATCTTTTGTCAGGATAGCTTGTACTAGCTGCCCCCCTTCAAATTGGCCGTTGTGGGTTCCCTTCCCGCCTCATATTTGAGAAGAGGACACGGGCCTCTATATATAGGACTAGCCACCATCGTAGCGAGGGATCTCATCTCATCTTGGACCGGATCCATTCCACCAAGGCAACCAAACAAACACTACAAGGAAAAGGCTAATTGGTGGCGCACCTGTTTTGGCCATTAATGGCGCACTACAGGTGCACCACTATTAACACGCCACTAGTAACAATTACTAATGGCGCACCCCTGGTGCGCCATTAGTATGTCCCCTAGTGCGCCATTACTATGCCTCCCAGGGGGCCATATTTACCTTGTGCTCTGGGTTACTAATGGCGCACTACTAGACAATGCGCCACTAGTATGTTTATTGTAGTGCACCACTAAAGTGTAGTATGGTGCGCCACTAGTATGAATATTTGGAATTTTTTTCTTTTCTGATATTTGCACAGGTTACAAAATATATTACTGCACAGAATATAGACAACAGAACATATAAACAACAGATTTATCGAATACAAATAGAAGATTAGTCTCCGAATACAATTCATCATATTAGTCTTCGAATTCAAAAGATCGAACAAAGATAGAACATTACAAGTCTCGAGACCGCGAGTAGCGAGTTTGGCTTCACATTACAAGTCGATATCGATCATCTAAACTACCATCACATAGAAGAGAGCTGTGGTCATCACGATTAGCATCATCGCGATGAAACTAGTCTTCATCTGGTTCCTCCTCCGCTCCTTGCTCTCTCCCGCTAGATAGCGCGCGTATCTAGCTTCCGCCTCAACCCTAGTGGTGTACCCTTTGTAATCGTTACTGCTGAAATGGTGAACCTGTCTCCGAAACTCCTCCCAGCCGTCGTAGACTCCGAGAACCTTACCCTTGTACACGACATACGATGACATCTCTATGCACTAGCCAAACAAAACGTTAGTAGCAATTCACAGACAATACATAAGCAATATATAAGTATGCAACAAAAGGATCAGAAGATAAAAGCAACACATTAATAGCACGATTCATGGTCCTACTAATAAATAGCATCGATTACATATAAGTTGAATGACTGTCCAAACCAAAGAGACATACAAGTTCATTAAAGTTTAATTACAACATGAGCTAATCGATATTTCAGAACTACATAGCATCACTACTTTTGACTTGACTCAGGGACTGGAGCGTGGATGAAGCTGTCGTCTTTCGTGATTGTCATGAAATGGCGATCGTTGTCATCCTGCATTTGTAGCGTTGTTTTTATCTCACTGTTGGACGGTTGATATCTGAGGTAGAACTGCCCCGAGGTTCAAAGGACATCTTGATGGATGATTTCCGCAAACTCTGACTGGATGCAAAAGAATTCTTGTCTGAGGTCCGCGTCCTGGATTGCCGACAAGTGTGCGGCCCAATCTTTGAGACTATTTGGTAGCAGAAGTTGATTATGGTCCCGTACGATCACCCGCATGTGATGGAGGGCATAGTAGGCATCCTTCTGACCGCCAGGCGGCTGCTTGACGCAGGGGAACATCGTTACGTGGGTGAACACATGCTTACTGTACCTAAGAATTGGCCTCCTAAAGGTGCCTCCAGATTTGGCATAGCCGGGGAGAACATCATCAAGAACTTTCTTGGTATTTGTGTAGTATTTATTCGACTGACGGTTCGCGTCAAAATACGTGGCCGTGGAATAGTTCGGGCTTAAGAGGATGAGTGTGCAACGTGTGTCACTACACAAAACACGGAATGTTAGAAAAAAAAGAACGATCGAAATCTAAGAAATCATATGTTACGGGGCGGTGAGGGGATGACATACTCGGGAAAGTAAGGCATGAGGAAGTTATCCTTATCTGGGTTTGCCAGAATGACACCTTCGAGGTATGAACTCGCGACTTGCCGGTCCCCAGCGCTGCCCAAGATCTTGGCACGCATGTAGAATGGGTCGACTATCACGATGTCCGGGGTCTTGTCTCTAATGATCCGCATCTCCATACTCAGCGAAAATAGACGAACAAAGGTGTAGTGCCGCGGATGAAGGTTAAACATAGCGAAGATGTCATCAAACCGTGGGACGATCATACCCCCGATGGCGCTATTGACAAAGCCCTTGCCCTCTGGCACCTTGGCCACGAAAACCGGGTATGCCACATTATTCTCGGAGAGACGCCGCTTCTCCAAAGAAAGAACACTGTCATGCAGACTCCGCATAGCACCGGTTGCAGCATTGAGCAGATTAGTGGGTAGCATCGGCCTACCCGCCACATGCACCCTCCTCGAGATATCCTTAGATGTAGGTGGCCCGTCCTGAGCATGGATCGTACTCGGTGCTGGCTGGCTCACACCCTTGTTATTCTTTCTTTTTTGTCCCTTCTTCTTCTGCTGTAATGGGATCGAGTTCTGCTCACAGACAGCCTTCTTGAGTGTGTTGGGGCTGATAATATTTCACACCTCGGCTATCTGAGGCTCGATGAAGGCGGCAGCTAGAGGCGTCTCCTGAGAACTAAACGCCAGATGACGCCTGTTGCAATTGGTTTTCCCCGCGGTACCAGCTAGATCGCGATCGTCTTTTGCAGGGTTGGGTTCTTGAGAAGGAGGCCCCAAGAATTCTTCACCGTACCCATGTTCGTTGAAGTAGTTATCGACCCTGGTAAATGTGCCGTCGTCGTCATCCGGATCCCGTGCCATATGCATGTCTGGATCGGCCATATGTTCGCCGTCGTCGTACGGTAGCGTTGCGGCGGTCTTGCCACGGCTTGGCGCCGGCACCACTGGAGGTGTTGTCTGTGGGGTGGTGTCCCCCACCCCCAAACGAATCTGGCTCTTCGGCCAAAGCATGGACCAGCCTATGCAGGCGCTGAGGGTCATCACATCATCTTCGTCGGCCCCAGGGAGTCGATACGGAGGTAACAAGTCATCGCAGCCCCGCAGCACCCGAACCAGTTGAACCCTATACACGTTGGGTGGCATCGGATTACCGTGGAACATGCGGTTGTCCGGTTGAACGATTCTGGCCTTGGCGACATCGATCAACTCGCCACTCACAAAGTGCAGGAGAGTGCATGGAACATCGGCGGCGCCCTGCGAAAACATGTAGGGAGTCAGGGATGCCCAGTCAAAGGCAAGGAGATGAAGTCATCGGCCGAGAGGCTTTGTTACCGTGATGGCGTCGAGCTCGGCTAATGTCGAGGCACCGCCAACGGCAGGCGCGCAAGTGACGGAGGGGCCGCTTGCTACCGAGGTGCCGGCCGGCGTATTCTTCCCACACCCGGGTGCATTAAGCTCCAATGCCGGCACCGACGCCGGAGACACCAATGCCGCCTCCGCCGGAGACACCAATGGCGCCGCCGGCGCGTTGTGCGAGTTGCTGCCCGTGAAGCTGGGAATCGAGGGCGGCCCCTGTTGGCCGCCCGCAATCCATGCCTGCAGCCCCTCAAGCAAGGTAGGCATAATGGCGGTGATCATCACTCCCAGTTGGTCTCGCACTTGCTCTTCGACTATCTTCGGAATCCGCGCCACTTTTGCCTTGAGTTCTTGAACCTCGCGCTCCTGGCTTTCCGAGCTGGTCTTTCTCTCCTTTCGCCCAGTATTCCGACCATTTCGTGGACATGCCTTTGCCGGACACACGACCAGCTGACGTCGGCTTACTGAGCTTATCCTTGTTTTTCATTATGTTCAACGCCCTATTTAAAGGGGTGTCGAAAGGGGAGCTCTGAGACGACCCCGTGCTATTGCTTTCAGTGTCATGCGGAAGGAACGCGAACCATTTAGAAATTTGGCTTCATTAATTAGAATGCAACCATATGGAGCTAATTACGTGGGGGTGTATTCCTTACTAGAACAAGCTCAAGCGCATTGGTCTTCGGATCCGTGGTAAGCTCCTTGGTTACCGGGTCAATCTTGTACCGGGCTGTGACATAGTTCCTGGTCTGCTTGTCACGGTATTTCTCGAAGATGGGCGGTAGGCCTTGCTCGGCACGCTCCGCGTCCTCCTTGTCCCATATAGATTTATCCACTCTGTAACCGCCGGGACCGAGTTTGTGGACCCCTAAGTTCAGGTCCCGCATCTCCTTCCCCCGCTGACTTGATTCCACGGTTGCACTGCTCTCGCACTTGATCTTGAACTCCAGCTAGTCATCTTCGCTGATTGAAGGATTTTTCTCCTTGATCTTCTCATAACTATCACCTTTTTGAATCATTCTCTTCACCGTGGCTCTCCAAGTAGCCAGGGTCGTGCTCATCTTCGTGAGGGCGGCACTGTTCACTTTATTCCCTGAGAGGCGTGTGTTTGCGAAGTCACCGGGGAACTTGTATCGTTCGTGCAGCTTCATGAAGAGGAGGTTGTGCAAATTCCCTCAGTCACGATGCCTTGGGTTCTCGGTGTTGATCGAGACGGTACTCCGTAGAATGCACCCGAGCTGTCCCGCGTACCCCTTGACTAATTCTGGGGGTGCCGTTGGATTCCCCTTAGAGGACACTTCAGTAAATTCCTCCTTGACGGTGCCGAGCACGTTCGCGCGCCAGTCCTTCCATTGCCTCTTCGGTTGGCTTCCATCTATGCGTGCGCTGCCATCATCAGTGGTGGCATCCTCGGCGGCACCATCAGTGGTGTCATCCCCGATGCCACTAGGGGTTGTGTAGTCGGGATCGGTGTCTTCCACGGCGTCCTCATAGCGGTGAGGTTCTTCCTCCATCTCCTGGGACAGCTCCCAGAATGCCTTGCCCGAACTGCCAGCCTCATTGTTGTGGGCCATGTTTCGCTCTAAATAGGGAAAAAATTTGGTCAAAAAGTTGGTTATTGTTAAGGAACAAAACTGAATTTTGGAAATCTACGGAATGAACAAGCTAAGGGGCAAATGCCCGCAAGGCTTCAAGGGTGACGGCATAATGGCTCAGTGTTATTTAAGGGTTGGTTTGTGAGGAATTATCATGGTCTCATCATTTAGGGTTTGTCCACACTGAGGCATCCTAAAAGCTAAGCTTTTATCATTTAGGGTTTGTCGACGCTGAGGCACCCTAATGCTAAGTTAAGTTTTCATCATTTAGGGTTTATCGATGCCGAGGAACCCTAAAACCTAAGGTTTTATCATTTAGGGTTTGTCGACGCCGAGGCACCCTAAAAGCCAAGGTTATATCATTTAGGGTTTGTCGACGCCGAGGCACCGCAAAAGCCCAAGTTTTCATCATTTAGGGTTTATCGATGACGAGGCACCCTAAAAGCCATCATCATCATATCATCTTGAAATATTATAACAACTAAGTTCATCCTACTTAATTAAGTAATATTGACATTTTGTTAAATCTTAATTAAGTAATAGAGTTTCATTCACTTCTTGCACTAATAGATTGCATTTCCAAGTTCTTATAAGTTATAACGGAGACCCTACGAGGACCTGGAAGCTTGCATGCGTTCTAGGGAAAATTCTGGTGGAGTTCTTCTAATAAGGAGTTGATTGGTTGATATAACAAGTTCTAGGGGAAATTCTAGTGGAGAAATGGAACTGGTTAAGAGTTGAAAGAAAGGTATCAAAATAGAAACATAGGTGGAGGGTCTTGTAGAGGATAGATAGGTAGCAGAATCCATTCAGATGGAAAGCTTTAATGAGGATAAATCAAGATTTGGGTAATTCATGCCTTTAGGTGAATAGGAAGTTACTTCTGCAAATATATGTTGGGTCCACTAAGATAATCCACAGTGTGGTGAAAACACGCCCTTCGAACTGGTTTGAGCTATTGGTGAATGGAGATGGTCTAAGATTTTCAGTAGTAAGAAGTGAATTGGTAATTTTGAGAGCAAATGGTTAAGATGAGTGGTTCCTATTTCCTGTTTAGCTTTACAATAGAATATTGTTAGTCATGCACACTTGTGCATTTTCAGCAGGCCCAGTGCAGTTGGCCTAAAAACATTTCTTTCTTTAAGCATGCTACATCCATCTCAAGTATTTATGGTCAAGGGTTAGCAAGGCCATCCAAATAGAATATGTGGTATGGGTTTTTTTAGTAGGTCATCCTACTATATTAGAGTTTATCGATGATGAGCAACTGACATTAGTAATAACTATGAGTTGATATCACACTTCTATATGTATAACACAAGACGCAGTTGATCCTACTTAATTAAGTACTAAGAGACCCGGCCCATGCATTAGTCGCAAGTACCCCATATGTCCTATTTTTAGCAAAGTCATGCTAAAATTCACGGAAAATTTCAGCATGACCTTTGCTGAAAATAGGACATATGGAGTACCCGAATTTGCCGGGACGGAAGTTAATCGACATTCTGGCAAACTCAAGGGCCTCTCGGGGTACCTGCAAAATCATTATCCCTGCGTAATGAAGTCGCCAATGGGTCATTTCAGAAGATCACAAGTAGCATCATCACAAGTACAGCAGCAGCAGCAGTGAATACAGGCATAAGAGTAGTAAAAATTTATAGCATAGATACTCCATTCTTCATATTATCAACATGATGTTCAAGACAGCGCGAGTTGTTGATTCAGCATTGGCTGATGTTTAGCAGCAGCGAAGCTTCAGCCATACAAATGAACGACAACATGACTGATTTGGGTTAGAGACCGGAACGGGAGCACATCTTCAACTCCTCTTTTTGAGTAAAACTGACAAAGAACAACCTAACAGCGGCTTTATTTGAATAATTTGAATTTATTTGCTTTATTTGGATTTATACACCATTTGTCCAATTGAATTAAAAACATGTGCCTAAAATTGGAATTATTTGAATTAGCTAGGTTTATTCTTCTTCTTCATAAACAGAAAAAGATGAATATTATTGGTCTACTTCATAAACAGAATATTCTTCAGTAAACACTTGTAAATCTAGAGTGGTTATAAACTTATTTTCTGGAATCATCAATGTGCATTCAGGCTAAATGTTGATAATTCTTTGAACTTTGAGAAAGAAGATGAATGAGCATCAATGTGCATTTAGGCCAATTCTTTGAACTTTGATCATCAATCCAAAGAATACACTATGATCAATCCAGAGAATCATCAAAGTTGTTCCTAAAATGAAGATTATTCCTAGTCTGAACATGTCACAACATTACTGTCAAAATTTCAGACTTAACAATAAATATAGTGCAAACTAAAGATTGTTCCTAAACTGAAGATTATTTAGGAACACACTTGTTCCTAACTTGATGTTGATTTAGGAACACAATCTCTATCATGTGTATGTCTTTTTGAGGGAGTACTGTACCATCCCAAAACTCAAACTGAATTTTCTCCTACCCTGTCACCACTTGCCTACTCACTTAATTTCTGAACTTTAATGATATCTCTACTGCTTGCTTTACTTCATTGTTTTCATTGTTTATTGGCTTAAAAGGCAAGGCATATTGGTTTTCTTCAACTAAAGCAAGGCATGCTATCTGGACATACTCCATGCTAGATATTGTTGCTTATATGTTCAGGGGTACTAAAAATGCACAATGCTCATATGTTCATAGATATAGATAGAGCTAACCAAATGTTCAGAAGATCCTTACTGTAACCAAATCATATGCTAGCTACTGTCTATTGCTTTGCCTAGTCACTTCTTAGCTAATCCAAACAGATCAAGTAACTAGAGCACACTTGATGCAATCTACTCCTGACGGACGGCGAAAAATTAGTTGGGATCCGGCTTAGATTAGATAAGCAAGAAGGAGAAGGGGACGAACACTAGACGAGGAGACAGGACAGAGGCGGTAAATCTGGGGTACCTGCGCTGTCCTGCAGTGGTTGAGGAGTTGGATCCGGCAGCGAAGCCCAAGAGGGTCGTCGGAATGGCGCATGCGGCAGCGCCGGAGACGAGGAACTAGGGAAGGGAAGGGAAATCCGGTGAGACGGCAGCAGGGAGCGAACAGAAGGAGAGGAAAGGCGGATCCTTTAGTACCTGGCTTGCTCGGAGCCGAACAGGAAACCCTGGCCCTGGTGGCGCAGCGACGGCGACGCTGAGGAGGCAGGGCGAGAAGGAGACGAAGCGAAGCATCTTGTTGCAGCGCCGGAGCTTGTGTAATCTTCTCTCTCGGAGGGCAAGGCCAGATTTTTGAGAGAGGGTGCGCGGGGTCGTCGGCGGCGGGTGGAGCGGGGGAGGGTGCGGGGGGTCGGCGGCGGCCAGGGGGATCTGGCGAGGGGGAGATAGCGATCGAGAGATGTGGAGGGGATCTTGCGTGGGGGCGAGAGGGAAAGGGACAGAGGGGGTGCATCTAATAGCAATGGCGCACCACCGAGGGGTGCGCCATAAGTACATCCATTGCAATGGCGCACCACCGAGGGGTGCGCCATAAGTACATCCACAGCAATGGCGCACCACCGAGGTGTGCGCCATAAGTAACTTTTTTTAGTTGCATCTAATAATTTTTGAGAAAATTACAATCAAATTTGAAAACATTTATGAATGTGAAAAAATATCATCAAATTTTTTATTTGAAAATATTTATGAATATGAAAAAATATCATCAAATTTGTTATTTGAAAATATCATCAAATTTGTTATTTGAAAATATTTGAAAAAATATCATAAAAGTTGGTATACCAATGGCGCACCTCCTAGGGGTGCGCCATAAGTACATTGATAGCAATGGTGCACCTTCTCCTGGTGCGCCATTAGTAACTTTTTATTATTTTTAGTTGCATCTAATAAATTTTTTATTTGAAAATATTTATGAATATGAAAAAATATCATCAAATTTGTTATTTAAAAATATCATCAATATTTTCTTGGATTTTTAGTTGCATTCATTTGTGAATTGGTAAAACATTTATGAATATGAAAAAATATCATCAACTTTGAAAAAATATTCATGAATTCAAAAAGTGCCCATGAAATTTAAAAATATTCATGAGTTCAAAAAATATTAACAAATTCAATACTTTCTGTGAGTTAGAAACTCAATACCATAATAAACATAAATAAATATTCATGAGGACTAGAATCGAAGAAATATCATTTCCATATGTCGAAATACAATCGAGAAATGAAGAATACGATTTAAATACAATCGATCTTAGCTAGCTATCTTTTCACAATCTTCTTGCCCTTCTTTTTCGCAAATGGAGTTCTTCTGTTGAACGGACGTCCTTTAGGTAGGGTGGTCGTGCTTCTTCTTGTGGTGTATGGCACTTCATCGTCGTCGTCATGTTCCATCTTCGGGTCGCCGTACTTGTCAAAGTCTTGCTCATTGGCGACTCCATCCATTCCGATGATCTTCCTTTTGCCTCTCCTCGCGACAACACGACTGGGCTTTGACGGGTCGGTAATGAAGAAGCATTGGTGTCGGTGGGAACGACACCTATGGGATCACAAGAATCCCTACTGTGGTTAGCGGGGCGCGGGGTCGTGAGAAGAGCGGATCAAACAGGTAGCACACGGTTCATTTATCCAGGTTCGGCCCGCGAAGCTGCGTAAAACCCTACTCCTGCTTGGGTGGATTGTATATATGTGTTCTTGAGCTAGCTATGGGGCGTGAGGTGCTCCAAAAAGCCGAATCCTTCCTCTGGTCGCCTCGGGCCTCCTTTTATAGAAAAAGGGGTTGCCACAGTGGCACACAGGAGGTGAAAAGGGTACAGTGATGTGAGGTTATCCCTCGCATTACATGACAAGGCGCACTTAATGCGTCTTGCTTAGGTGTCCTTGCTTTATCGGGGACGAGGGAGAGATCTATCTCATCCGTCGCCGCTCCTTCTTGTGTCGACACGCGCCCTGGCCAGCGATGCCTGAGATGCCATGTAGGTAGGCAGGCAGCTGAGGTGGCCCAATGGTGGGTCTTCATGAAGATCTGTATGCCGCCACGCAGGTGCCTGCCCAGCTGGTTGGGTCGGCGGCTGCATGCGAACGGCGGTGGAGGTTTAGTCGGCGTGGGCTGGTGGTGGTCCTGCGGATGTCCTTGGCAAGGGCCTTGCCGGGGCCCCGGCAAGGGTTTTGCCGAGGCGCCTGCTGTCATCCCCGGCAAGGTGCTTGCCGGGGGCCTTGTGGTTTTCCTCGGTTGGGATCCCGCCAAGGGTCGTCATCTTCTATAGTGTGTATCTAATCTTGAATGTCTTCACAAAGATCTGCATGCCGCCACGGGGATGTCTCCCGAATCCTTGCCCTTTTGGGGCAGTGGACTCAAGGGTGATTTGCTCCATAGGCGTGGGAAGAGTCACCGCGGCAAGGGTCTTGCCGGGGCTGCTAGAACTGTCTCCCGGCAAGAATCTTGCCGGGAGAGTCCGCTTCATCCCCTTTGCTCTTCGTGGTCTTGCCTTGGCGTCATTCTAGTTCTCTTGAGCTTTGGTCTTACCCTGGCTCACCTCCCTTGCCTTGCTTGGTGTGGTGGTGCCCGTGGCTCAGACTGCCCGTGCATAGTTATAGGGGTACAAAAAGTGTACCCCTCTTTTTGTACACCGACAGGAGCCCCTGGGCCTGGGCCACACAAAAGCGCAACGCGTTGTTGGGCTAGGCCCAAAAACGGTGCGCGGGCAGGCGGGGCGGTTTTTACCGCGGTAAGGTTCTTCGCGCACTGCGCTTCCCACGACTCCCGCGCGTGGCGCGTCATGGGGAGGTGCGTGTGACGTGGGCAGCAGGCGTGGGGTTGGTTCCCGCGGGTATGCGTCACACCACAATTAATGTGAAAGGAGGCGGCTCGTGTTTTCCCCCATAAAAAGGAATAACTGCGGGCGCGCTGCTCACTTTCTCCTCTTTCCTCGTGCCTTTTCCAATCTCAGAGCCGCCGTTTCCTCTCTTCCTTCCTTCCTAAGCTTCCGCCGTCACCCGCCGTTGTTGCTTCGCCATCCCCCTTCCTCAGCCCTCTAAAATTCTTGGCCTCCATGGCGCCCAAATCTGTCAAGGGCAAGGGGGTGCCTAAGGGCGCTGGGACTGTGGAGGCGCTGGAGAGCGCGCTGTCGGGGGACCGGACAAAGTCCGCCTTTTTCTTCCCCTCGACGGTTGATGTTCATGAGCTCCGGGCCTCCTTCAGGCCCCTATGGGGAGCGAAGACGGGGGGGAGAATTCGGGACACCCGGCGACGCGCGTCATTCCTGCTGCTTGCGCCGATCGTGCTCCAAATCGGTATCCCTTTTTCGTCGATTATCTTTCTTGCAGGTTATGGCCCCCTTTCTCCGATTTCTTCTGCAACATTATGCACACCTTGGGCTTTCGCCTCTTGGATTTTACTCCAAATGCGGTGGCGTGCATGGCTTTCTTCACGCATCTTTGCGAAGGCTTTGCTGGGGTGCAGCCCAACACAGCGCTCTTCCGCCATTATTTCTTCCCTCGGATCCAGCCGGGAGGTGTCGTCTCTGGTTGCGTCACCTAGATCCCAAGATCCAAGGGGGCATACCCGGACGGTGCCGTGAAGGAGAGTTGGGAGGAATGGCGTGGCCGGTGGTGCTGGATTGAGGATGAAGACCCGCCGGAATTCTGCAAGGTCCGCCGAGTGCCGCCGGTCCGTGGCAGCGATTGGAGCGATGTCGACGCCGCCGACGGGAGGCTCACTGTTGCCACTACTAGGATTCTCTGGCTCACCCGGGCCGGACTCACCCTTGAGCT
Organism: Triticum urartu; assembly: GCF_003073215.2. Lineage (NCBI taxonomy): Eukaryota > Viridiplantae > Streptophyta > Magnoliopsida > Poales > Poaceae > Triticum > Triticum urartu. The sequence goes on along the minus strand of NC_053025.1, from coordinate 174,010,150 downwards.
GATCGGGCGGACTTCATTCGCCGCCGGATCGCCCCGTTGCACAACAAGGGGAGGCCAGCTTGGCTCTTTACGAATCTGGCTGACATTATGCGACTCCGCCCCGGCCTCGATCACAACTTCACAGTGATGGCGCATGCCCACTTCTGCCACCGGCTTTTCCATCTTGATGTGGGTCGTGATGGCGAGGTCGAACGGACCGGCAAGGCCGCGAGGGCTGCCGCAAAGGTTGGCAAGGCCCTCAAGGGGCCGTTTTTCAAGCTGCCAGCGGGGGTGGTCCCCTTGTGCAACAATTCACGTCGGTCCAAGATCATCGCCATGATGCCGGACTGTAATGCACACGGCCCTGTCCTGAGCTGGAAGGAGCCAAAGGACGCGGATGTGTAGCAATTCTTTGACACCCTGATTGAGGTACATGTCAATGCTGACGCCGAGCGGTGGCTTGTCATGGACACCACCCAGGCAGAACTGGACTACATCGCCACTAGGGCGTGGGAGGCACAGCTCGCCATGGAGGCCGGCAGTGCCGGGGGTGTGGAGGACAAGGCCACAACGGCTGCGGAGGAAGAGCAGCTCACCCGGTGGGCGGCGGCCACCGAGGAGGTCAGCAGCACCGACGTTGGAGCTCCGCTTGTCGAAGACGCGGCCGACGAGTCGTCGAAGGAGGAGGACGTGGCGGCGGGCTCGACGCCAACCAGGGGAAGAGGGCGAGTCCTGTGGCGGGCTGGCTCCAGTGAGCCGGTCCGGCCTGGCAGGGCTACGCGGCCTCAATTGGCCTTGGAGGGGTCTGGGCGTCACACGAGGGCCACGGCAGCCAAGAGGCTGACGAAGGCTGCTAAGAAGAAGAAGACAACAGCCCCTTCCTCATCTGGGCGTGCACAAACCCCGCTGTCTTCACCTCCTCCGCCAGATGTCGACTCGGATGTTGACGTGGAGGTCGCTTTTGATCTCGGGCCTCTCAGCCCGAAGAGGAAAAGGAAAGTGGTGGAGGAAGAGGAGATGGGTGACAAGTAAGTACTTCGTCCCTTACTGCCATTTCCATTCCCCTGAATTAAGTCACTTATCTTAATCCGTTTTTGCTTTTGTAGGGATGCAGAGATGTTGGCCCAGAGGGTGAAGAGGGCCAAGGCCTTGGCGGGCGGCCAGCCCCTAGCCAGTGCTTCAAAGTCGCCACTGGTGGTGCTGAGCAGCCCGGACAGCAGCCCCCAGCACAGCCCCCAGCGTAAGTTCGTCACCCTCCTCTTATCGACACATGGTAGGCGTTTGATGCTATGGTGTTGACCTTGTCGGGTTTGCAGGAGGGGAGCGGCAGCAGGAGGAGCCGCAGAGGGCTACCCCCATCACACCACCCCCGTCGACTACGCCACCGCGAGGGGCGTCCCCGGCAAGGGCATCAAGCACAGAGCCCACACCCATGGAGGAAGAGGGGAACTTGGGCGCTGGTGACTCTGCCACGGCGCCGAATGCTAGCGGGGAGGGGACTTCTGCTTCACAGCCTGGCACTGGTGAGTTGCCTGTCCTCCGTCTCTGTTTTTCCCTTATTCTTTTTCTTGGCTTCAATGCTCCCATTACTACCCAGGCCCTCCTTCAATAGGTATGGAGGACGTGGACACTGTTGTTGGGAATATTGCTGAGGAGGCCGCGGTGGAGGCTGACAGGATTGCCGCCGAGGAGGCCTCCAGGGATGCTGACGAGGTTGCCGCTGATGAGGCCGCCAAGGATGCTGCCGAGGACACCGCTGCGGGGGCCGCCAAGGCGACCGGCGAGGCTTCTGCCGAGGGCGCCAACAGTGGGCCTGCTGGGGAAGCCGGCAAGGCCACTGCCGAGGAAGAGGTGGTTGATGATCAGCCTCCCTCCTCCTCAACCTCGGGCCCTGGCAGATATCTGAAGGTGGGCGACGATCTTTTCGTCCATCTCCCAGGGGCGTCATGTTCCCGAGCGCCCGCCGAAGGGGAAGTCTTTGACGGCGAGGTGCTTGCCGCCACCGGGCTCGAGGTTGTTGATGAGCCGGGCGTTGGCGGTGATGGATCTCCAGAAGAGCAACTTTTCTGCGCTATGGGGGCCAACTGCCGAAAACTCCAGGCGCTCTACCGTGTCCGTCTGGACAAGGTTAAGTCCAGGACGGCAATGGTGGACCAGGCGGAGGTGGATTTCAAGGCGCGCGTTGCTGAGACGCAGACCTGGTTCCACCAGACTCGCGAGGAGCAGAGGGCCTTTCAGGAGGAATTGGCCAAGCCCAATGTCGAGCTCACCATGAAGATGGCTGACATCGAGAAGGCCCAGGAAAAGGCGGCGAACTTGGCTGCCGTGGCCGAAGCCGTCCGGAACCAGCATCAAGCCGCACTGGATTCCCAGGAAGAGGACCTCACCGTGCGTGAGGCAAAGCTTGCCGCAGCGCTCCGTGGCAAGGATGAGGAGCTCGAGGCCCTTGTCGCGCGGCGGACTCGCGAGCTGGAGCAGAGGCACAAGGAGGCACTCGATGCCCAGGCTCTGGCCCATGCCGGCAAAGTAAGGGAGTTGGAGGCGGAGCGGGATGAGCTGAAGGAGCAGGCCCTCAAGCTGTCCAATGAGAAGAGCACGCTCAACAGCGCCTTTGCGGAGGCGCAAGGAGCGGTCATCGGCAGGACTGGGGAGCTCTCCGAAGCGCAAAACTCCGTCAGAGATCTCAAGCTGAAGCTGGAGGATCTCGAGAAGATGTTGTCGGAGAGCAGGGCTCGGGAGGAGACCTTGACCAGGAGTCTGGAGGAGGAGAAGCAGCTGCGGGCGAACGAGGCCGCCTCCCACCAGGAATATGTGGCGGGCGAGAACAGATGGATCAGCCGTCTGGACGACGTCGCCGGCAGGGTCACCTCGCAGTTGGCCACCATGGGGATGCCAAACGTGAGGTATGCCCCTGAGCGCAGCGGGACCGTCAACACCAAGCTGACCCAGTTCTTCGAGGGCGTCCTTGGAGCCTTGGCTTATCTTCACTCCAACCGAGCGGCCACGTTGGCCGGGGAAGCCCGGCGACTTTGCCGGGGGGTCATGACCAAGGTCCTCACCAAGATGGCGTACTAGAATCCCGACCTCGACTTCGATGCCGCGATGGATAGCTTGCCGGATGGTACTGACCTCACGGTGCTCAAGGAGTGCATCAAGCCCGTCATCAGCAGCATCGACGAAATCAAGAGGGTGGAAGGCCAGCGCCGGGATTAGGCATCCCGTTCTTCACCGCCGCTGCAGGTTCACGACCAAGACAAATTTCATCTTTAGTTAGAACCGCAGCAATGATGTGATGTAATATAACTTTGCAGTACTTTTGGGATTATGCATGCTATTTTCTTGTTTGTTGCATCTTTGTACGTCCACCCTATGCCAGCTGGGTAAGCTTGCCGGCGCGGAAACCCAAGGCGGCGTCTTGGGGACGGGTCCCCATTGGCCTGCCGGGTGCCGGGTGAGCCACCTTACCACCTTTGACGCAGCCGCTCGAACTGTCGAGTTTGACTCAAGTCAGAGTCGAGAGCCTTGCCAATTGCGGAAGGCTACGCTACCATTTTCAACGCAGCCATTTGAACTGTTGAGCGGACTCGAAACAGAACAAAGGCATTGCCGATCGGGGAAGGCCCCATTTGCGTACAGGTTTCTTTTTGTACAAAGAACGACAGCTCCAAGGATAATAACTTTATATAATAGAATGGAAATATCCGGGGTCCAATGTAACTTAGCTTCTGTTTGTAGTCGCTCGAGCGCTGATCTTCCGGCCTCCTTCCCTCTCCAAGAGCCACGAAGACGAAGGACTGCTGGGCTGATTGCTAGAGCCGATTCTCACAACTACTCTCCCTACCTGGCGTGCCAAAGATGTCGGTGGGAACGAAACCTATGGGATCACAAGAATCCCTACTATGGTTAGTGGGGCGCGGGGTCGTGAGAAGAGCGGATCAAACAGGTAGCACACGGTTCGTTTATCCAGGTTCGGGCCGCGAGGATGCGTAAAACCCTACTCCTGCTTTGGTGGATTGTATATCTGTGTTCTTGAGCTAGCTATGGGGCGTGAGGAGCTCCAGAAAGCCGAATCCTTCCTCTGGTCGCCTCGGGCCTCCTTTTATAGAAAAAGGGGTTGCCACAGTGGCACACAGGAGGTGGAAAGGATACAGTGATGCGAGGTTATCCCTCGCATTACATGACAAGGCGCATTTAATGCGTCTTGCTTAGGTGTCCTTGCTTTATCGGGGACGGGGGAGAGATCTGTCTCGTCCGTCGCCGCTCCTTCTTGTGTCGACACGCGCCCTGGCCAGCGATGCCTGAGATGCCATGTAGGTAGGCAGCAGCTGAGGTGGCGCAATGGTGGGTCTTCACGAAGATCTGTAGGCCGCCACGCAGGTGCCTGCCCAGCTAGTTGGGTCGGCAGCTGCATGCGAACGGCGGTGGAGGTTTAGTCAGCGTGGGCCTGGTGGTGGTCCTGCGGATGTCCTTGGCAAGGGCCTTGTTGGGGCCCCGGCAAGGGTTTTGCCGAGGCGCCTGCTGTCATCCCCGGCAAGGTGCTTGCCGGGGGCCTTGTGGTTTTCCTCGGTTGGGATCCCGCCAAGGGTTGTCATCTTCTATAGTGTGTATCTGATCTTGAATGTCTTCACAGAGATCTGCATGCCGCCACGGGGATGTCTCCCGAATCCTTGCCCTTTGGGGGTAGTGGACTCAAGGGTGATTTGCTCCGTAGGCGCGGGACGAGTCGCCGCGGCAAGGGTCTTGCCGGGGCTGCTAGAACTGTCTCCCGGCAAGAATCTTGCCAGGGGAGTCTGCTTCGTCCCCTTTGCTCTTCGTGGTCTTGGCCTTGGCGTCGTTCTAGTTCTCTTGAGCTTCGGTCTTACCCTGGCTCACCTCCCTTGCCTTGCTTGGTGTGGTGGTGCCCGTGGCTCAGACTGCCCGTGCACAGTTATAGGGGTACAAAAAGTGTACCCCTCTTTTTGTACACCGACAATTGGTCCACTTGGGAAGCTAGTACCCATGGCTCATTTTTTGCGGTGACGTTTGCGCCCGCGGTCTTGGATTTCGCTTCGGGTATAACCATGATGGTGAAATACCGGTCTTCTTTTAGGACGCTCTTGGCCCATCTGACACGGAACATCGGGACCTTCTCTCCAGCGTAGCTCAGCTCCCAGATCTCCTTGATCCTTCCGTAGTATCTGTCCTTGTCATTACCAGTGTAGGATTCCATCGTTACCCCGGAGTTCTGATAACCATCGCTCTTCATGTCCTTTCCCTCGGTGTAGAATGTGTAGCCGTTGATATCGTACGCCTCATAGGTCATCGTTACCCCTGTGACAAGGCGAATATGAGTTTTTCTTCCGCGGAAGAATCCTCGTGTAAAGGGTACGACAGAAGCTTCTCCTTGAACCAACGTGTGAAACATGAGTTGTGCTCTTTGATTATATCTCCGTCCGTCCTCTGTTAGCCTCGGTCATTGTACGTCTTCTCAATAATGGTTTTGTGCTCTACCACCCAAGGATCGACCACGTCTACTTGTTGTAGCGCGACTAGGTTTGCTCTTTCAAAGTCGGCGAATCGACCCTAGAAGTCGACATGCATTTCGTGGCAACCATCGCGGTGACCCATCCAGCGAGCCTGCCGAGGTGCCTGTTGACGGGCAAACCAACAGGGTTCTCGATGCCTACATAATTCGTGTAGTAGGAGATGCACTCTTCAGTCAGAAAGCCCCTGGCTATGCTTCCCTCTGGACGTGACATGTTGCGAATGTATCCTTTAATGACACCATTCATCCTTTCGAACGGCATCATGCTGTGCAGGAACGTCGGCCCAAGTTGGATGATATCCTCCATGATATGGACCAGCAGATGCACCATAACATCGAAGAATGCGAGCGGGAAGTACATCTCAAGCTCGCATAGTATCACCACGATCTCTTCTTGTAGCCTTCTGAGTTGCCTCACGCCAACCGACTTCTGAGAGATGACGTCGAAAAAGTTGCATAGGCCAAATAGCGTTTCACGGACGTGCGCGTCCATGATCCCACGGATTGCAACTGGAAGTATCTGCGTCATCAGCACGTGACAGTCGTGAGACTTCATCCTGTTGAACTTCTGCTTCACTGAGTCTAGGTATTCGATTATCTTCCCCGCATAACCGTAAGGTAGTTTTACTCCTACGAGGTAGGTGAAAAACTGCTCGATCTCCTCCTGACTTAGAGTGAAACACGCGGGAGGGTAGTCATTTCCGGTCTTCTTGGCCTTTTTGCCTTTGCGACGACTTTCCGTGTCCTGCTTTGCCTCATCATCATCATCATTAGCGTGAAGCTCCTCCCTGATGCCCATTGATTTCAAGTATGCCCTTGCTTTCAGCCCATCTTTGGTCCTCTCTGGCATGTTGAGCAGGGTACCAAGCAGACTCTCGCACATATTCTTCGTGATATGCATGACATCAAGGCTGTGAGGCACACAGAGGATCTTCTAGTATGGCAAGTCCCAGAAAATAGACCTCGTTTTCCATACCTTCAGCAGCGGCTCTGGCGCCTTTTGCTTCTTTCCCAGCTCTGGCGCCTTTTGCTTCTTTCCCGGCAGTGGGCAATCTTTCCAATTTTTCAATAGCTCATCTATTTCCTAACCGCTCCTTGTACGCGGGCATCTTCGGGGTTCGGTTTCACCATCAAACAGATCCTTGCGTTTTCTCCATGAGTCATCGTCGCGAAGGCACCTTCAATGTCCCATGAACACGGTTCTCGAAGACCCGGGATCTCTATCTAGCTGGCGATACGTTGTGTCATCCATGCACCTGACGCATCCAGAAAATCCGTGGACCACCTGCCCCGCGACATATCCATAACCGAGATAGTCGTGCACCGTCGTGAGTAGTGCGGCTCTCATAGGGAAATATTCTTTCTCTGTGGCGTCCCACTTATTGGCTGGCGTTTTCCACAGCGTGTCTAGCTCCTCTTTCGGTAGCCCCAGATACAGATTGATGTCGTTCCCTGGTTGTTTCGGCCCTTCAATTAGCATACTCATGTGAATGTACTTCCTCTTCATGCACAACCAGGGGGGAAGGTTGTACATCCACACAAACACAGGCCAGGTGCTATGTGTTCTTCTCTGGCTGCCAAACGGATTGACTCCATCAGTGCTCGCGCCCAGCACGATGTTCCTTGGATCGTCCCCAAATTCTGGGTGTTCGAAGTTCAACGCTTGCCACTGGCTCGCATCGTTAGGGTGACTCAGCATCTTGTCTTTTTATTTATCTCCGGATCATTTCCGTCATCTTCTCGCTTCTTCTCCTCCCTATCCATGTGCCAACGCAGGAGCTTTGCTAGCTTAGGGTCCGCGAAATACCGTTGCAGACGAGGAGTGATCAGAAAGTACCACACCACTTTTCGAGGAGCTTTCTTCCTCTTCTTGTATCGAGTGACGCCGCACAAAGGACATATGGTAGACTCCGCGTGCTCGTCCCGATAAATTATGCAATTGTTCATGCACACATGGTATTTCACGTGTGGTAAATCTAGAGGACACATGATTTTCTTCGCCTCCTCGAAACTGGTCAGGCACTTATTCCCCTTGGGGAGACGTTTGTGCCAGAATGACATGTTCTCGTCGAAGCATGCGTCGGTCATTTTGTGTTTTACCTTCATCTCCAGAGCCATGAGCATTACTTTCAGGTGGGTCTCCTCAGGCCTGCATCCTTCATACAATGGAGTAACCACGTCTAACTCCAGTTGATCCAGCTTGGCTTTCTCTTGGGCAGCAGCTCTTGCGTTATCCGTCTGCTTGAGAAGCAGCTCTTGAATATGAGGGTCCTGCACCCAGCCCATCGATGGTCCATCGTCGTCTGCTCCGGCATCTTCATCTTCATGATCATGCCCTTCGTCTGCTCCGGCATCTTCCTCATCATCATGTCCGGCATCTTCTACATGATGACTTTGTATTTCATCTACTTCGTGATCATGTCCTAGAGATTCTTCGTCTTCTTGCCCGCCCTCGCTGCGGTTGTCTTGCTGCCCTTCCTCATTTCTTACCCCACCCCATGGACGACTTCATAGTCATCTTCATCACCTTGCCACCGATAGCCATCCATGAAACCACACAAGAGCAGGTGGTCCCGCACCTGTATGGAATCCGGGTCCATAAGGCTCTTCAGCTTGCATCTTCGACACGGACATCTTATCTTCGTCTCGTTCTTTTGAAGCATCTAGGCCTTCGCAGAGCTCAAAAACCTATTCACGATGCCTTCAGTCATCGTGCGGACCATGGTCGCCTGCGGGGTAGAGCAAAACGATATTTTAGAACCAAAAAAAATTGGTATGACTTTGCCTAAAAATAGGACAAAAAAGAATGCATAGTGCCAAATTCTCGCCGAAACGGAAATGAATCAACATTCTGGCAAAATATTGGCAACTATCGCATTTCAAATACCGGTACCTGCAAACACAAACATATGCAACACCACAAACATACGTAGATCTAGGCCATAAAAAGTGCATGTGCACGTTGTTGGAGGGAGAAAAAAGTAAATCTACAACATAAAGAAGCTTTCCCCTTACTTACCTATCAAAAAACGGAAATTTGACCACTTAATTTGGGTGAATCTATGGTGCAAATGAGGTGAGGAGGAGGAGGCAGCCGAGACAAGCTTGGAGGAGGAGGTGGAGAGAATGAAGTGGGGAAAGTGAGTGTGGTAGGTGGCTGTCCAAAATATCTAGCTGGTCTCAGGTTACTAATGTCGCACCACCTAATAATATGCCACTGGTAACCCTGGTTACTAATGGCACACATGTTACGTGGTGCGCCATTACTATTTTGGCAATATATATATATAATTGTTAGTAGTGGCGCACCTTGGTTGTGGTGCACCGTTACTAGTTTGAACTAGTAATGGCGCACTCTACCCTGGTGCGCCATTACTAGTTTTGAAAAAAAAGTAAAAAAAATTGTTAGTAGTGGCGCACGGTGTGTGTGGTGCGCTATTACTAGTTAAAACTAGTAATGGCACACTGTGCCTTGGTGCGCCATTAATAGTTTTGGGAAAAAAATTTGTTAGTAATGGCGCACCGTGTGTGTGGTGCGCCATTAGTAATGAGGACACTAATGGCGCACCTGTACCTGGTGCGCCACTGCTATATAGCAGTGGCGCACCACATATATGGTGCGCCATTAATGTCCATAATAGCTATAGCCCTTTTCCTAGTAGTGAAACTCGCCAAGCACAAGAGCACCTCTCCTCAAAAGGCAGTTCTTCCCTTGTAACTATTCATCCTCAGCCAAAGAGGCAATCCACCAAACCACACTAGAGTAGGGTATTGCACCACATCGGTGGCCCGAACCAGTATAAATCTTGTGTCCCTTTATTCTGCAAGTTCGACGCGCTAAGCCTTGAGATTGCGGTGAGGTCTTCATGCGCCCTAGTGTTCGGACCTCAAGGGTTTTGCCGGAACCCGAAATCCGACAGGTGGTGTATGGGGGAGAACTGAATTACTGATCAGAAAAGGTTGTGTTTGATGTGGTTGATCTCCCCCTGCCTTACAATGGGAATCTTGGACGCCCGGCCCTAGTGTCGGGACCCCGATCATAAGTCACAGCGATCTAGCATGTAAGACATCATATCACTTTGCGGCCTAACGCACGGTATTCCCATGGGTGCCACCTTACCTGGCCAGGGACCGTTTCCGCTTTTTGGCTCACATATATGATAGTGTCGCTACCATCCATATGACAAAGAACCCTGGCCGACATGACTAGTCATGAACCCAAAGTGGCACTAACTTATAGGGACAGGCATCCATGACCAAGCAATGAACGTGTTGGTCATCAGCGAGTGAATCCGGGCTGTAGCAAGCTAACAGGACTCTGGTAGACACCGCATGACATTTCCCCGTAGGGACAGACACAGGAACGAAGAAGGACACATGCCGGCCAGCCTAAGTGCTCCGGAGCGGTAGAAAGCTACCATGGCTCAGTGGAAGCACTAGGAGACATTTCCCAGTAAGAGAGGATACCAAGGATAAACATCTAGGTTGTCGGATCCCACACATACCAAGCATTTCAAAATCATACACATAATATGCTTGATATGTGCAAATGCAACATGGCATCACAACGAAACTCTACGACTCAAAGTATTTATTTAGAAGGTTCCGAAGAGTCATACATAGTAAGAATTAAAATCATGGGTCACATGACCCAACATACAAAGCATACAAGCAACGGAAGCATAAACATGTATGGGTACAGAAAACTACAAATGAAAAAGGCTGAGAAGCCTGACTATCTACAACACCCTCCCAAGGCTACAAGATCGTAGCTGAGGTAATAAGCTAAACATCAAAGTCCACGCGGAACTACTAGTGAGACTGAAGTCTCTCTGCGAAAACATAAATTAAGCAAACATGAGTACAAATGTACCCAGCAAGAATTACATCAAAACTAGCTACATATGCATTAGTATCAACAAACGGGCGGTGGAGTTTAATTGCATCAAGCCAGCTTTGACTCAGAGGCTATCCTGTACTATGATTGCTGGAACTCTTTTGAGGTGGCGCACACGAGTCCACATATTCACCATATCAATACACCACTATGGATCCGCTCCCGTCTCCCTACGAGAAGGACATCCATAGCACTCACATTCATCTTGCGCATTTTATAGTATCCACTTTCACTTGTCTATGAACTGCATAAGCAACCCAGTAGTCCTTTACCGCGGATGCGGCTATTTGAATAGAAAATGTTAACCCTGCAGAGGTGTACTTCTTCACACATGCTCTCGCCACTTACCGCCATGTACACCTCATGTACCTCGGCAACCTTCAAGCGGAAGCCTGGCGAGGGTGTCGGCCACGACCTGACTAACCACGCAAGTCTCTTGATAGAGGCGAGGGTGTCCCGATCATTCGATGATATGCTAACAATCGATATGGTGGAGACGACTTTGACGATCCGACTACGAACGTGCACGACATTGCGCCTTAGCAATCGCTAAACCAATCTCCTGAGGTTACTGACGATGCCGGAAGCACGGTCAGCCTGACTATCGGATGTGGGGTTCCGGTAAACCCTTAAGGTTCAAACACTGGGGTGCGCGCGAAGTCTTTTCCTCCCACCGATCTACGCCCTAGCTCGCTAAGATGTCACGGACGAACTCGACGAACTCGCAACACCGAAAGACACAAGATTTATACTGGTTCGGGCCACTGTTGTGGTGTAATACCCTACTCCAGTGTGGTGGTAGTGGATTGCCTCTTGGGCTGATGATGAACAATACAAGGGGAAGAACAGCCTCCTCGTGTTGAGGTGTTCTTTTGCTTGGCTAACTTGTGTGGGTGAGTGCTGGATGAACTGCTCGATGCCCCTACTGTGTTGGCTAGCTCTACTTATATAGGCCCTGGTCCTCTCCCCAAATATTGGGCGGGAAGGGAGCCAACAACGACGAGCAAATTTGAAGGGGGGCAGCTAGTACAAGCCATCCTGACAAAGGTGGTCTCCGCCTGCGAAAGGCTCTGGTGGTGACGCCGTCTTGGGCTCCACGATGACCTCCGTCTTGCCGTCCTTCTGGTCTTGGTCTTGTTGCACCGATATGGCAACCAGTTTCCTGATGCCTTGGTACTCCTCTCCTGCGCTGGCCTCCTTTGCACCAAAGAGGAAACAACGACGCTGCGCGCGCTGGAGCCCGCCTGGTGTCGATCGTCATGGCTCACGTCATGAGAGCCTCGGGAGGTTCGCCTCACCTTCATATCTCTGCTCTTCGTGAGCCTGCCCGACTAGGCCACTCCAGAGGGGGTCTCGTGTCATCCGCCTCGCGAGGGTCTTGGATGCCTTGTTGATGAAGACGGATCGTACGGCCTGCTGGCTTAGCCACGCTGCGGGCCGCAGGCAGACAAGTGTGGGGACCCCCGTTCACAGAACGCCGACACTGACCACGAAGGTTTATTCCTGCAAGCAATCGAAGAACGAGCAAGAATATGACAAAGCAAACTGAATATTGCGAATATATATATATGAAGTATTGATAAATAAAGTACACGAAGTTGCAATGGCTAACTTTTAACTAAACAAATCCCAAGGAAAAAGCTACTAGATGGATCTACTTATATAGGAGGAAGGGGTGGTGGACAAGGAGGTGGGAGGACGTCGCAAGGCAGCCTAAAAGTAACCCTAGGTCGTACAAGGCTCATGGGCCCAAGTGGAGGTGGTGCAACACCTTTGGACTTGTTGTTTGACTCGGATTCTGCTGCTCTGGACGAATTTGAAGGTGATTCCAATTGGGTTGGAACGAGCATGAAATCTACTTTCCATCAAAAAAAGAATCACCCAATTTTGAGTCCGTATGAAAAAGTTGTTGACGTTTTGAGTCAGGTATGTTTGTGCAGTCCGAATCTAAATCCAGAACGTGAGAGACTTGGACTCTATCTTCTCTTGGCCGAAAAGTGACGTGAGAGAACTTTTTGAACGAAACCTAAACTTCTCCTTTTCCCTTATCTTCATATTTGGATTGTACAAATGTCCCATACACGTACAATTAGACAAAACACAAAAGTGTGTGAAGTATTTTTGTTCTGGACAACATAAATAGATTATTGAATAGTTTGCACTAGAAATCACTTGACAAATATGCATGTATGCAATATTTTTGGTCATATCCAAGGTAGTCATGTCCTCATCATCCTCCCCTTTTGAAAACAAAGCCGTCATCGGCGTTGCTTAATCTGGAATGTGGCAAAGAAAAAAGACAAGGTGTACATGTTGTATATGTATATGTCATGCATTTTTACTTCCCTTGATTTTTGCACATATGACACATGTATAGATGAGTAACTTTCATAATTCATAAAATCTATAGCCAAAAAATTATCACAAGAAGTAGAAGGCATGAAAATATTGCAAACTAGTTTGCACATGTAAGTGAAGCTCTTATTCATTTCAAAAGATTGACAATGTTCATCATTAAACCATCCCAACATTGGTGAATAAAACTTACTTGCATCAAATTTACATGCTACAACATGCTTAAATAAGCAAACATGCAATAAGTCATTGGACATAGAATCATCACCAAGATTAGAGGTCATATCAAAATGATTAAACATTGGTTCTTTTGCATCAACAATTAATTCAATGGGTGCACTAAAAATTGTTGGTATTTTAGTTGTTTGATCATATGGCAAAGTCAAACTATCAACATAGTCCTCTAAAATAGGTGATACGATCAAAGTAGTGGGTAGCTGATCAGATGGTGCATTCAAATTGACAAGGCATTCATCATTCTCATGTAGAGATGGAAGATCAGTACCTTTGTCATTACCTCTTATGATCAACTCAGATGATGTAGCGACTCTCGAGGGCAATGTGTCACATGCTGGAGGTGATGTAGTCCTCACAACAACGGATGTGGTTGTCATAGTATGCCTTGTAGTTGAAGGAACAATCATATCAACTCTTGGAATGTGCACCGTGCACTTGTTCTCCTTGTGGGCAACACGTCGTTTTATTTCCTGTTCAGCTTTGCAACCAAGATGAAACAAATGGTCCATAGGATAACACTCTTCATGAATTAATATCTCTTGAATATCATTGTTTAATCCTCCCCAAAATCTATCCATAAAATCATCTTCACTTTCTTCTAAAGAGGAATGCAACAAGGTAGTTTGTAAATCATCATAATATTTTGTTACAGTGTCACTACCTTGTTTTAAATGTTGCAACTTCTTAATCATGTCGCGAGTATAATAAGCGGGAACAAAAGTACGTCGCATGGTAAGTTTCAAATCATCCCAAGTGGTAGGTATATAATCAGGGTGTAACCGACAATATTCACTCCACCAAACCAAAGCATAACCAGTGAAAGAACCAACTGCAACCTTAACCTTTTTATGTTCATCAAAATTATGGGAAGCAAATATATTTTTTATATTGAACTCCCATTCAATATATAAAGCAGGACTAAAACGGCCATTAAATGGTGGTATATATACATTAACCTGGTCATGTGCATTTGGATGTTTGTGCACCTCTTGTGATGGTTGTGGTATTTGCAAAGGTGGTGGCACGTCTCCCACGACCGACAAAGCCCATGAATTGACTCTGGATCCTGTGATGATTAGTTAAAACAAGAAACAGGATCCAAAAAAATGTTCCTATGAACTACTTGGAAGTGGTGGTAAAACGCTCGCAATATAGCAAATCTCAATATCTTACAAGTTCTTACCATGCAGCAGGTGGTGATCGGCAACCAGCGGTGTCAAATAACTCTGAAGATTGAGTAAAGCGATTTCCATAGGAACGTACATATACACGGTGTAGAAATATGTGGAGCTGGGTTAACTATATATGGTAGCAAAATATTAGCAATAATCAATTCAAAGATGCAATGTTGAATAAACGCTCCACGACGGTACTGTGCTGGTCCTAGGCTAGACCAGACTATAGACGCGAGCCTAGAACACTAATGAGGTCATGCCGTAGCATAACTAGCATTAATAAAGGATATGAAGTAGCTCTGGACAGCAAAATATAAGTGAAGATCACAATAGCCGTAAAGATAATGATGTGAAACAACAGCCAAGCAGGATATATCAACAACTTTCTATCCAACTTTCCTCTCGAAATGTTTGTGCCAATTTTTTGATAATTTTTTCAAGAATGGTATTGACTCAAGCTTTCAAACACAAAAGGAATCACTCAATTCTGAGTTGATATGAGGAGTCAAAAATTTCTAAAACTGGCCTGAAAAACTGGAATAAGTTGTGTTCATGAACTTCGGAGGGCAAAAAGACCTATTTAGAAGCCGATTTTGAGGTGCCAAATATTGAACTAGCTGATGAAACTATTTAGATGCGGCTCGTCGCTAGCTTTCATTTGAGTACTCGCAGAGCCAAAACGGATTTCGTATGAGGAAGTTATGCATGTTTTACTGAACAGTGCACAAAATAGATTCCAATCCAAATTCAACTACTAGATTGAGTCTAGATAGATCCGAATTTTGTTTTTTTTCTCCTCTCTTTTTTTCCTCACACTTTTTTTCTTTTTCTTTCTTTTTTTTCTCTGACTATTTTACTTTTTTTCTCTTTTTTTTCTATCTTTTTTTCTCTCTCCCTCTTTCCAAAACAAACTAGATAAGATGTAGATTGGATCAAACAAAAATGAGAACGACCTCAACTATGATTATGACAATGAACGGTGGGTAGCACGTGGAGGAAATTGATGGATGGGTGGTGGACAGTGGAAGGGATAACAATGCAGCGGCGACGTGACTAATGTGAACAGAACTCGAAACTCTAAACGAACTAGACACTAAGACCAGCAACTCGACACGACGATGTAACTGATAATTCAACAATGCAAGCAATGAAAAGAAAATTGCAAAGGCTCAGACTGGCTTGGACAAAGGATGAATAGATATAACTTTTTTGTAGCTTTTTCTTGGACAATAGGTAAGAAAATAAATCAAATCTAGGAAAAACTGGAAATTCTCACCGAGCAACCGCAAAACTGATACCACTTGATAGAGGCGGAGGTGTCCCGATCTTTCGATGAGATGATAACTATCGATTTGGTGGAGATGACTTTTACGATCCGACTACAAACGTGCACGACATTGTGCCTTAGCAATCGCTAAACCAATCTCCTGAGGTTACTGACGATGCCGGAAGCACGGTCAGCCTGACCACGAAGGTTTATTCCTGCAAGCAACCGAAGAACAAGCAAGAATATGATAAAGCAATCTGAATATTGCGAATATATATGAAGTATTGATAATGGTGAGGATCCGTAAGCGGTCTTGGTCTGGTCGTTGGACACAAACGAAGTACACGAAGTTGCAATGGCTAACTTTTAACTAAACAAATCCCAAGGAAAAAGCTACTAGATGGATCTACTTATATAGGAGCAAGGGGTGGCGGCCAAGGAGGTGGGAGGACGTCCCAAGGAAGCCTAAAACTAACCCTAGGTCGTACAAGGCTCATGGGCCCAAGTGGAGGTGGTGCAACACCTTTGGACTTGTTGTTTGACTTGGATTCTGCTGCAGCGTCAGATTGTTTCGTCGATATCTCAATGCTCTGGACGAATTTGAAGGTGATTCCAATTGGGCTGGAAAGAGCACGAAATCTACTTTCCAACAAAAAAAAGAATCACTCAATTTGGAGTCAGTATGAAAAAGTTGCTCACGTTTTGAGTCAGCTATGTCTGTGCAGTCCGAATCTAAATCTAGAACGTGAGAGACTTGGACTCTATCTTCTCTTGGCCGAAAAGTAACGTGAGAGAACTTTTTAACAGAACCTAAACTTCTCCTTTTCCCTTATCTTCATATGTGGATTGTAAAAATGTCCCATACACGTACAATTATATAAAACACAAAGGTGTGTGAAGTATTTTTGTTCTGGATAACATAAATAGATTATTGAATAGTTTACACTAGAAATCACCTGACAAATATGCATGTATGCAATATTTTTGGTCGTATCCAAGGTAGTCATGTCCTCATCATCTCTAGTCCAGGTTCATCGCCTAGTCGGGTTCCATCAGCAAGGAGATCCGACCGGGGTGTCGCTCACGGCCCGAAATGATGTGTACTAGGTTCCCAAGCCCACCGAACGGGTGACGCTTAGTCCACCCGGCCACGGTGCCTAGTCTGTCCCAAGCCCACCTGTACCGGGTGCCACTTGGTAGACTACTAACACAACCTACAAACACACCAGAAATTAGTTGCAACTCATGGATAGAGATCGAGGCGATTAATAAGCCGAGACGGGTTGAGTTACCAGAACCCAATGTGTGGTAGCAACTGTCTTGGATCACAGACACAGAACTCAGTTCCTAGAGACGGTTTCAATAAGACAACCCACCATGTACTCCTACGTGGCCTCTCACAACTACCTTTACCAAATCGTGTTCACACACACTTAGCTCTCAACAGTATAACATGTTCACAACATTCCAACTCACCCCCGATGAATCAGACCTGACTCAACTCTAAGCAGTAGCAGGCATGACAAACAAGCATGAATGAGTAGGCACATCAGGGCTCAAACAACTCCTACTCATGCTAGTGGGTTGCATCTATTTATTGTGGCAATGACAGGTCATGCAAAGAAAAGGGGTTCAACTACTGCAACATGTAATAGTTGACACGTTATTGTCCTAATGTAGTAAAAGAGAGCAAGAGCGAGAGAGTGGAATTTTATCAGAATGAACAAGGGGGTTTTACTTGGCTGGCACTTCTGAAGATAGTATAGCTCTTCATCGGTGTCATCGAACTCATTGTCGAAACTACGTCCACCGAGAAGGGACAAATACCGGCAAACAAAGAAAGAACACAATCAATGCAATGCAACAATATGATGCATGATCATGACATGGCAATATGCTGTGTTTTGAGCTAATGTAACTAGCAACAATTTAAATGAACTTGGTTTCAACACAAGATTCAAATTCAAACTCCACATAAGGCATTTCAAATGCCATTAATTCAAATTGTCATATACAGTAGCTTTAGGTTGCTCAAACATGCATGAAAATGCTATAAATATATTCATTGGATTTTTCTGATAATTGTTCATATATAAATTATTTCATATGGACTTATGGTTGATTTTTTATGAATTTTTGAAGTTTAAACTAATTTCTAGAATTTCCTGGAATATTTTAAATCTAGAAAATTGTTAACTGCATCAGCATTATGTCAGTTTGACATCAGCAGGTCAACTGGTCGGTCCAGGTCAAACCTGACCGATGGGACCCGCGTGTCAGTGGCTAACTAAGCTAACCTAGTTTAATTAGCACTAACCTAGGTTAAAACTAATTAAGGTTAACCTAACCTAGGTTAATTAGCCAGGTGGGGCCCGCATGTCATTGACCCAGGGGAGGTCAAACCCCTGGTCAACCGGGGTTAAAACACCAACGTTTAGCCGCCCCGTTCGCATTATGGTTGGGCTCGACGGACGCGGCTCGGCGAGGCGCATCATTTGGTAGCAGCTGGAGGTGCTGGGGTGGTCGGAAACAGCAACGGCGGCGAGCATGGATAGACAGAGAGGCGTAGAGGAGTGCAGCGGAGCTCGTGGTCATCAAGAGGAGGCGAGGGGGTGGCTATGGCCATGGTGGTTAGGGCGGCGCGTCCATGGCCACATCGACCATCGCGGGAGAGAGCGAGGGAGAGGAGGGGAAACACGAGGAGGAGTGGGAGAGGTCCGGGGGGTGCGTGACGCTCATAGGCACGTCGGGGCAACGGTGGGAAGTAGGAGGGAAGCAGGAGGTGGTCGGGGGCATGCTGGCGCGCCGCGGGCACACGCTCTCGTCCTTCTGGCGCAAGGAGGAGGATGAATGGCATGGCCAGATGGGTCGGCTGGGCTGCACAGTAACCAACGAGGTAAGTGCCAGCTAGGTTTCTATTTCCCTTACTGTTTTCCTTTTCTATTTATTTTTCTATGTTTTGATTTAGTAATAATACTAAACCATTTCATAAAATCTTGGAAATAATTGTGGGTGCTTTCTGAATTATTCCAGTGACCCTTAACAATTTCCAACATTTTTGGAGCATCTAAAATATATATAGCAATCAAATAGCTCGAATTCAAATATGATTGAGTGAATTCAATAATGCGGAATGGGCTAAAAATATGTGCATCATTTTTGGTAGAGGTTTTAACCTTTACTAGAAATCATGAACATTTTCAGAGGGCATTTTGGGTTCATTGAAAAATATTTTATTTTGACCCTAGTTGAATTTCATTAGTTGCTAGGGTTTATCAGTCCCCGTTTCAAGTTTCAGATATTTTAACATGATGCATGGAAGGTTAAGCAATGACATGCAAGGACTAAGCTAGGACTGTGACAACTCACCCCCACTAAACAAGAATCTCGTCCCGAGATTCAAGATGTGAGGTAAGAAGACAGAGGGGACACCAAGCTAACACAATCCTCATGGTCCAATTGCCATCTCGAAGACATTGATTCATTGCTTCATATTGATCTTTGACGTCTTTGCTTTCGAGATCTTCATCCAACACGATGATGACAGAAAGAGGCTCTACAAGAATCGATCTTCTTGAAGATCGAGCAACTCAAGATCAACTCATGGAGTGAGACACAGGAACATCTCTTGAGTTGAGACATAAAACACACATCAGGTGGATGTAAAGAAACAGATGACGGAGGTTCAATCTAGTAGGTAACAATTCCACGCTAGAGTAGGATGGTGCATGGAATCAAAGTAGCGAGGAGATTTGTTGCATTGATTCCGTAACGGGGAACCTTAGGGGAGGTGACTTGAATAAGTATCCCCTTAAGTGGCAAAAGAGTTACTTTTTATATAGGGATCATCGAGACTCTTTATACCAGCCTAAGGCAATCACAAACGATCGTCTGAAGCAGTTCGAAAGAGTGGCATACTCAGACTAGAATGGATGATGTGGACTGCCTTGTTGAAGACAACGCAATGGATGTTTTTTGCTTATCACCGGAAATGGATGGGACCTATGGTAGGACCACTTTTGAAGATGATCCTGAACATCAAGTCCTGAAAAGGACAGCCCATGGAAATTTTGGCACAGATGGGAACAAAATGAAAATTTTGGGAATGATTCTGGTAACTGGGGGAAATTCAACAGTAGAGAGGGAATCCACTATTTGAATGGTTATAGCATAACCGAAGAAACTAGGAGCACAAGTATCCGTAAGGAACAACTTCTAGATTAAGTCGCACGAAATCCTCATGGAGAAGACGGACAAATTGCTCATTCAAGATACTACAATGATAGATCTTTCGGCTAAGTGTGTCGGCCAAGACATCAACCTTGCCGGGACCTACATCATAGATCTTGGAAAAGTTCCAACCATCATATCTGCCTGAGATTCAGATTTGGTTGGTGTCAGGATATTCCAGACAACATGTCTAGAGAAGAAAGGTTGCAACACAAACCGACGAGATGACGTTGCAAGATTCTTAGGAAATGAACTACGATAGCAAGCTCCAAAACATGAGCTGGTTCTACTACATACACGTGAACATGATGTCCAAGACAAGCATGACCACATAGAAGCCTTACAACAACACTACCGAGTTCAGGTGGGGAACCGTAATCGAGGATATAGAAGCCCTTGCATAAGGCATGCTCTTAAGAAGGAACTTCTTATCCTTGAACAAATCAATCAGTGGTTTGGTGTGCTAGGAAATACATATGGAATGAATATGATCATTCTATCAGACCACATAATACTTTGCACATGCATGACTGACTTGGAACGATTCTAGAGAAGGCAAACACAAGCTTTCTCGAATTCATTGCGGCAACTTGCATCAAATGCACATGGATTAGAGGAACTCACTTCTTTCGTCTCACAAATGGGACACGAAGTAAATGCTTACACAAGTTTCCAACACTAGCATGATGTTCAAACGAATCATGGAGATGATGAAAATATTGTTAATGGGATCAACAACAATTTATCGAGATTTCCATATAGATGGAATTCCACAACTATGTGAACAAGGCGATAGTATTGGTCAGACCCAAAAGATTTAATGGTGTATGCTCGAGGAAACCACCACGAGTAAGACAACATTACGAATATCGTTGGTTCTGATTTGATTTGACGATAGCCCATACTCAAATCAAAGATTGGATAAGATGATAGGTCCATTAATTGATCATGATGGTCAATCAATGAAAATACCATTTTTCTTCAGCAAACACACAACACAAGGATATCCCTTTGGAAATGAACTAAGTCAGGAAGCTTTTATCTTCCAACTCTCCAAGTTGTTGTTCAGCTTAACCAACTAGCTCAGGGGTACCCAACACAGATTCTTGGAGAAGGGGGTGGTTTACAAGAAACCAACTTGATCACGAGCTCAACATAATTGTTAGGGGACAACCTGGTTATACTTTCGAGAAGTATTCGAAAAATTACGAACCATCGATATGTTACTAACCTCGAGAGCAATCTTGCTTTCGAGGTAGGATGATGAGATCAAATACGCAAGGGATTGACACAATCCTAAGTCTTTGATCAAAGAGTGCACCAGGAAATATGGACTAGGTAGCACAATCAATCTTAGGATGATGATTCAATAATCAACATGCTAGGAATGAGGTTATTGTCCATTTAACTACCAAGCAACGGAGTTGCTAGGAGTATTGATTTCACAAATCACAGTTCACTTGTCGGCATTCCGGTTGCGACAACACGGGACCGAGGAATGAAAAATGATGGCAAGAAGTATCATTGTGTCAAGAGTTCATGAGAGATGGTGCAATTCTCATGACAATCCTGACATAAAGGGGGTAATACTCCAGGGTAGAACAGAACAAAAGCTGGATTGGCATTTTGATCTGCGGAATGCAACTGCTTTGACCAAATCCTAGAAATGAATAAGGTACTGGAGTTTGTTTCTCCTAGTCATTCTGAAATAGAACGGCTTGACAGACCTCAAGAATAAAAGTCATCGATAAACATGAATGCACAATTATTCCTGACTATCAATTGATAGACGGAGGTCAGAAGACAACTAAAGAGGAACAACTCAAGGAACATATAACTTTTGAGTTGTGGATGCATAGATTAGTATGTCGAGCAAAGCTCAACATTCCTTCCAGATAACCCATGCAGAAGAGGAGGACTAGCAGATTCACAATGTAGAATTGAGAACTCATCAAGAGCGTTGTGGTTGTGATCTTTTGGTTCAAAAGAACTTCTGCCATAATGGTTCATGGTGTTGGAAGAACGATATACCATGGACCTCGAGGACTATGGCAAAGGTTACTAATATCCTAAAGGAACTAGCAAACACTACCAACATGAATGAGTAGGGTGAATCTCGGGTTCAAAAACCCAGGAATAGAATACCTACATACTAAGTGGCACCATGGGATGCTTTCGAAAATGATGGCCAGAATCATCACACTGGGAACACAAAACATGGCTAGATTACTAGGTGATCCTCTAAGACGCCTAGGGTCATAGTAATAGCTCCAACATATATGTCGAGGCAACAGAGTACCTCAACTCACTGATTAGTGTGGTTAAACTGGCCCAAACAAACATCAGGAACGGAAAGAAGGGGTTTGCAAATGCATCAGACTATTTAGAAACCTGGGATGACTCGGACAACATAACTGTTGTAAATGCTCAAAAAGATTTGAGACATCCTGCAAAATAGTGGCATGACCACTCAACATCACAATACCAAAGTTTTGAGGCAAACTGTCAACACAAGGAAGTAGTAGGAACTGAACTGAGGCCTGAATCCATCAATCTTGTAAGTCTACGGATTAGTAACACATGATACTAATAGAAAGATGAGAAGCCTAGTTCTTAATCCCTGCAGAAAAGAAGAGGGTGATTCAGATCAGAAGGCCATAGGGTAAAGGAGTAAAAAGAGCCTTACGTCCCCTCCCACAATCAATTCCCTTATATAACTAAAGCATTTCTAGACTCAACTTCGACCAGTTTGGCTTGGTAATCCTACAGGCAGTCCGGCTCTGATACCAAAGCTGTCGGGACCCTGATCCTAAGTCACATCGATCTAGCATGTAACACATCATATCACTTTGCGGCCTCATGCACGGTATTCCCACGGGTTCCACCTTACCTGGCCCTGGACCGTTTGTGCCTTTTGGCTCACGTATATGATAGTGTCGCTAGCATTCATATGACAGAGAACCCGGGCTGACATGACTAGTCGTGAACCCAAAGTGGCACTAACTTACAGGGACAGGCATCCATGACCCAGCAACGAACGTGTTGGTCATCAGTGAGTGAATGCGGGCTGTAGCAAGTTAACAGGACTCCGGTAGACACCGCGTGACATTTCATCATAGGGACAGACACAGGAGCGAAGAAGGACACATGCCGGCCAGCTTAAGTGTTCCGGAGCAGTAGCAAGCTACCATGGCTCAGTGGAAGCTCTAGGAGACATTTCCTGGTAAGAGAGGCTACCAAGGATAAACAACTAGGTTGTCGGATCCCACACATACTAAGCATTTCAAAATCATACACACAATATGCTCGATATGTGCAAATACATGGCATCACAACGAAACTCTACGACTCAAAGTATTTATTTAGAAGGTTCGGAAGAGTCATACATAGTAAGAATTACGATCATGGGTCACATGACCCAACATACAAAGCATACAAGCAACAGAAGCATAAAAATGTCTCAGTACATACAACTACAAATGAAAAAGGCTGAGAAGCCTCACTATCTACAAGACCCTCCCAAGGGTACAAGATCGTAGCTGAGTGTAACGCCCCGAGACCGTTGCGCCAGGTGTATTCCAGTTTTTCCCTATTGTTGCCTTGTCATTCGTTTGTTTGTTGCATATTAACATGTCATCATGTGCATTGCATCATCATGATTTCAAAACTTGCATTCGTCCGGGTTCCCCCAGTTCCTTCCGTTGTCCGTTCTGAGCCCAGACACACTTGCACGCGCCCGCGGCACGTCTGAAATATTATTTTATATGTGGCCAGAAAATGTTCTCGGAATGGGTTGAAAGTTGGCATGCAGTGTTTTTATGTTGTTAGTAGGTCGCCTGCCAAGTTTCATCGCATTCGGAGTCCGTTTGATAGCCCAACCGTTAAACATATAGCGGCACTATAGCCGGTCATACGTCGGACGTTTCCGGTATCCGGAAACATGTGCCGGGCTGCCCATCTTCCTCTCTTCTCGGCCCACCTGCAGCCCGCCTACACTCCCCTCCGCTCTTGACCATCAGATCTCGATCGGAGGGCTCCGGAAGCCCCCAAATCCCCTAACCTAGCCCATGTGTCTATATATAGACCCCCTCCATGCCATTTTGGGTACCCCTAGCCTTCCCCTACCCTCAGCCGCCGCATCTCCCTCGAAATCAGTGCCGCCAGCCTTGTTTACAGCGCCCAGCCAGCACCCCGCCGCCACTTGTCACGCCCCCAATGGCAAGCGCCGCCGCCAGTTTTGCCCATGGCCAACCGCGGCCAGCCACGCCGCCCCCAAGCTCTCCCACCTTCCGCGGCCCTGCTAGGCCCATCTGGGGCCCGCCGAGCCCATCGAAGCCCGGATCTCGCTGCCGCTTCCGAGAGCCCCGCGCCCTGGTTCCGGAGCCTCGCTCCGGAGATCCTCTCCCCGTCCAGCCCTGCCACTGGCCGGCAAGCCACCGGAGTCGCCGGCGGCGACCAAATCAAGGCCAGGTCGCCCCTCGACCCTCTCCCTCATTTCCTCTTCCCCGTCCTCTCACTCACCTCACTGGCTCTCACTTTATCTCCCGCAGGTAATAGCGTGCCCCACCACCGTTCAACCGGCGCCCTACCTCACCGTCGGCTTGCTCCAGCCAGATCCGAGCGAGGCGCCCCGGATCCGAGCTCCTTGACCCAGATCCGGCCTCCTCGCGCCGTCTGCCGCCTCTTCTGCTTTTCCCCGTAGGGTCCGCCTCCGACCTTGCCGTCCTCGTCGCCCTCACCGACGAGCGCCACAGTGCGTCGTTCGGATTGGGAGGAGCCCCGATCCCTTCTCCCTCCACGTCCAGGTGGGCCACGACCCAACCTGAGGCCCGGCTCCCTCTGCCTCCGCCAGCCCAAGATCCGGCCGGGCCAAGGCCCATGGTTGAGGCAGCACCCGAGCCCCCCCCCCTGCACTGTTGGGCTGCCAGATTCGGCCCGGTTAGTGTTTTTTTCCTTTGGACGCATTTAATATTTTATCCCAGGTTTTACAGATTTGCAGAAAAAATCCCTAATCTCCATGCATATCATAACTCGCCAACCGTGCATCTTTTGTAAAAACAATATTTATGAAAAATGCTTAGAATCTTGTCTAGTTTCATAATATCCAACTTTCATGCATGTTTGAAATGTTTAAATTGTTGTTTGTTTGAATTTGTTCAAATGCCATGCTAAAATGCTTTAATTCATAACTAAATAACCGTAGCTCCATTTTAAATAAACTTTATATGTAAATGGGGTAGAAAAATGCATAGGTTAACATGGTAGCACTACCTTGCATGTTAAACAACTTTAAAATATGATTTAGGACAGAGCAGTACCAAATCTAATATATGCTCACGAGGATTTTTTCGGACTCGCTGCTTGTTGTTCCGGCCTCATTTAAACTTGCCTAGATAGGTAGTTTTCATATGCTTCACCCCTTGCCATGTTTAAGAACATTTAATATTGTTGGGTACATAAATGTGAGAGAACTAAATAAGTCATGTGGCATTCGTCAATATGCAAGTCATTGCATATTGAGCTCCACATAACTTGTAGTTTTGCATGTGCATTTTGCCATGCCATGCCCCATTACACATGACATGCATCATACTTGATTGTGCATCATGCCATGATTATGTGATGGTTGTTTACTATGTTGTTTGCTTCTTTCTGGTGTTGCTTCTTGGGGTTAGTTCTGATAACGTCGCGTTTGTGAGGATCCGTTCGACTACGTCCATTTGTCTTCTTCATGGACTCGTTCTTCTTCCTTGCGGGATCTGAGGCAAGATGACCATACCCTCGAAATCACTTCTATCTTTGCTTGTAGTTGTTCGCTCTATCACTATGTCGCGCTACCTACCACTTGTTATATCATGGCCCCCATATTGCCATGTCAAGCCTCTAACCAACCTTTCCTGGCAAACCATTGTTTGGCTATGTTACCACTTTTGCTCAGCCCCTCTTATAGCATTGCTAGTTGTAGGTGAAGATGAAGTTTGTTCCATGTTGGAACATGGATATGTTGGGATATCAGTATATCTATTGTTTAATTAATGCATCTATATACTTGGTAAAGGGTGGAAGGCTCGGCCTTATGCCTAGTGTTTTGTTCCACTCTTGCCGCCCTAGTTTCCGTCATACCGGTGTTATGTTCCTTGATTTTGCGTTCCTTACGCAGTTGGGTGTTATGGGAACCCCTTGACAGTTCGCTTTGAATAAAACTCCTCCAGCAAGGCCCAACCTTGGTTTTACATTTGCCTAACGACCTATTACCCTTCCCTTGGGTCGGCCAACCCGAGGGTCATCTTATTTTAACCCCCCTGGGCCAGTGCTTCTCTAGGTGTTGGTCTGAACTAGAGCACCATGCGGGACTGTCCCTTGGCAACTTGGGTTATGTTGGTACCTGTACGCTTAGCTTATCCGGTGTGCCCTGAGAACGAGATATGTGCAGCTCCTATCGGGATTTGTCGGCACATCGGTGGTCTTGCTGGTCTTGTTTTACCATTGTCGAAATGTCTTGTAACCGGGATTCCGAAACTGATCGGGTCTTCCCGGGAGAAGGAATATCCTTCATTGACCGTGAGATCTTGTGATGGGCTAAGTTGGGACACCCCTGCAGGGTTAGAACTTTCAAAAGCCGTGCCCGCGGTTATGTGGCAGATGGGAATTTGTTAATGTCCGGTTGTAGAGAACATGACACTTAACTTAATGAAAATGCATCAACCGCGTGTGTAGCCGTGATGGTCTCTTTCCGGCGGAGTCTAGGAAGTGAACACGATTCTTGTGTTATACTTGAACGTAAGTAGTTTCAGGATCACTTCTTGATCACTTCTAGTTCACGGTCGTTGTGTTGCTTCTCTTCTCGCTCTTATTTGCGTAAGTTAGCCACCATACATGCTTGGTGCTTGCTGCAGCTCCACCTCACTACCCTTTCCTATCCATAAGCTTAAATAGTCTTGATCTCGCAGGTGTGAGATTGCTGAGTCCTCGTGGCTCACAGATACTTCCAAACAGTTGCAGGTGCCGATGATACTAGTGCAGATGACGGAACTGAGCTGAAGTGGGAGCTCGATGAAGATCGTGTCCGTTGTGTTGTTTCGTTGATCAGTAGTGGGGCCCAGTTGGGACGATCGGGGATCTAGCATTTGGGGTTGTCTTTCTTTATTTTGGTTCCTTAGTCGGACCTTTGTTTGTACCTTGGATGATGTATGGATTATTATGTATTGTGTGAAGTGGCGATTGTAAGCCGACTCTTTATCCCTTTCTTATTCAGTACATGGGATGTGTAAAGATTACCCCTCTTACGACAGACCTACCATGCAGCTATGCCTCTAAGTCATGCCCCGACACGTGGGAGATATAGCCGCATCGTGGGTGTTACACTGAGGTAACAAGCTAAATGTCGAAGTCCATGCGGAACTACTAGTGAGACTGAAGTCTCTCTACAAAAACATAAATTAAGAAAACATGAGTACAAATGTACCCAGCAAGACTTACATTAGAACTAGCTACATATGCATTAGTATCAACAAAGGGGTGGTGGAGTTTAACTGCAGCAAGCCAGCTTTGACTCAGTGGCTATCGTGTACTACGACTGCTGGTAACTCTTTTGAGGTGGCGCACACGAGTCCACATATTCACCATATCAATACACCACTATGGATCCGCTCCCGTATCCCTACGAGAAGGCCATCCATAGCACTCACACTTATCTTGTGCATTTTAGAGTATCCACTTTCACTTGTCTATGAATTGCATAAGCAACCCAGTAGGTCCTTTACCGTGGACGCGGCTATTCGAATAGATAATGTTAACCCTGCATGGGTGTACTTCTTCACACACGCTCTCGCCACTTACTGCCATGTACGCGTCATGTACCTCGGCAACCTTCAAGCGGAATCCTGGCAAGGGTGTCGGCCACGACCTGACTAACCACCCAAGTCTCTAGTCCAGGTTTATCGCCTATTCAGGTTCCATCCGCAAGGAGATCCGACCGGCGTGTCGCTCACGGCCCCAAGCGATGTGTACAGGGATCCCAAACCCGCCAAATGGGCGACACTTGGTCCACCTGGCCATGGTGCTTAGTCTGTCCCAAGCCCACCTGTACCGGGTGCCCCTTGGTAGACTACTAACACAACCTACAAACACTAGAAACTAGTTGCAACTCCTAGACAGAGATCGAGGCGATTAATAAGCAGAGAGGGGCCGAGTTACCAGAACCCAATGTGTGGTAGCAACCGTCTTCGATCATAGATACAGAACTCAGTTCCTAGGGATGGTTTCAATGAGACAACCCACGATGTACTCCCACATAGCCTCTCACTGCTACCTTTACCAAATCGTGTTCACACACACTTAGCTCTCAATAGTAGGACATGTTCACAACATTCCAATTCACCCCCGGTGAATCAAACCTGACTCAACTCTAACCAGCAGCAGGCATGACAAACAAGCATGAATGAGTAGGCACATCAGGGCTCAAACAACTCCTACTCATGCTAGTGGGTTTCATCTATTTACTGTGGCAATGACAGGTCATGCAAAGGAAAGGGCTTCAACTACTACAACATGTAATAGTTGACACGTTGTTGTCCTAATGGAGTAAAAGAGAGCAAGAGCGAGAGAGTGCGATTGTATCGGAATGAACAAGGAGGTTTTACTTACCTGGCACTTCTGAAGATAGTATAGCTCTTCATCGGTGTCATTGAACTTATCGTCGAAACTACGTCCATTGAGAGGGGAGAAATACTGGCAAACAGAGAAAGAACACAATCAATGCAATGCAACAATATGATGCATGATCATGACATTGCATTATGCTGTGGTTTGAGCTAATGCAACTAGCAACAATTTAAATGAAGTTGGCTTGAACGCAAGATCCAAATTCAAACTCCACATAAGGCATTTCAAATGCCATTAATTCAAATTGTCATATACGGTAGCTTTTGGTTGCTCAAACATGCATGAAAATGCCATAAATATATTCATTGGATTTTTGTGATAATTTTTCATATATAAATTATTTCATTTGGACTTACGGTTGATTTTATATGAATTTTTGAAGTTTAAACTTATTTCTAGAATTTCCTGGATTATTTTAAATCTAGAAAATTGTTCACTGCGTCAGCATTACGTCACTTTGACGTCAGCAGGTCAACTGGGCGTTCTAGGTCAAACCTGACTAGTGGGACCCGCATGTCAGTGGCTAACTAAGCTAACCTAGTTTAATTAGCACTAACCTAGGTTAAAACTAGTTAAGGTTAACCTAATGGAGTAAAAGAGAGAGTGGGATTGTATCGGAATGAATAAGGAGGTTTTACTTACCTGGCACTTCTAAAGATAGTATAGCTCTTCATCGGTGTCATTGAACTCATCGTCGAAACTACGTCCATTGAGAGGGGAGAAATACCGGCAAACAGAGAAAGAACACAATCAATGCAATGCAACAATATGATGCATGATCATGACATTGCATTATGCTGTGGTTTGAGCTAATGCAACGAGCAACAATTTAAATGAAGTTGGTTTGAACGCAAGATCCAAATTCAAACTCCACATAAGGCATTTCAAATGCCATTAATTCAAATTGTCATATACAGTAGCTTTTGGTTGCTCAAACATGCATGAAAATGCCATAAATATATTCATTGGATTTTTGTGATAATTTTTTCATATATAAATTATTTCATTTGGACTTACGGTTGTTTTTATATGAATTTTTGAAGTTTAAACTTATTTCTAGAATTTCCTGGATTATTTTAAATCTAGAAAATTGTTAACTACATCAGCATTACGTCACTTTGACGTCAGCAGGTCAACTGGCGGTCCAGGTCAAACCTGACCGGTGGGACCCGCGTGTCAGTGGCTAACTAAGCTAACCTAGTTTAATTAGCACTAACCTAGGTTAAAACTAATTAAGGTTAACCTAAGCTAGGTTAATTAGCCGGGCGGGTTTTGCATATCATTAACCCAGGGGAGGTCAAACCCCTGGTCAACCGGGGTTAAAACACCGGTGTTTAGCCACCAGCAGCAGCAGACGCAGCGGGGCACGCGGGCACGGGTTGTGGTGCCCCGTTCGCAGCGTGGCTGGGCTCGACGGATGTGGCTCGGTGAGGCGCACCATTTGGTAGCAGCTGGAGGTGCTGGGGTGGTCGGAAACAGCAACGACGGTGAGTGAGGCGGCGACCGGAGCTCGGAGGTGTGCGGACGCTGGGCGACGGAGCACAGCATGAGGAGCCGGTGCGTGTGTTCGGCTCCTATGAGCATGGTGAGCAGGCGGGTGCTACTGAGGCGAGCGGAGGAGCTCAGCAGCACGAGTCTTGATGGCCATGGCGATGGCCGGAGCTCGGTTTCGTGAGGGCGGCGGCTAACGGACGAGAATGGAGGAGGTGAGCAAGGGGGAGGAGCAGGAGCTCACAACGGGTTCGAGGGGGCGGTCAGCAGGCTCAAGGACGCTCCGGAGGCAGCGAATTGTGCGACAATGGTTGTCGGTGCGGAGGTCTAAATGGCGTCGATGGCGACATCTCAGGGCCTCCAACGAACCGTGGCTTGACGGAGAGGCATAGAGGAGTGAAGCGGAGCTCGTGGTCATGAAGAGGAGGCGAGGGGGTGGCTGTGGCCGTGGTGGTTCAGGGCGGTGCGTCCATGGCCGCGTCGGCAATCGCGAGAGAGAGCGAGGGAGAGGAGGGGAAACGCGGGGAGGAGTGGGAGAGGTCCGGGGGGTGCGTGGTGCTCACAGGCGCGCCAGGGTAGTGGTGGGGAGCAGGAGGTGGCCGGCGGCGTGCTGGCGCGCCGCGGGCACACGCTCTCATCCTTCTGGCCCAAGGAGGAGGACGACTGGCATGGCCAGATGGGCCGGCTGGGCTGCATAGTAACAAACCGAGGTAAGTGCTAGCTAGGTTTCTATTTCCCTTATTCTTTTCCATTTCTATTCATTTTTCTATGTTTTGATTTAGTAATAATATTAAACCATTTCATAAAATCCTGGAAATAATTATGGATGCTTTCTGAATTATTCCAGTGACCCTTAACAATTTCCAACATTTTTCGAGCTGAGTTAATTCAATAATCCAGAATGGCCTAAAAATATGTGCATCATTTTTGGCAGAGGTTTTCACCTTTACCAGAAATCATGAACATTTTCAGAGGGCATTTTGGGTTCAATGAAAAAGATTTTATTTTGACCCTAGTTGAATTTCATTAGCTGCTAGGGTTTATCAGTCCCCATTTCATGTTTCAAATATTTTAACAAGGTGCATGGAAGGTTAAGCAATGACAGGCAAGGACTAAGCTAGGGCTGTGACACCTGGCCAGGTTCATGGCAGCATCCCACTATGCTTATAACAATCTGATGAGAAGGATGCAATTGTATGCATGGACAAGATGTACCGGGATGCAGTCGCAGCAGAGGCTATGGCAGCAACAGCTCCTGCCAAGGAAAGCAAAGGAAATAAGAGTGATTGTAGGACCTCGAGCAAGGAGTCCGGGAAGCGTGCCCCCTCCGATTGCACGACACCCGTTGACGACGTGCCGGAGTATTCCAACAGCAAGAGATCCAAGGTTTATGCACCCCAAGTGAAGAAGGTCCCGACAGGGCTGGCTTGCTTTGATGGTACTTTCACCATCAGCGCCACCCTTGATGACAAATAGGAAAGCACGCTCGTTGCCTCCCTATGGGCCAATATCGATGTGTTTGCCTGACAACCATCTGATATCCCCAATGTTTCGAGGGAGGTAATCGAGCACCACCTTGTTGTCTGCCCACACACCTGACCTGTCAAGCAGAAAGTCTAGAAGCGGGCCTTGAAAAGGCAGCAGCTCATTGCCGAGGAAATCAAGAAACTGGAGGCAGCTGGTTTGGTTAGAGGAGTATTGCATCCTACATGGTTAACAAATCCAGTGGTAGTCCGGAAGGCTAATGGGAAATGGAGGCTTTGCATTGATTTCACAGATCTCAACAAGGCTTGCCCGAAGGACCCATTTCCCTTGCCGCGCATTGACCAGATTGTGAATTCCACTTCGTGGTGTGATTTGCTCTCCTTTCTAGACACGTATTTCGGATATCACCAGATCTTCATGTCCAAAGAAGATGAAGAGAAGACATAGTTCATCACTCCATGCGGTACGTACTTCTTTGTCTGTATGCCATTCGGACTAAAGAGTGTCGGGTCCACTTTTTCAAGGGCAGTTCAGATTGGTTTTGAGCCATAGTTACACAGAAACATAGAAGCTTATACAGATAATATCATGGTCAAAACCAAGGATAAGACCACTCTTATCCAGGATTTGGAGGAGACCTTTTCTAATCCGTGCAAACTCAATTTGAAGCTTAATCCGGAGAAGTGTGTGTTTGGAGTCCCCTCTGGCAAGCTGCTTGGTTTCTTCGTGTCCCATCAGGGGATCGAAGCTAACCCCGACAAGATCAAAGCGATTGAGAAGATCCAACCACCAAGGACAGTTAAGGATGTGAGGCATTTGACGGGATGCGTTGCCGCGCTAAGTAGATTCATTTCCATGTCTGCCGAGCGTGCCGTGTCGTTCTTTAAAATCTTGAAGAAGGCAGGGCCTATGAAGTGGACCTAGGAAGCAGATGCAACTCTGCAGTAACTAAAGGCCTACCTATCGTCTGTGTCTACCTTGGTTGCACCCAAACCCCAAGAGCCGTTGTTGCTATACTTGGCGGCTACCAACCAAGTGGTCAGTGCGGCCTTGGTAGCACAGCTAGAAGTGGATGAGGTAGAAAGTGGGCAGATAACGGTAGAGTCAGAAAAGGATCAGAAAAGCAATGAGCAGGGCAACGAGAGAAACCCCAAGGACGCGACAAGGAAGAAAGTGGTGCAGCGCCCAGCGTACTTCGTTAGCTCCTTGTTACAAGGGGCTAGATCGAGGTACGCTGGTGTGCAAAAGTTGATCTTTGGTCTCATTATGGCCTCAAGGAAACTGCGCCACTACTTCCAAGCCCATGAGATCACGGTTGTCACTCGTTTTCCGTTGCAAAGTATACTCCGAAACCCTGACGCTACTGGCAGAATAGTTGAGTGGGCTTTGGAGTTATCCAGCTTTGATTTGAAGTTTGAGAGCACATCAACTATTCAGAGGAGGGCGCTGGGAGAGTTTATTGCAGAATAAACGCCAACCCCTGATGAGGAAGTGATAGAGATAGCTATCCCTAGCAAGGAATCACCCCAAGAATGGATTATGTATTTTGATGGTGCTTTTTCCCTACAAGGTCCAGGGGCAGGCGTGCTTCTCGTTGCCCCCTTCGGGGAGCACTTGAAGTACGTCGTCCAAATACACTTTGCCTGGGAAGAAGCCACCAACAATACAGCTGAGTATGAAGGGCTCCTTGCTGGGCTCAGAATTGCAGCAGAATTGGGAATCAAGAAGCTGACCATATGCAGAGATTCACAGCTTGTGGTGAGACATGTCAACCAGGATTATCAAAGCCCATTGATGGAAGCATACGTCGAGGAAGTGAGGAGATTAGTGGATCACTTTTATGGGTTGCAAACAGAGCACGTACCCCGTGCGGAAAACAGCGTAGCTGATCACTTGTCAAAGTGTGATGCGTAGAAGCTTCCTGTGGAACCAAGAACTTTTGTTCTCCATCTCTCTCAGCCCTCCATATCACCAGCCACAATGGCCCAGAAAAGGAGAAAGTTGGACTATGGTAAGCCTCTCCCGGTCGAGCCGTCCGCTCCTGGCAGAGACCCTCCCGGAAACAACTCCTCATAGCCTGCCGGACCACCCCCTCCAGCTGGGCACATGGACCCCGCGAACGAGGCTGGTGCTCCCATAGCAGAGGAGGTGCCGCTAGTCCTCGTTGCCGAGCCCCAGACTCCAACTTGGGCAAGGCACATCGTCCGCTTCCTCCAAACCTGAGAACTTCCCTGCGACCAAGATGACACTGAGAAAGTAGCCAGGAGGGCCAGTATGCATCAGTTTGTCGAAGACACTCTATACAGAAGGAGGCCCAACGGTGTGAAATTGAAGTGTGTCTACTGGGAGGAAGGAAAGGAACTGCTGGCTGAGATTCACAAAGGAATGTGCGGCTCACACATTGGATCAAGGGCATTAGTTGGGAAAGCATTCCGGCAAGGATTCTATTGGCCCACAGCCCTCCAAGATGCGGTCGAGCTCGTCATGACATGTGAAGCCTGCTAGTTCCATTCCAAGAGAACACACATGCCTGCTCAAGCCCTTCAGACAATCCCTTTATCATGGCCATTTTTTGTCTGGGGGCTCGATATCTTTGGCCCCTTCCCTCAAGCAATCAGGGGCTTTGAATTCTTGTTCGTCGCCATCGACAAGTTTACAAAGTGGCCGAAAGTGACTGTCGTGAGAAAGGTGACTGCTCAGTCAGCTATCAAGTTCTTGAAAGAATTGGTGTGTCATTTTGGAGTTCCAGCAAGGATCATCACCGACAAAGGCACCCAATTCACGAGCCACGCCTTCATGCAATATGTTCATACCCTCGGATGCAAGATCTCATTCGCCTCTGTGGCACACCCCAGGAGCAATGGACAAGCTGAGAGGGCGAACGCTGAAGTGCTGCGCGGACTCAAGACAAGAACTTTCGATATGCTGCAGAAGCATGGTAGGCGGTGGATTGAGGAACTGCCGGTAGTTCTATGGTTCCTCGAAAAGACACCTAACCAAGCTACCGGGCAGACTCCCTTCTCCCTGGTCTACGGGGCAGAAGCAGTTATCCCCACGGAACTCATTTACGGGTGCCCTCGAGTGCTTGCCTACGATGAAGTAGCAAAAGATCAACACCGGCATGACGACGCTATGCTACTGGAGGAGAACCGTCCCCGGGCTGCTACGCGTGCCGCACGCTACCAGCAAGCCCTGCGCCGTTATCACAGCAGCAGGGTTCATGCCCGTTGTTTTGAGGAAGGTGACCTTGTCCTTAGGTGCGTTCAGTCCTCCAAGGGTACAAACAAGCTGTCACCAAAGTGGGTAGGCCCTTACCGGGTGGTACGAGTCACCAGACCCGGCGCAGTTCGTCTGGAGACCGGAGATGGCACTCAGTTGCAAAAGTCATGGAATATTGAGCATCTTCGCAAGTACTATCAGTAAGGCGCGAGGCTGTCGGGCACTGCCCGGCAGCCACCCTTTTGTACAAACCTTGCCTCAGCTCCATGTAACCCCTTGTACAAAGCCGGGGCGATGACCCCGTGCAAGAGAAAAGAAAGAAGCACTGTAGGGGGCCCCCAACTAAGATTGCATGCATGCATGAGCACACGAAAGATCACGGCATAAGCATTTCATGAGCATTTGCATATGCATATAGAGAGGATCTGATGCGGAGCATCCCATGTTCATCCCCATGTACACTCCGACTACTCTCCAAGCCCCAAGAGAGCATAAGACGAGACCTCAAGTATACGCCATTGGAAACAAGGTGAACTCGCTCCTAGCCGAATCGTCACTATTCCACATGTGAGACATGGCTACTACCTCAAACATGTGTGCTATGGATGACCAGGAGCAAAGAGGAAGCCCATGGACAAGCAGGCGAGGACACCAAGTGCGAGGAACAAGGAGAAGAGCTGCAGAAGAAGCTCCAGCCACAGGATGACCGGTCGGGACCGGACGTCCGGCGCCTGAAGACCCACCGGACGACCGGACCGGACGACCGACAATCCCGCACCCGAGCCAAATGAGCGGACGTCCGACACTATCGGACGACCGGCCACCTTCAGAAATCCGGCACTCCAGCGTCCGAGCCAGATCGAGCGGACGTCCGGTGCCTTCCGGACGTCCGGCCGCCCGTGAGCCACCGGACGACCGGTCCTCAGCGGACGTCCGGTACCTGTCTGCACACAGTGTTCGGGCCCGAGGCCCATGTACCCCTTCACTTCGCCCCCTTTTGCACTAAGACTATAAATAGACCTCCTCCTCCTCGTAGTTAGGTTAGCGTTGTGTTAGCTCATTTGTGAGATAGAGCTGCGCTCATCCATATCGGATCTACTCCTTGAGAGAGACCGCGACCCCTCTTCGGAGAAGATCCACCTTGGATTCAAGACCCTTTACGGGAAGATCCCCTTATGGATTCAAGACCTCCTCACAGAGAAGAACCGGCTACCCTTTGTATCGTCCTCTGTTGACATTGGATCTTGTATCTCCTCTCGTGTTTCGAGGATCTAGCACATGTGTGACTTAATCTTGTTGGTTTGAGTGTTTCTCTCGTGTTTCCCCTCGTGATTCCCCTCGTGTTCTTCGTGTTCTTCGCGGGATCCACTCCTTTCGTGAAAGATCGGGCCACTAGGGTTCTACCCTACATCATCTTGGTATCTAGAGCCACGTTGATCATGATTTCGAAGCCTCCCCTCTTTGTTTTTTAGCTTGATTTTTGTTGTGTTCTTCCCCAATTTCGAAAATCCCCACCAAAAATAGCCCCAATTGTTTTTTGTGATTTTTGGTTTGATGAAGTTCTGTTGGATTTGATCCATAGATTTGCTTGGTTTCAAGTGAATCTAGCATCTCCCCAAGTTTCCCCATCTTTCCCCCATAAAATCTCATCAATTTTGACCCCAAAATCCCCTAAATCGCGACCCGAATCTCGGGTCTCGAGTTGACCCCGACCCACCAGACGACCGTCGCTTTATCGGACGTCCGGAAACCCAGGAAGCACCGGACGTCCGACCTTACCGGACGACCGGAACCCCTAACCCGAGCTGAAATTAGTGGATTTCCGACCCGAACGGACGTCCGACGACTGGACATCCGTCCATTTCCGGACGTCCGCTACCTGTAAAAAACT
The DNA here is from genome assembly GCF_003073215.2 of Triticum urartu. Classification (NCBI taxonomy): domain Eukaryota; kingdom Viridiplantae; phylum Streptophyta; class Magnoliopsida; order Poales; family Poaceae; genus Triticum; species Triticum urartu. Next base: position 173,973,736 of record NC_053025.1, on the reverse strand, counting down.
GACTTCGCTCAAATTTTGTTTCGGCCATAACTAATTCATCTGAACTCCGATTTTGACGTTCTTTAGCTTGTTTTGAAGCTCTTGACATCCTCCTTCCCACAAAAATACCACCAGCATCATTTGACTCCATCAAATTTTCGGAACTTTGGCATCTTTGCCTAGGGCCTCCACCACATCATCCGCCACTCCACCACCGACTTCCGCAACCTAACCAATTTTGTTCCCCATCGCATTAGTGGTTGCTTGAGGAGTGATTTGAGTCTCCTAAGGTGTCTAGGATACTTAGGGACGGTTGCTTCTTCATCAACCACCACCACCATAACTTTCGCATAGTTTTGCCCACCTCACACTCCCGCCACCCCAACTTAACCCAATTTTGTTTGAGTTGTGAGTTGTGTCTCCTAAGGTGTTTCGGCTACTGAGGGACCGAGCTTCCAACTCCGACACCATGTATAGTCCACCACCTTACCCTCCATTTCCGCATTGCGTACTCCGCAACCCATCATTGCCATTTCACAGTTCCATTGAGCTTCCACATAACCACCACTGCATTCCCACTACCACCATTTGACATTTGAGATTTTGAGTTCACGATTTTTTCCGTTTCCTAAGGTGTTTCGGCTACTTAGGGATGAGTCTCCATCATCTTTGTATCTCCATCAAGACCACTGCCACTCAGCATCGACACGAACGGTAACCTCCATATCATCTTGGTATCGTGGTATCCCTCCATTGTATATTCCCTTGCCATTGCATTGTTAACCCCTAGCCCATTTTGCGTCACTTGCCTATCGAGACTAGCCATTTGAGTATTGCCGGCAACGTTACTTATTCACATTAGTGATCTACACCATACATTGCATACATACCATATCATATTGGTATCATCATATCATCTCTTGTGCCTCAAGTTGGTTCCCGCATATATACAATTGCTATCTTGGTTTGTGCATTGTGCAAAAGTGGCCATACGCACAAAAAAAAGAATAAGCTTTTAAGCAAAAGAGAAAGAGCAAAGAAGCTTGTAAGCAAGTGCCATAGCATCATACCACATTGAATATAAGATTGTCATATCCGATCATCTTGGATCATAACACCGGAATATCATACATAGCATACTTGGGATGGAAAGTTGATACATTTTGCATATCATAGGTTGTGCACAAGTGTCGTATCCGCCTATAGAGCAATCATGCTAGCGTCTCTCTTGAGTTGCGCAACACGAGTGTTTTCCGTGGATTCCACATTTTGTGCTCATTCCTTGGTTGCACGACCCCATTTATCTATTCGTGTGTGTGTTTCCGTGTGCCACATATTGCTATTGGTCTACTTGTTTCACTTGCGAATTTGTGAATCTCTTTCAACATTATTGACTCTTGCTAAAATTTTGCATCACATTTTTGTGCCACTATCCTCACCGAGCTCCACCATAAGCCTTATTTGTGTAGGTGTGAGAAACCGACAAGAATTGGTACCAATTGTGCTATTTCCTTGTACACATTGGAGTTATCATTGCTCCACTTTCAACTTCGGTCAAGGTACATTTGGTATTCGTTCTTATCTTTCTACCACTCACATTTTTCTCTTGGAGTGATGGATAGGCAAGGCATTTCATCTCCGGTCTTCCACAACAACGACGGCGTGAACAACTACATCACCAAAGCGTTAATCTTCGATCTACAGCGACAAATGCAAGGCGCACAATCAAGATTGCGAGAGCGCATTGAGAACCTCTCCATCGACATTCGTCACTTCGAAGCAAGGAAAAGGGACTACATAGACAACAAGATTTCCACACAAAAGGAGGAGCAAGATGCAAGGATAGAGGAGATTCGGACCTTGTTGATCAACCGTTCTTCCCCTTCATCGTCCTCTAGGCGGCGACGTTCAAGTCATAAGTCTTCAGAGCGCAATAATGATGCAAGCGCAAGTCATCCACGTCCACATATCCATGGCGACCACCATCACGTTCGTGATCCACATCGTCATGAAGGGCAAGTCACCTCCAAGCAAAATGTGCACGACGACAACGAACGACATCTACTACGAGCTCAAGTGCGACAATGCCAACATCATTATGACGATGCTCACCAAGCGTAAAGGCACAAGTCCCAACAAGCCCTACTTCACGCCAAGGCCAACCTTCATGAGCATAAGAGAAGACCGCGAGACGAGCACCACCAAGACGGAGCTACGGCTAGAACAACCACTTCGGCTTCTTCGCCAAGTGCTATCTAGGCATCTTCGCCTTTGGACATATGATATCTTCGCCTACTTCTCGTGAGCTCGCCTACATCGACATCATCAAGTACAAGGTGACCACCTACGAGCGAGGGCGACACTTCCATCTTCGGAAGCCCCCCAAGGAAGATGGCCGAGCATGGGACATTCCCTTCGGTCATGGAGATGAGCTACGAGGTGCCACATAATATGGGCCTCCTACAACAATACAACGACAAGAAGGTCGAGCAAGGGCCATCCCCTTTGACCACGGCGACGAGCACGAACCTCTTCAACAACATGAAGACGGCGCCCATATTGGACTCATACTCCGAGTCAAGCTACGAGACCGCACATGAGACCTTATCTTTGGTCTTAGAGGAGAGTGATGATGTGCCATCTTCGGCTACGACTACGACATGATTGAGCATGGAGACATTTGCACCAACATCTCTCCGATACCGACATGTGCCGAGATGCCCCATTTGCCATGTGAGGAGAGCCACCACCACATGAGTGACTCCACCATATGTGACATTGAGAGCATTTCCTATGAGAGGATGAGCGTGACCACCACTAGTCCCACACTTGAGAGCATGCCACACATCCTATGTGAGGTTGAGATCCATTTGAGTGACTCCACCAACCATATGAGTGAGAGCATCCATGAGGGAGTGAAACTACTAGGGAAAACCTTATACATAGAACATTAGCAGTAGTGCGGGTCAAAAAAGCACGTTGGTGCTAAGTAGCAGTAGAGCGCCTATGCAAACCGCGCTGCAGATAAAGTTTTAGTAGTAGTGTGTCTTGCTCTAAACACGTTACTACTAAAATTCACACTGCTTAGCCGATAGGCTACACATAGTAGTAGCGACCTATATCGAACCGCGCTACCGCTACTCTCTTTGTAGCAGCGCGTTTCAATCTAAACTCGCTACTGCTAAAGGATATAAAATTAAATGGAAAGCAAATAGAAAGGTAATTGGAAATGAAAGAAATATAATAAGGTGAAAGGAAAAAATAAAATGTGAAGAAAACTAAATGAAAAAGGGGGGAAAGAGAAAGGAGTTGCAGTAGCGTGTATCCTAGAACGCGTTGTAGCTAACGTAGCAGTAGCGCGCTTTTTGGAACGGCTACTGCTACTTCTGACTTAACCACGGGGTTCGTCCTTCCCCATGGCCACTTCCCCCAAATCTATCTCTCCACTCTCGCCGCCGCTGTCGTTCGTCGGCCGCTGCGCGCTCTCCGCACACCCTCTACGCCGCCCCGACCCCAGATTCAACGCGGATGCATGTAAGGATGTAAGGATGGAAACGAATCGGATGCGGATGCGGCTGAAATGAGTTAGGGTTCATGTAAGGGTGGAATCGAATCAAATTTCTAAGATGAATCATAAAACGATTAAAATCTGACCACTTATTTCACTTTATAGTTGGATAATTGGAATATCCGCTACCGCTTTCCACCCCTAGCTTCATCAAATTAGATGGTAATTAGGGCAGTAGTTCCTAGCTACTAACTAGTTAGTAAGAACTAGGTCTAATTAGGTACTAGTTTATTTTTATTTATAGTAAGTTTATTTTTAATAATAACTAGTTGAATTAATAGAACTAGTTAGTAAGAACTTGTTGCTATTTTTTTGGTTAAAGCAATTTTTCCCGCATCGACGTGGACGATGCCTATCCCGCATCCTCATCGTCGAGTCGGCGGAGGACGACACCTGCTTGACCAGATGGGCCATGTTTGGGACTGGGCTCCGCCGGGGTGGTACTGGGAGGCGCTACCTACTGGGGGGCGCAGGTTGGTGAGGAGCCAGCCTGTCGTTGACCCGAACCTTCTTTGGTGGCGGTCGCGTGGGCCAGTGACGGTCCAGAGGCTCGAGGACCCCGCAGAGGTGGTGCGTCACCGTGTCAGTGATCGTTGACCCGAACCTTCTTTGGTGGCGGTCGCGTGGGCCAGTGACGGTCCAGAGGCTCGAGGACCCCGCGGAGGTGGTGTGTCACCGTGTCAGTGAGGAGGACGCGCACGTCCGTCGCTACTTGTTTGCGTTGGAGCACAGGTTCTCCAATACCTGGCAGGTTCTCCAGGGATCTCACTGGAGCTATGATCCCGTGATGGTTCCTTCTTTGTGGGTGTCCACCGCCCGCGCCAATACCCGTCGTGTGCTAGGGTTTTAGTTGTATTAGTGATGTTATATGTATGACACTATTCGGGATGTATTAGTGATAATATTCGACGATGTACAGACGCATGAGATGATTTACTTTTGATTATTGAATGCATGCTAATTTGAGTCCTATAAGATATTTTGAAATGTATATCTTGTGTTGCTCAAATAGGACATGTGCTTGCCCAAGTGGCCGGTCATGTTTGTAGGTTACACCTCCGAGTGGCCTATGTTTTGCCAGAGTGTTGATTCATTTCCGTTCCGGCAAATTTCAGGCGCTCGATATGTCCTATTTTAGCAAAGGTCATGCCATATTTTTCCGTGAATTTTGGCATGACTTGTGCCAGAATATGTAGGAAATATCGAGTGCCCCGGATTCCGTGAATTAATGTTTTAACTATGAGCATAGGAAATGTCTGACGACGAAAAGGATTTCGGTATTTGCAAATACTGCAAAGACGAGCGCGGCCTGTGCGATGGAATCTTCCTAGATGATGATAGGCGCTTCAGCATCAAGCTGGACGAGGACTTCGAAGTGGATACAGTAAGTCACAACGACAAGTCTTTTTTCGTAATTAAGCATGACATTTGCTTCATTTGCTTCAACTTATAATTTAAGTATGACATTAAGCATGACAAGTCTTTTTTTACTATTCTACTAGCGTATCCCCTACCATGCAAGAGTTTTTGTATTGGATAAGATAGGTTTCAGTCGTACTATGGAGGAAAAGGAAGTTTACTTGAAGACCGAGCATGGTTATATTTTCCACGCAAAATTGTTCAATTCAGACGACTACACCTATTTTGGATGCAAAACATGGCGAGCACTATGCAAGACTTATGCATTTGAGCCTGATATGGTTATCACCTTTGATATTCGTCCGGAAGATGATATTGAAGGTAATACCGACATCTGGGTCGGTGTGCAGACGCCTCCAGTTATACCATTATGTAAGTTTCTCAACCATATTTATGTCTTTGATATTGTTTATTCAAAAATAGTTGACAACTAATTTGTATTGTCAGCTTATCTCGGTGCAAGCAAACATGTCCAGCGCTTGGTAGACAGGACCTACTACTGTCCCGGGGCTGAACTAAACTGCGAGGAGCTAAGTCATTATATTTCATGGCTTGAGGATCTTGATACTGTCAAGACAAATTTTCTTCCTGCATTTAGAAATGTTAGTACTGAAAACGTGCGACCAATAGTGTTCGTAATGAAGTACGGTCACATCTATGTAGGAAGGATGGTAAGATTTTTTACTATTTTTCCTCAGTGCATCTTTTCCATACATTATTTTTGAAGGTAAACTTCATCGCTAAGTATGTTACCATACGATGTTCTTCAACAGGGACTCCCGATGAATGTTGTGCCTTATGGGATCGAGACTAAAGGTACCATGAGTATTATTAGCTTATGGCCAAGATATCCTACAGGTTACTTTAGTGCATTCAAGATTAGCGACGGATGCTTAATAGTGCAAGACTGGACTAAATGTGTGATGGAGAAGCGCAGAGAAGTACTAGGGGGCAGCAAACAGATGCGCTACCCACGATTAGGAGACAGGTTCATCTGCATGCTCCAACTTGATCAAGGAGGAGAGCCACACATGTTTTATGTTATTTTACCTAAGAGAGAGCAGCAGGAGTGATTAGCTAGCTAGAAATGAGTTTGAGGATGATGATGTGCTACACTATTACTATGATGGTAAAATAGCTAGTGTTGGTGGTAATGACTATGATGGTTATTATTAGCTAGTGTTAGTGGTGATTAAATAAATATTGTTGGTGGTAATGACTATGATGATGATTACATAGCTTGTGCTGGCGGATTAGATTCAAGTGGAGGCAACATGTGGTGCACATCGAAAGTACTACTAGTCCAAACTAGATCAAGTTTGGATTAGTAGTATACTTTTGACATGCACCACATATTGCCTCCACTTGAACCTAATCCACCTTCATTTGACACATTGTTATGGACATAATGATGTAAACCTCATAACTAGTATTGTACCAATATTTGTACGATGGTGCATAAATACACTAAAAATAAAAAAATAAAAAAGGAATACTAGTAGCGATGGAGAGAAAACACGCTGCCAGTAGTTACATTAGCAGTAGCGTGGGAGTGAACAAACGCTGCAGCTATTTGTCCTAGCAGTAGCGCGTGCGGGCACGCGTTACTTCTAAGCAATAGCTGTAGTGCCTTATTAGTAGCGCGCCTACCCGCGCTACTAGTGAGCACAAAACCAACGCTACTGCTAGGGTTTTCCCTATTAGTGTGAGTGAGCCACAACACTTAGTGAGTGAGGTAGTTGAGAAGGCATGTCAGGCCACTATGATTTCTAACGACTTAACCTCTACTCCGAGTGTGTTTTCTTCTTTGGTGCTAGGTATCCTACATGACGACACGCCTATCCTTCACGAGTCCATACCTCCAACAGAGATGATGATGGCCATGGTGGAAGAAGACGCACCCCCCACATGGTTCCACCAAGACGAAGATGTCCACGCCTTGGTCTTCGACACCTCACCTACAACACATGAGTGATGCTCCAAAGGTAACATAGGTGATGGTGCTTCTCTTGTCCCACTAGTGGACTATCTCACCAATGATTGCTTGCATGATGTTGATCCACCTATTCATATGCTTCATGCTAGTGCGGCTTCTTCATGTCATGACTTACCTATTTATGATGAATATGATGACGAGCATGTCGAGTTGCCTAGTTGTGATGCTATGCTCCATAGGATATCATGTGGAAATTCTATTGGTCACATCATGTTTGGCAATTCATTAAACTTGTCATATGCTATGAGTGAAATCTCCCATGTTGCATCATTTCAATCTCAACATAGTAACTATGCATGCCCCATTAAAATCAATTCCGTTTGCACTTATGGCATATATGACGAGATGATGGTCATTGGCTTTTGTTTTTCATGTGATGATATTGCCATGCTTCCTTTACATGATTTGTGCAATTCATCTACTATGTCATGCCATGATCACATTGTTCCAAATATGCATTGTTTTGGATGTTGTCAATATTCTCCATGTGATGTTTCCATTAATGCTCATGAGGAGACCCCCATAGTTTCCTCATACATATTAGGAGATTTTGATGCATTCCATACTTTGCATGATTCTCATAATTGCTTACACCATATGCATTCCACGCATAACAATGCTCTACATATTTCTCATGACGCATTGCCCAATTTGAGTCTCCATTATGCTATACATCACAACAAACCTATCATGATGGATGACATGTTTCTATATCACGCATCTCATTTATTTGAGCATTGGATATTTTGTGCTAACCAACACAAACACGTGCGCATCATGATGGATGATGTGTACATCTACCACGCACACACAATGTTCCCTTTCTCTTTGTTTTGTGTAGGTACTCATGTATACTCGGCAACCTCTCAATCCCAAGAGTTGACGAAACGAGCTCTTGAGAGCAACGACAACATGGGATCCCGTGAACTATCCTTCCCACCGCTCTCTTCGCGCAACAACTACGTGCATCTCTTTTACTTGGCTCTCACACGGCTATGGGCTATTTACCATTTGTCACCTTATGCCCATTATATCGTGTTCACTTTGCATGTTATGCCTATTTATGTGTATTTGCCATGCAATTGTGACCCTTGCTTGCATTTACCCATGATTCACCATTTTACTACTCATATGTGTATCTGCATGCTTGGTGGAGATCCTTGTTGCTATTGCCATGTTTATCATGTGCCTCATGCTATTGTTGCTTGTTGTGTTGGGAGAGTCATGATGTCCCGTTGCTATTTACATATGGCCTCTGGCAAATAAATTGATGATATTTTGCTCATATCTTGCATTCATGTTTGTGATAGGGAAAACTTTGTTTTTACCACTCTAGTTTTTGCCAACTTTGCTTATGCCACTCTAGAATTTGACATCTCACTTTTGCCACTCTTAGCTTTTGACAATACATCACAAATGCCATTCCATGGCAAAAACGATAATTTTTCATTTCACTTTTGCCACTCTTAGCTTTTGACATGTATCACAATTGCCACTCTAAAATTTTTGCTTTCGCCACGGAATGGCAAAAGTGATATATTGTCAAAATCTAAGAGTGCCAAAAGTGAAATGTCAAATTCTAGACTGGCTTAAGCAAATTTGGCAAAAACTAGAGTTGCAAAAACAAAGTTTTCCCTTTGTGATATGTCATGTGCATCATACATGCTCACTATTTGCACACACGACATGATTGCATTGATTCCTTCTAGTATGGTGCATCTTCGCACTACTAGCTTGCTTGACTTGGTAACTATGATTGCTTGCTTTGTCGTATCACCCATGTTCCACTCTTACTTGCTTTCTTGGGTTGATGACATATATGCTTGTGCCTCTCACATGATGCATCTTGTTCATTGTCGCTTGCCTCCAATTGTTGCGTCTATGCTTATTGATACTGGAGACTTGGACACTTTACTTGTGATGCATGCTTGTTTGATTTAGCCTATTGAATTTGGTTGTTCTCGCATCATATGCCTCCATACTATGAAATGCTCCCTTGTCCTTTCTTATGATGAGCATGATGCATGCACTTGTTGGGTATCTTTTCCACACGAATGATAGGTTTTGCATTTCCGCTAACCTCATTTGTTTTTCCGAGTGTTTGTCATGTTCTTTTATTTTGAAGGACTCACAAGGCGATACCATCACGAGAGAACTTGGTCATGTAAAGGCGTACATGGTGCGCGACACCAACATTTTCGACATTCTCATAAAGGTCAACTCCTTCTATTTGCACCATCCTCAAATATGCATATTGGACGGGTCACTCTTTCATTGTTGTTTCATTCTTGTTGTCTACATGGTACATCTCGTGAATGGAGGAGCGACATTGAAGATTGGCTCTATGGACCTTCACATTGAGGAGTGCTCAGACATATTGGATGCACCTTCAAACCTCCACTCATGCCACGGCATCGAGCATTGGTACACCAACACCTCCATATTTGTTGATTGTGCTCACACATGTCATGCTCGATGGACATATCATACACATGACAGATTTGCATCTTATGCATGGATTGACTCACATTATGATTGCCTTGTTGCATCTTGTATTCCCATGTCATCCATGATATATGAGCTTGTGCATTTCCTTAGAAAATTGGTCGTGATCTACCTTGATGGCATATTCATACATCATAGTCATATTGCCCATCATCATTTGCATGATCACATACTCATATTGCGCACCCATTACCTTATTCATGCTATTGATAAACCGTCTCACTATGACATCATTTTGCACCGTGGTTGCATTGATCATATTCACAATACATTTGTGTGCACAATGAATGCTTTTCCTCCCATGAATTCTTTACATCTCATTCCATATCATCTTGATAAGCCTCATGCGCTGTGTCACAAACAATATTACCGAACGGGCTCATTTATACATGATGGACACTTTGTGTGCTTTAACCATTGTATTTCCGAGTGTCGTTTGTGTTTGCTCTTTTTGCATGTATACTACTCCGGCGACACCTTGGAGTACTTGGATTGCGCAACGTCTTCCACTCCATCCAACTACAAGTCCGTCCACGACTACCGTTTCCATGGTGATGTAACAGCCTGGATTTTTGCCCTTTTCTTTTTCCTTTGATTTTCTTGGATTTCCTGTTTTGTTTTGCTTTTCCGTGGCTGTGTGGTTCTGAAACTTGGGAAGATCGTGTCTTCCTAGGTTTCATAGTGGCTTGTCACCCTCATCATCATCCCAATATCATGTCATTTCCATCCTTGACCTAACCCAAAATTCTTTTGTTGGGAATATTCCTTTTCTGATAAAGGAATAACCCTTAAAACCCTAGGTTGTGAAGCAACCTATATTTCTGTCACTCCTAAAATTCCCAAATAATTCTCATAAATTGTTTGGGTTTCATCTTGCTCAAATATGGAAAAATATTTCATTGCCAGGTTCAAAAATAATCCTCCAATAATTATTTTCCTATTCTGTCCTAAATGTCACTTTGCAAAGGAAGTGCTATTTATATTTGCTTGATTGATTGACCACAAACTTCTTGGACTGCTTTTCATGTCCATATAATTGTCTCATGCCAAAATTCAACTCACTTTGCCTAGTAAATATTCTTGAGCAATTTTTCAAAGTTCCTGTCTGAGAGAAGTGATTGTGAAGAAAGTACAAGCTAGGAATATCCAAATGAGTTGAAATTTTGCAAGGTCCTTACTACGGTCAAATCATGACTCTCCACCAAATATGAGATCATGTAACTCATCCATGTGATACCAGTACCAAATCTTTGTTTCTGGTCAGATTTTCAGTTTGTGAAGCAACTATATTTTATATTGCTTAAATTGAGCTGAAACTTTACCAGGACATGCTTCGACATATACCAACTCCTTCCACCAAGTTTTACCTCAATTGGTTAATCCAATTGCCCTGTGTAAGTTTTCCAAATTTCTGTCCAGAATGAAGCTTTGTGAAGCAAGTGCCACTTTGGTATTTCCAAATGGCATGAAACTTTTACAGCAGCTTCATATCATCATATAACCCCTCTCTGCCAAATTTCATATCACAGAGATCAAGTATGTGAGTGCATCATCCAAATCCCGAATTCTGGCCAGTATTGCACTTTCTACTGCAACCACCATCTAGACTCCTCCTCTTAATCTGATTTTTAGTGATCAGCATCACCTTAGCATGTGATCATCATAAGATAAACTAGTTACCACCTTACCTAGCTGGTTTAACCACATAGAGTTGCAAACACCTTCTTACTGATTTACTTTTGAAGCTAAGTGCAAATCTCTTCTTTGCCCCTGGACCGATTTATTTCTTCAGTTGGACTAAGGGCACCAAGTTCCATCTACTGGACAAGGTTGGCCACACCAAAGAGCGCCGCTTGCGCCAGTGCATGTGGTGATCACGCTGACGTCATGGCTGCAGGCGTGCTCTGGCTTGTTCTGGCCACTATGGTCGTCTCCTTCCTCCTCGTCTCGACCTCAAACCTTGTCCAGGAGCTCGCCCGTGCTCAACTGCGTCGCCCTGAATCGCTGCCTCGTCGTGGTTAGCCATCAATGCGTCGCTAGAACAGTGCATGTGCCATGCCCTGCCCCTGACCTCCATTAGAGCACTGCTCAAGCTCGCTTGTGAGCTCCAGAGCCTTCCCCGTGGCTATTTAAGCATGCCCGGAGTCCCTCCGCACCTCACCAGCCTCTCCCCAAGCCTCCTTGCCCACCAGAACCCTCGACCCGCTCCTCTTTTCGCGGGAGTTCTCCATGGCCGCCTCGGCCTCAGCATGATTCCGGCCAAACCAAGCCTCCCCTCGCCGCTCCGAGACGTCCACCGTGTTCCTCTCATTCCACTCAGCAGCCCCACCCCCTCGCCCCTCGCCGGAGCGCCCTGTTTCGCCAAGTACCTCCACTGCCCGAGCTCTCTGTAGCCTCCCTGGTCGCCGCACCTCCCCGCCTCTCCACCACTCTCCGGTGCCTCCTTTGCCTCTGAATGGATGCGGTGCTCCGCCCTGAACCCGCCGGTGCCTGCGCCTTGGCCTGAGGTGGCCGGAGCAGCCCGTTCCATCCCCGGCGCCTGCCCTGCTCCTCTCTGTTCTCATCCCGTCACCACTTCCCCAAGGCATCCCCGCCGTCCCTGCTGCCTCTCTCCGTTGCGGCTGGCCGAGCCGCGCCCAACGGTGGCCTCCGCCTGGCCGGTCTTGGCCGGAGCCGCCTGGGCCCCTCGCCGCGCCCACCTTCTCTGCTTTGCTCCTCTGTCTCCGATCGGGGAGGCAGGAGGAGGAAGAAGACGACCGAGCCTGGCCCTTCCCCTGCGCCTGGACCCCACCTGTAAGCCCCTCCTCCCCCTGGTCCACGTGTTTAAGTGGAGACGTATTCCCAGAAATACGGTTTCTTCTCTGGAAAGCGTACTTTCATTCTACTTCAGGAAAAAATACGTTTGCTCAGTCTGAAAACGTATTTCTCCTTATGCGCTTTCTGTTTTTCCTACCAGGGACCCGTTGGTGATAAATTTTTCACAGATTGGTCCCTGATCTTCTACAGCTCATAACTTTTCAACTATAACTCCGATTGAGGTGAAACCAACGCTCACTTCTTTGTATCGCCGAGCTCTATCTTTTGGTGACATTTTCACTAGGTGTTACCATAGTGAAAATGACCATTTTGCCCTTGCCTCTAATCAGCCCCCTTTGAGAACGTACCGTCCGACGTGTCATTCCGCGGCTTCACCGCACTTCTTCCTGGAGTCTCCGTCACCCCAGGCAAGCCACAATACCCACTTGCATGATAGTCATGCAGTAGCCATGGTTTTCAACTTGAATATTTATTAAATGTTTGCTTGCTTAAAATATGGTTATAGTTGTTTCGATAATGCTTATGGATTCATGCTTACTTTCTTGCTATGTTGTTATGCACCTAGTTGTCATGCCCTGCTAGTTGCTAGTATTCTTTTCATATGCTTATGCTTGCTAGTAGTATATGTTGATGTTGGTAATGGTCTTCGGTGCATGACTGCCGTCTGTCCCTGGTACCGTTGTTATGCATGTTCCATTGCATTCAGTTGGTTAAATGCTTGCATGATGGAATTGTTGATATGTTCTTGCATGATGTTTATTGTTGATGCTAGTGGTCATGTTATGCTATGAGTAGTGTTGTACTGGTAATATTCATGCTCTTCATTATGCCATGCTCAGTTGGAGATGATTCATTGTTGATATGGTGGCTAGTTATGTTGCACCCGTTCTTATGTTGATATCATGCTCATACATTGTAATTGTATGATGTTATTTTATCATGGCTCAGCATATTTGCATTCAAGTTTAACCAGATTAAATTGAACTTGAACACCTGTTGGCTGAGTCATGCTGCCACCATATCGAACTGACCAGTGCAACCATGCTTACCTTTATGGGAAGGTCCAAACTGGGTCTATTGTCATGCCTCTCATCGGTGCCTCCAACTAGGGAAGGTTATGGGCGTGCGGTACCCTGGCCCTGTAAGCAGACATAACCTTGTGTGCCCGTTGTTGTTATTATTATGGATCCGGTCCCCGTGAGGGACGTTTGGCCACGACGGTGGTCGTTGTGTCTTTGGTAGACACGGGGCCACCCAGGACTAGCCCAGTTGGGAATGGGTCGGAGTGGATGGGAGAGTATCATGACAATAGATTGGTTTTGTTGGAACAGCGTTGGTCCACCCGAATGGGTGTGCAAGTCCATGGGTTCCGTAGTGTGGGTGCAGTGTACTAACCTCTGCAGAGTGTATATGAAATATATCGATAGCCGCGCCCGCTGATAAGGGCCCATTTCCTAGTTGGTCACACTCTGAGTCAACAGTAATAATAATAATGTGCTTAATAACAACCCCGGTTCGATGATGAGATAAGTTGGTTGTGATCGCCGGAAGGATCACCGTTTGAGACCAAGTGTTGGTCAGGGTTGTGATCGCCGGAATGATCACCGTGGTATCGAGGATACTGAGTTGTTGGATATTCGTGATGTTGTGTGAGAATCATGGGTAAAGATCAAGTTCCTTGTTGTCATTTGATGATTACTACGGTATTGTTTATACCAAGCTTGATTTGATCCTGAGATGATCGTGTAATGTTCGAAGTTGGTAAGTGATGCATGTGATGGTTACGAGGTAACCCTAGCAGAATAAATGGTGCATGTAGTGTTATCATGTTGCATGTTACTATCCTCAGATTTATATGTTCATGCCATGATCATGTTGATCTAGCGATATTATGTTGATGTTGTTCATGCCATGTTATCCTGATAATCTCATGATAATTCTTGCTTAACCTGTAATTGCCATGCTGTTGTTTGTCTTGAACGCTTCTGGTTATTGTGAGCTTGCAAGTACATTCAATGTACTAACCTGGCGTGTCATGCCAGTTTGCAAGTCGTGCCTGGATTGCTTGCTTGTATGGTGTTGCTCCCGTGTTCGCGAGCTAGGATAAACGTTCCAGCCAGAGTCCCTGCGGATTGGAGTCCATCATCGCTGTTCATTGTTCCGCTGCCAGTAGTTGTTCCGCTGCTTCTAGTTGTTATGCTGCTTGTATAGAGAAACCGTGGTTGGCGTCGTGTGGCCGTACCGATGTTATTCAGTGTAATATCAGAACCCTTGTATTCGTATTTGTGTTGTAATAGAGAGCTGGTTTGTTCTATACTAAGAAGTGCCATATTCCCGAAGACTTCACCTCGATCTCTGGGCTGGAATACGGGGTGTTCCGGTTTTCTCTGAGCCGGGGTACCACAGGTGATGAGGATCACGATCCAAGGTCGAATCTTTCCCAACGGGGGGAGATGATGCGGAGCATCCCACGTTCATCCCCATGTACACTCCGACTACTCTCCAAGCCCCAAGAGAACATAAGACGAGACCTCAAGTATACGTCATTGGACACAAGGTGAACTTGCTCCTCTCTGAATCGTCACTTACCACATGTAAGACATGGCTACTACCTCAAACATGTGTGCTATGCATGAACAGGAACAAAGAGGAAGCCCATGGACAAGAAGGCGAGGACACCAAGCGTGAGGAACAAGGAGAAGAGTTGCGGAAGAAGCTCCAGCCACTAGATTACCGGTCGGGACCAGACGTCTGGCGCTTGAAGACCCACCGCACGACCGGACCATACGACCGAAGATCCCGCAACCGAGCCAAATGAGCGGACGTCCGATGCCAGCGGACGACCGGCGACCGGACGACCGGCCACCTCCGGAAATCCGGCACTCCAGCGTCCAGGCCAGATCAAGCAGACGTCCGGCCGCCCATGAGCCACCGGACGACCGGTCCTCAGCGGACGTCCGATACCTGTCTGCCCACAGTGTTCGGGCCCGAGGCCCATGTACCCCTTCACTTCGCCCCCTTTTGCACTAAGACTATAAATAGACCTCCTCCTCCTCCTAGTTAGGGTTAGCATTGTATTAGCTCATTTGTGAGATAGAGCTTCGCTCATCCATATCGGATCTACTCCTTGAGAGAGACTGCGGCCCCTCTTCGGGGAAGATCCACCTTGGATTCAAGACCCCTTTACGGGAAGATCCCCTTGTGGATTCAAGACCTACTCACGGAGAAGAACGGGCTACCCTTTGTATCATCCCTTGTTGACTTTGGATCTTGTATCTCCTCTTGTGTTTCAAGGATCTAGCACATGTGTGACTTAATCTTGTTGGTTTGAGTGTTTCCCCTCGTGACCCCCCTCGTGTTTTTCATGTTCTTCGCGGGATCCGCTCCTTTCGTGAAAGATCGGGACACTAGGGTTCTACCCTACATCAGGATCGCATCCTATATTCATTCTCATCTACATGAAGTTGCAGGTTCCTGCCGTGAACTTGGCTTCGACAAGGGACGAGAAGATTGCATGGCACGGCTATCCCTGACAAGCCAAATAGATAAGTTTTACCTCTTGTCCATCAGTGTTCTGTAAAGCTATAACTTTGCATGAAAAAACCTCGCCTCTCTTTTGAAACTTAGGTACTCCCATCCATGAATCGAACCTTGCTTCAGTCAAGATGGTCGCAGTAGCCTTTGGTAAAAAGGAGCTGGCGGAGGGCTGGCCCCTCTGTCTGTCCCCCGGCAGACGTAGCTCTCCGGCAGACAAAGAGGGTGCCAGCAGGATATCCTACCGGGGAAAACTCGTTTATTTTCATTAAAGAGGCACTCCACCTCTGCATGGACATACACATGCACGAGTTCCCAGCAAGGTTCATCTTTTTCACTTATATGCTATTACAAGTACAAGCATTACAGAACACAGAGATGGACTCGAGAGATTACATAATTTGAATTAATATTTGGCAAGTGCCAGCTGATTTAAGATTGAAAAAAGATAAGAACCCTATAACCCCTCTTTTACATTCTCTACTCCCCCTCCCCAGGATATTGAAACAAGAGGGAAAGAAGAATAAAAGGAACACTTAGGAGAGGGAAGCGATGAAGGGGCCGGCAGAGCGGTCATCTGCCACGGTCCGCAGGTGGCACACACTCAGGAGCTGCGCAAGGTAACGAGCAAGGCCCGTCGCCCCTCCCAAACAAAAAAGGGGAGAGAAGAGGGAAGGAGCAGAAACGATAGCGGCATCGCCCACAACGGGTGGCGCACACTCAGGAGCTGCGCAAGGTAACGAGCAAGGCCCGTCGCCCCTCCCAAACAAAAAAGGGGAGAGAAGAGGGAAGGAGCAGAAACGGTAGCGGCATCGCCCACAACGGGCATGCAACACTACCGTCTCTTCGGCAAATAGGAGGGCGCGCCTCTCATTGACAACAGTCCCAAGACCTCTGAGAGGGGCAATGCTGGGATTATCAACAATCTCTAGCCCCGCCTCCCAGCTAAGCCTTGAAGAGACCAAGAGATTCGCCACGCCAAGGACCAGGCTCACTCCCCGAGCGTCAGCACTAGCATGAGGCAACAATAACCCCAAACAGGATCCCGGGGGCTGGCCCCAGTCTCTTCTCTTCGACATTGCCGGCAGAAGCAGAGAACAAGGGAAGAAGAGGGGGAATGCAAACATGGATGACTCCGCCCTCCTCCACCCCTCCTTTTTATAGGTCGGGTGATGAGGACATCAATACCATTGTTACACCCACAGCCCCTACTGTTACATATACTGGACCAATTACTAGAGCTCGCGCACGCCAATTAAATTACCAGGTACTTTCGTTTCTTGGTAATGATTCTAATGTTCATGAGATTATGATGCTGCCTAAATTGGATACATTTGTTTTGCTTACAAATGAAGGTCCTAGCTTGGAGAAGGATGAACATTGGAGCAAGAACACGAATGGAGTTGATGGCATGCTCAAGGGGATCAAGAACGGAGTTACAAGTGATGATTTCAGGACTTTGAAGCCGCCATAAGGAGTGCATGAAGCCTTGGACGAAATATACAAGATGCCACTTCATAATATTCGTCCATAGGCTATTCTAGGTGCTGTGTCACCTTATTAATGGGCCAGGCCCATGTAATTTCGAAATACTTAAGTATAGGCTATTTTTAGAGTCCGTATGTGTGGGGAAACAAGAGTTAGGGTTGGTTTCGGACCCCACCCTCAAGGGCCACGAAATTCCCCTCTCTTCCTCCATATATACAGCCCTTAGGGCGTCGTTTAGACTTGGGTTTTGTTTAGATTAAAAGTTCGCCATAGCTGCAACTTCGCGTACTTCGTTTGTGTCCAACGACCAGACCAAGACGTCACAGAACCCCACCTTGATCAATAAAGCTTTCATCTTATATTCGCAATATCCAGATTGCAATCTCAGTTTCTTGCTTGTTCTTCGTTTGCTCGCAGGAAACAGGCCCTCGTGGTCAGGTTGATCGTGCTCCGGCGTGGTCAATAACCCCTCGGAAGTTGGTTTAGCGATTGCTAAGGCGCGACGTCTCGCACGTTCGTAGTCGGATCGTCAAGGTCGACTCCCACAGAAAACGATAGCCTCCATCTCATCGAAACATCGGGACACCTTTGCCTCTATCATCGGGCGAGGAAGGGCAGCTGCTCCACCAACGGGTGACCACCGCCCTCCTCCGCCAATTCAAGGCAGACAGACCCTCTCCAAGATGCTTTCCCACTCTAGGTGCCTCTGTTACCTACCCCGCACGATGCATGCTGCATACATGGCCAAGGATAAGGGCACGCTATGGGAAGAGTAAACTGGAAGTTTCTACCCCGTGCATTAAAGTCATTCATGGGCCATCACTGGAGCGACCCGACCACTATTGGCATTACACGACGCGCGGGGAAACCGGAAACTGGCCCGAAATCAGGGCTAATGAAGCAGCAACCCCGCCTATGCACTTATTAGGCCCTACCCCGACGACGTTCAGCAGCGCGTTTGGGGCAGGCCCGGGGCTTCTGTCGGTGCAACAAACCTTGGGTCCGTTGCCCAGACTGTGCACAGGCACAAGAACAAGATTGAAGCACCAGCTTAAGTCAGAGATTGAGGGACCAAGAGATTTGAAGAACCCACATACAGCTCAGAGGGACCAAGATCAAGCCAGAGGAGCAATATATCGGCAAGAGAAGGGCCTCCCTTGCCGGGCAGGCGAGCCCGACAAGGGGTGAGGCCACCACCAGAAGCAGGCAACCCCGGCACCCCGGCAGGGTCTACCGGGGCTCGTGGGGGCAGAACCACCCAACCAACCACTCAAGCATGACCCACGCCGTCAATCAGTGCGGCGTCAAGCCGCAGGGTAATTAAGTGGCAGCCATTCGCCACATGGCACCCATTTCCTACAAAAGAAACCCACAGATGACACTTGTCCTGCGACGTGTCAAGAGAACAGGCGTGGAGCTGGCAAGATAGCCCGGGAAGCCTTTCTGGGCAACTAGTGATGTGACACTAAGCGGTGAATTTAATGCACCCTGTCAGCCCGCAGAGTTAGGTTTGATAGCACTGTTCGCTATCATATCATTGGATAATGACTTCTTTGCCATTGTGGTGACCTATTCATCTATAAAAGGAGCCCCATGGCACCCGTACGAGGGGTTGGAAAGTTGGCGAACCCACACCCCTATACGAGCATAGTCTCTGCTGCTCTATGGCAACCCCTACTGGGCAAGTGTATTGTGGTCCACCATCCCCATTCCACCATCAATACACTATAGCATTAGTTGGGTCTTACGCCTCGCGGCAGCCCGAACATGGGTAAATTGCTTGTGTGCTCTATGTCGTGCTGTCATGCGCTGGTCTACTCTTTGCGCAATGTGACGCCCCCCTGCCAAACCAGCATGTGGACTCCTGGTCCCATAGGTGGTCGTGGATATCCCGTGACACCATCGGTTGTCGGACATCCACCAAACGTCCTACCTTACCTGAAGAAACTGAAAAAGTTCAGTTCGACCACCACCACCTCTCCACCTCCACCTCCGCATACGCACTCCGATCCCTTTCGCACTTCCGCATACGCACTCCAAAACCACAAATCATTTCCCGCCCCACCATTCCTTACTCGTTTCACACTCCTACATCATTTTGACACATTTTTCTTTGAGAATTTGAGTTGCGGTTTTCGTTTCCTAACGTGTTTTAGCTACTTAGGGATGGTTCGACATCAACATCACCGCCGCTCATCTTCTCCACGGATTCATCATCGACAACAACTGCTCAACAATTTTGACACCCTCAACCGTAAGCAAGGACGGTAATCTCGACGACATCTTGGTCTACTCCTTGCCATTACATTGATAACAACCATAGCCCAATTTTGCATATCTTACCCACCGAGACTAGCCTTTGAGTATTGCTGGCAATGTTACTTGTGCACATTAGTGATCATACTTCCTATAGCATACATACCATATCATCGTGGTGCATATCTTGGCATCATCTTTTGTGTCACAAAGTTGTCATCGCATACACAATTGCTATCTTGCTTCGTGAAGTTTTGCATGAGAAAGAGTTCGAAAGAGAAAGAGCCAAACAAGCTTTTAAGTGAAAGTGAAAGATAAGCAAAGAGCTTTTAAGCAAGGACCATAGCATCATATTACATTAACATTATCATACTCGATCATCTTGGACCATATCATCGGAATACCATACATAGAGCATACTTGTGATAGAAGTCGTTGCATTTTTGCTTTGTTGGTAGTGCACAAGTCTTCGTACCCGCCTATTGTGTAATCGTGCTAGCGTCTCTTTAGTGTTGTGCAACAAGAGCATTTTCCATGGATTCTATGTTTTGGCTCATTCCTTGGTTCCACGACCCCATTTATCTTTCCGTGTGTGTGTTTTCGTGTACCATATCTTGCTATTGGTCTACTTGTTGCATTTGCAAATTTGCGAATCTTTTCCAAAATTATTGAGGCTCACTAACAATTGCATCAAATTTTGTGCAACCATCCTAACCGAGCTCCACTATAAGCTTTTACTTTTGTAGGTGTGAGAAACCGACAAGAATTGGTACCAATTGTGCTATTTCCTTGTTCCACATTTGAATGATCATTGATACATCTTCAACATCGGCCAAGGTACATTTGGTATAAGTTCTTCTCTTTCGCCCAATTGTGCTATTTGCTTGGAATGACGGATAGGCCAAGTACTTCTACCAACCCACTCTTCATCGGGCAAGACGACGACATGTCCTCCTACGTCACAAAGAGCCACCTCTTTGGTGCACAACGAGCTCTGCATCAAGAGCAACAAAGTAATGAGTGAACACAGTAACAACCTTGCCACCGACTTGCGACTCTCTGAGAAACATACAAGAGACTACTTCGACAACAAGCTCGACGAACACAAACAAGAGAATGATGCAAGAATGGATGAGATTAGTGCTTTGTTGGTCAACCGCTCTTCTACCACTGCGTCCTACTCAAGACAGAGCCACTCAAGTAGACACTCTGACGACACCATCTCAGGCTCAAGTACTCCAACATCAAATACTCTTTGATGTGCCACGCGCCAAGACCATCGAGCAAACCGCAATCCTCTACATGGAACCGATGCTCAAGAGCAACTTCGAGCGCAACAGCATCGACATTGTCAAAACCAAGCTACTTTTGCGCAAGAACACCAAAGCCAACGCCAACAAGAAGAGGAAGAGCGAGCGCGACAACACCAAGATGCACAAGATGCCGTGACACAACATCAAGAACAACAACGACGAGCAGCTCAAGCACTTGAGGCGCAACGTGTCCTTCGAGATTCAAGTCAAGTTGTCGCCACAGGCAATCGGCTAACTCATGAGCACCAAGAAGTGCTTCGCGAGGAAGTTCAAGAAAGAATATATCAAGCTCGCATGCATCGTCAAGTTCCTCAAGCTCCTCCACAAGCTTCACAAGAACCTCAAGTTCACCTAGAGCAAGAAGACAATGGAAATCCTCCAAGACAAGAGCAAGTTGAGGGAGACAATCCTCCTCGTCAAGGACGTCATCATCCCCAACACAATGAAGAGCAATGCTATGACAAGCTAAAGTTCACCATGCCCAAGTTCACCGGAAGCAATGACCCTGAAGAGTACCTTTCATGAGCATTGAAGGTTGAAAAAAATCTTCCGCTTGCACAACTATGAGGAAGATAAGAAGATCACGATGGCATCCCTTGAGTTCCAAGACTACGTCCTCATTTGGTGGGAATTGACTTGAGCGCCGGGAGGCAAGAGGTGAACCACCCATCACAACTTGGGCACAAATGAAGGATGTCATGAGAGCACGTTTCGTGCCAACCTACTACAACTGCGACCTCTTCAAGAAACTCCAACTTCTCAAACAAGGAACCAAGAGCGTTGAAGAGTACTACAAGGAAATGGAGATTGCCATGATACGAGCCAATGTCACGGAAGATGATGAGCAAACTATGGCACGTTTCTTGAACAGACTCAATCATCCTATCAAGAAGATCGTCGACTTCCAACCATACTTGAACCTCATCGAGCTAGTGCACCAAGCTACCAAAGCGGAACGTCAAGTGCAAGATGACTTCAAGTATGCCAAGTTCTCATCCAAGTCCTATGGTTTCTACAGCACCCAAGCTTCAACGACTCCAACACCTTCTACCTCAACGAAGACTTCTACAAGCAACAACGACAAGTCTAATTACAAGAAAACTTCGACAACCTCAAGTCGTCCTCCGACAACAAGCAACTTCAAGCCGAGAGCTTCATCATCCTCTACCCCAACCGATGAGAGCATCAAGACAAGTTCCTTCCAATGCTTCACATGCGGGGGCCGAGGCCACAAGTCCTTCGAGTGTACCAACAAACACACCATGATCTTTAACGATGATGGTACATACGACTCCATGAGTGAAGGATAAATGGAAACACTTGAGCAAGTGGCCATGCACCGGGAAGTGAACAAGGATGAAGATGATCAAGTCTTTTGTGCCGAAGATCTGAGCTCAGCTCTTGTTGTATCCAAGGTCTTGACACTTTAACATTAACAAGAATATGACCAAAGATGACATATCTTCCATACCAAGGCCAGCATCAATGGAAGGTCTGTCAAGGTCACCATCGATGGGGCGAGTTGTCATAACTTGGCAAGTGAAGAACTTTGCTCCAAACTCCAATTTCTCAAGATGATGCACCCACATCCCTACAAAGTTCAATGGCTAAGCGACTCCGGCACTATCCAAGTCGAGCATATGGTACAAGTTTCCTTCAAGATCGGAGCTTACGAAGACACTTTGGAGTGTGATGTCGTTCCAATGTCCGTTTCCCACCTACTTCCTGGAAGATCATGGCAATTTGACCGAGGTGTCATCCACAACTGGCCAATGAATCACTATAGCTTCAAGATGAAAGGAAAGGAATATGTGTTACGACCAATGTCTCCAAACGAAGTGATCGTCGACAAGCAAGCCACCCATCATGGAGAAAATAGTGAGAGAGCAAACCACCAAAGAGAGAGTGAGAGCCACAAGACCAAATTGAGTGCCTCCACGATGAGCAACAAGAAAAACCTAGTCCTATTTGCTACCAAAAGTGAGATGAGAGAAGTGTGCAAGAACCCATCAAGTGTCATGCACTATGTCCTTTTGCGCAAGGACGAGGCACCAAAACATAACACCTCTTACAATCTACCTTTAGTGTTATCTTCTCTATTGCAAGAATTCCAAGACATTTTCCCCGATGAGCTACCTCCGGGTTTACCTCCACTACAAGGCAACGAACACTGAATTGACCTCATTCCCAGAGCACCCCTTCCTAACAAGGCTCCCTACCGCGTCAACCCCGAGGAAACTAAGGAGATCCAACGGCAAGTACAACAACTCATAGACAACGGCCATGTATGAGAAAGCTTGAGCCCTTGTGCCGTACCGGTAATCCTTGTTTCCAAGAAAGATGGTACATATCGCATGTGTTCCGATTGTCGTCCTATGAATGCTATTACTATGCATTATCGTTACCCCATTCCACGCCTAGATGATATGCTAGATGAGCTTAGCGGAGCCACCATTTTCCCTAAGATTGAACTTAAGAGTGGCTACTATCAAATACGCATCCAAGAAGGTGATGAAAGGAAAACCACATTTAAGACCAAATTTGGCTTATATGAATAGCTTTATATGCCAATGGGTTTATCCGAAGCACCCGGTACTTTCATGCGAGCCATGCATTTTGTTCTTCGACCCTATATTGGTGTATTTGTTGTGGTGTACTTTGATGATATTCTTCTCTTTAGCAAATCCCTCAAAGATCATGCAACCCATCTTAGAACCGTGTTGCAAACTCTTCGAAAAGAGCGCCTTTATGCTAATATGGACAAATGCCTTTTCAGTGTTGATAAGCTTGTTTTCTTGGGTTTCGTGGTGTATTCTTAGGGTGTGCATGTAGATGAATCTAAGATCAATGCTATTAAAGCTTGGCCCCAACCAACTAACTTGCAACAACTACATAGTTTTCTTAGTTTAGCCGGTTTCTATCGTAGATTCGTTAAGGATTTTAGCACCATTGCTTCACCTTTGCATTCTTTGAGTAAGAAAAATGCACCATTTGTTTGGGGACCGTCCCATGATACCGCATTAAATGAGCTTAAGAATTTTCTTACACATGCTACTTTGCTTGCTTTACCCAACTTTGATAAACCATTTGAGATTCATTGCGATGCTAGCGGTTATGGCATAGGAGGTGTGTTAATGCAAGAGAAGCGCCCTATTGCTTTCTTTAGTGAAAAACTTTCCAGAGCGCAACTCAATTATCCCATCTATGACAAAGATCTATCTGCTTTAGTGAGAGTCTTGCATGTTTGGGAGCATTATCTCCATCCTCATGAGTTCATTCTTCACACCGATCATGAAAACACTTAAGTATCTTAAGGGTCAAACTAAGTTGAACAATCGTCATGCTAAATGGAGTGAATTCATTGAGTCGTTTCCTTTTGTCATCAAGTATATTAAAGGTAAGGAAAATGTTGTGGGGGATGCTCTTTCCCATAGATGCATTCTTGTTACCCAACTTGAATTGAATGCCATAGGCTTTGAGCACATAAAAGACTTGTATGCGCATGATACTACTTTTGCTACTCCTTATGCTAAATGCTTGACGCATACGTCTTGGGAATGCTATTACATTAAAGATGATTATCTTATGAGAGCTAACAAATATTGCATCCCCGAGTCTTCTCTTCATTTGTTACTTTTGCAAGAATCTCAGGGAGGAGGACTAATGGGACACTTTGGACACGACAAGACATTTGCAACGCTCTCCAAGAACTATTTTTGGCCCAAGATGTTCCGCGACGTCTCACGCTTCACCAACTAATGTTCTACATGTCGCAAAGCTAATTCTAAAGATCAATCTCATGGCCTCTATATGCCCCTTCAAATTCCATATCACCCACGGGAGGATATTAGCATGGATTTTGTGCTTGGTTTACCTAGAACAAGAAATGGAAAGGATTCTGTGTTTGTTGTTGCGGACCGATTCTCTAAAATGGCACATTTCATACCATGCAGCAAGATAGACGATGCTTCACATGTTGCAAATCTTTTTTGTAGGGAAATCTTGCGCCTACATGGAGTGCCAAAGACGATTGTCTCGGACCACGACGTCAAGTTCTTGAGTTACTTTTGGAAGACCGTATGCGCCAAGCTCAGAATCAAACTCTTGCTCTCTTCGGCATACCATCCCCAAACCGACGGCCAAACAGAGATGAAGAACCGAACGCTCTCCACTCTACTATGCGTATTGATCAAGAAGAACATCAAGGAGTGGGAAGAGTGCCTACCCATTGTTGAGTACACCTACAACCGTGCAAGACATTCGACTACCTACAAGTCCCCCTTCGAGGTCGTCTACGGTTTCAACCTGTTGTCCCCATTGGACATTCTTCCTCTACCACTTAAAGAGCGCATCAACATGGACGTGAGTGCACGAGTGAACTATCTCAAGAAGATGCATGAAGATACAAGGCACACCATCGAGCGCCAAGTACAATGACTCACGACCAAGCACAACTTCAACAAGTAACCCATGATATTCAACATTGGTGATCTCGTGTGGCTACACCTTTGCAATGACCGCTTCCCCAATGAACGCAAGTCCAAACTTCTACCATGAGCCGATGGACCCTTCAAGGTGCTATCACGCTACAACAACAACACTTACAAGATCGACCTCCCACGCGACAAGTACAACATGAGCGACACCTTCAACGTCAAGGATCTCTCGCCCTACCATGGTGATCAAGATTTCGATCTGAGGTCGGATCTTTCCCTAGGAGGGGAGATGATGCGGAGCATCCCACGGTCATCCCCATGGACGTATCGACATATCCCATGACACAACTTGGACCAATGACAAGATCTCGGGAAAAGGCTATCGGAGATAAGGTGAACTCGCTCCTATATGAACTACTACTTTCTACACATGCGACATGGCTACTACCTCAAGCAGAGACACTATGTGTGATCAGGTACTTGGAGGAAGGCCACGGAGCAGCTACATCCAATGGACAAGACAGCGAGGACACCAAGTATGAGAGACAAGAAGAAGAGGTGCAAAAAGAGCTACAGCCACCGGACGACCGCTCCAGACCGGACGTCCGGTCCCTAAAGGCCACGCCAGCCAGAAGAAGCTAGGCTAGTGAACACTACAGCAGCCGGAAGTTCGTCCAGGATCGGACGACCGACAACTCCCAGCGACCGGATGTCCGGGCTCCACCGGAAATCCGATGGTCCCCAACAAAATGAAATCAGCTGAAGTCCGAAGTGACTGGACGACCGACGACCGGAAGACTGGCCGTCTCCGAAAATTCGGTGCCACTTCAACCGAGCCGAAATGACAGAAGCCCGGCGACTTTTGGACGTCCGGACGCCCGCGAGCCACCGGATGACCGGAACCCACCGGACGTCCGGCACTTTTCTGCGCACAGTTTCGGGCCCGAGGCCCATGTACCCCTTCATTTCGCCCCCATTTGCACTAAGAATATAAATAGACCTCCTCCTCCTCCTAGTTAGGTCAGCGTTGTGATAGCTCATATGTGAGATAGAGCCTAGCTCATCCATCCAGATCTACTCCATCGAGAGAGACCGTCACCTCTTCGGAGAAGACCCATCTTGGATTCAAGGCCCCTAATGGGAAGACCTTCAAGACCCCCTCACAGAGAAGAATGTGCTACTTGTATCGTCCCTTGTTGATTGTGGATTGTGGATCCCTTTTGTGTTTGGAGGATCTAGCATATGTGTGACCGAATCTTGTTGGTTGAGTGATTTCTCTCGTGTTTTTCTCCTCGTGCTCTTTGTGTTCTCCGTAGGATCCCCTCCATTTCGTGAAAGATCGGCCATCTAGGATTCTACCCTACATCACGGTCCTTGCGAAGGTGTAGCCACACAAGATCTCCAATGTTGAATACCATGGGTCACTTGTTGAAGTTGACCTTGGTCGCGAGTCGTTGTACTTGGCGCTCGATGGTGTGCCTTGTATCTTCATGCATCTTCTTGAGGTAGTTGACTCGGGAACTCACGTCCATGTTGGTGAGCTCTTGTAGTGGTAGAGGGAGAATGTCCAATGGGGACAATGGGTCGAAACCGTGGACGACCTTGAAGGGGGACTTGCTGGTAGTTGAATGTCTTGTGCGGTTGTAGGCTTACTCGGCGATGGGTAGGCACTCCTCCCACTCCTTGATGTTCTTCTTGATTAACACGCGTAGTAGAGTGGAGAGTGTCTGTTTCGTGACCTCCGTTTGGCCATCGGTTTGTGGATGGTATGCCGAAGAGAACAAGAGCTTGATTCCGAGCTTGGCGCATACGGTCTTCGAAAAGTAACTCAAGAACTTGACGCCGCGGTCCAAGATAATCATCTTTGGGACTCCATGTAGGAGCACCATTTCCCTACAAAAGAGATTGGCAACATATGAAGCATCGTCTATCTTGTTGCATGGAATGAAATGCGCCATTTCAGAGAATCGGTCCACAACAGCAAACATGGAATCTTTGCCATTTCTAGTTCTAGGCAAACCGAGCACAAAATCCATACTAATATCTTCCCATGGGTGATATGGAATTGGAAGTGGCATATAAAGTCCATGAGATTGAGCTTTAGACTTAGCTTTGCAACATGTAGAGCATCAGTTGGTGAAACGTGAGACATCACAGAACATCTTGGGCCAAAAATAGTTCTTGGAGAGCATAGCAAAATGTCTTGTCATGTCCAAAGTGTCCCGTTAGTCCTCCATGAGATTCTTGCAAATGTAACAAATGAAGAAAATACTTGGGAATGCATAGTTTGTTAGCTCTCATAAGATAATCATCTTTGATGTAATAGCGTTCCCAAGATGTATGCGTCAAACATTTTGCATAAGGAGTAGCAAAAGTAGGATCATGCGCATACAAGTCTTTTATGTGCTCAAAGCCAATGACATTCAATTCATGTTTGGTGACAAGCATGCATATGTGGGAAATAATCCAAATGTTTGACGCATACATCTTCGCACTCACAATTTCTGATAATTCTACTCACCATGCCACAACATTTTCCTTACCTTTGATGTATTTGATGACATAAAGAAATGACTCAATGAACTCACTCCATTTAGCATGACGCTTGTTCAACTTAGTTTGACCCTTAAGGTATTTAAGCGTTTCATGGTCGGTATGGATGATAAATTCATGAGGGCAAAGATAGTGTTCCCATTCATGCAAAACTCACACTAAAGCATATAGCTCTTTGTCATAGATTCGGTAATTGAGTTGCACTCTGGAAAGTTTTTCACTAAAGTAAGCTATGGGGCGCCTCTCTTGCATTAACACACCTCCTATGCCATTACCACCAGCCTCGCAATGAATTTCAAAGGGTTTGTCAAAGTTGGGTAATGCAAGCACGGGAGCATGAGTAAGAAAATTCTTAAGCTCATTAAATGTGCTATCTTTAGATGGTCCCCCAAAAAAGGGTGCATTCTTCTTACTCAAATCATGTAAAGGAGATGCAATGGTGCTAAAATCCTTAACAAATCTATGGTAGAAAACAGCTAAACCAAGGAAGCTACACACTTGTTGCAAGTTGGTTGGTTGGGGCCAAGTTATAATAGCATTGATCTTAGATTCATCAAAATGAACACCCTTAGAAGACACAACAAAACCCAAGAAAATAAGCTTATCAACACCAAAAAGGCATTTGTCCGTATTAGCATAAAGGTGCTCTTTCATAAGGGTTTGCAACACGGTTATAAGTTTGGTCACATGATCTTTGAGAGATTTGCTAAACACAAGAATATCGTCAAAATAGACCATAACAAATACACCAATATAGGGTCAAAGAACAAAATGCATGACTCACATGAAAGTACCCAGTGCTTCGAATAAACCCATTGGCATAACAAGCCATTCATATAAGCCAAATTTGGTCTTAAATGCGGTTTTCCATTCATCACCTTCTTGGATGCATATTTGATAGTAGCCACTTTTAAGATCAATTTTAGAGAAAATTGTGGCTCCGCTAAGTTCATCTAGCATATCATCTAGGTGTGGTATGGGGTAATGATAACACACGATAATAGCATTGATAGGACGACAATGAGAACACATGCAATATGTACCATCTTTCTTGGGAACAAGGATTACCGAGACGGCACAAGTGCTTAAACTTTCTCATCGATGGCCATTGTCGATGAGTTGTTGTACTTGTCGTTGGATCTCCTTAGTTTCCTCGGGGTTGATGCGGTAGGGAGCCTTGTTAGGAAGGGGTGCTCCGGAAATGAGGTCGATTCGGTGTTCGTTGCATTGTAGTGGAGGTAAACCCGGAGGTAGTTCATCAGGGAAAATGTCTTGGAATTGCTGCAATAGAGAAGATAACACTAAAGGTAGATTGTGAGAGGTGTTAGCTTTTGGTGCCTCGTCCTTGCACAAAAGGACATAGTGCATGAAACTTGATGGGTTCTCACACACTTCTCTCATCTCACTTTTGGTGGCAAATAGGAGTAGATTTTTCTTGTCGCTCATCATGGAGTCACTCAATTTGGGCTTGTGGCGCTCACTCTCTTTTGGGTGGTTTGCTTTCTCACTATTCTCTCCATGATGGGTGGCTTGCTTGTCGGTGATCACTTGGCTTGGAGACATAGGTCGTAGTACGTACTCCTTTCCTTTCATCTTGAAGCTGTAGTGGTTTGTACACCCGTTGTGGATGATGCCTCGGTCAAATTTCCATGGCTGTCCAAGAAGGAGGTGGCAAACGGACATCGGAATGACATCACACTCCAATGTGTCTTCGTAAGCTCTAATCTTGAAGGAAACTTGTACCATATGCTCAACTTGGATAGTGCCGGAGTCGCTTAGCCATTGAACCTTGTAGGGGTGCAGGTGCTTCATCTTGACCAATTGGAGCTTGGAGCATAGTTCTTCACTTGCTAAGTTAGGGCAACTCCCTCCATCGATGATGACCTTCATGGACCTTCCATTGGTGCGGGCCTTGGTATGGAAGATATGGCATTTTGGTCTTCGTCTTGTTGATGTTGAAGTGTCAAGACCTTGGAGACAACAAGAGCGGGGCTCGAATCTTCATCACAAAATACTTGATCATCTTCATCCTCGTTCACTTGCCGGTGCATGGCCACAGTCTCAAGGGCTTCCATTTCTCCTTCACTCATGGAGTCATATGTACCATCGTCATTGAAGATCATGGCGTGTTTATTAGTACACTCGAAGGACTTGTGGCCTCGACCGCCGCATGTGAAGCACTTGAATGAACTTGTCTTGATGGTCTCATCGGTTGGAGTAGAGGACGATGAAGCTCACAGCTTGAAGTAGCTTGTATTAGGAGCATGACTTGAGGTTGTCAAAGTTTTCTTGTAGCTTGACTTGTCGCCGTTGCTTGTAGAAGGCTTCATTGAGGTAGAAGGTGTTGGAGTCGTTGAATCTTGGGTGTTGGAGAAACCATAGGACTTGGATGAGAACTTTGCATACTTGAAGTCATCTTGCACCTAACGTCCCGCTTTGGTAGCTTGATGCACTAGCTCGATGAGGTTTGAGTATGGTTGGAAGTCGGCGATCTTCTTGATAGGATGATTGAGTCCACTCAAGAAACGTGCCATAGTTTGCTCATCATCTTCTGTGACATTGGCTCTTATCATGGCAATCTCCATTTCCTTGTAGTACTCTTCAACGCTCTTTGTTCCTTGCTTGAGGAGTTGGAGTTTCTTGAAGAGGTCGCGGTTGTAGTAGGTCGGCACGAAACGTGCTCTCATGACATCCTTCATTTGCGCCAAAGTTGTGATGGGTAGTTCACCTCTTGCCTCTCGACGCTCAATGACTTGTTCCCACCAAATGAGGACGTAATCTTGGAACTCAAGGTATGCCATAGCGATCTTCTTCTCTTCCTCATAGTTGTGCAAGCGGAAGATTTTTTTTCAACCTTCAATGCCCAGGAAAGGTACTCTTCGGGATCATTTCTTTTGAAAAACTTGGGCATGGTGAACTTTAGCTTGCCGTAGCGTTGCTCTTCATTGTGTTGGGGTCGGGGATGATGACGTGGATGATGCCCTTATCGTGGAGGATTGTCAACCTCATTGTGCTCTTGGCGTGGAGGGTTGTCAACCTCATGTTGCTCTTGGTGAACTTGTGGTTCTTGTTGAGGAGCATGCGGAACTTGAAGATGCACTCGAGCTTGATAGTTCCTCTCTTGAACTACTTCGTGAAGCGCTTCTTGTTGCTCATGTGTTCGACCGTTGCGGTCGGCGATGGCGCAACTTGTGTCATGAAGGGCACATTGGGCCTCAAGTGCTTGTACTTCACGCCGTTGTTGTTATTGTCGGAGCGCCTCAGCGTCTTGCTCCTCTAGATGTTGGTGCGCCCGCTCTTCCTCTTGTCGGCGTAGGTGTTGCCGTTCTTCTGCTTGCGCCAAGGTAGCTTGGTTTTGGCAATGTCAATGTTCTTGAGAATCGGTGTCATGAAGAGGATTGCGATTTGCTTGACATTCGTGGCACGTGGCTCGACGAAGAGTGTTCGATGTTGGTGTACTTGAGCCGGAGATGGTGCCGTCGGAGTGTCGACTCGAGCGGCTCCGTCTTGAGTTGGACACCGAGGTAGGAGAGCGGTT
This sequence comes from Triticum urartu, assembly GCF_003073215.2. Lineage (NCBI taxonomy): Eukaryota > Viridiplantae > Streptophyta > Magnoliopsida > Poales > Poaceae > Triticum > Triticum urartu. The sequence goes on along the minus strand of NC_053025.1, from coordinate 173,942,334 downwards.
AACCATCATGCTGGTTCGAATATCCTCCTTGAGAGATGCCATGGATGTGTCGAAGTAGTCTCTTGTACGTTGCTCGGATTGTCGTAAGTCGGTGGCGAGGTTGTCGATGCTATCTCCCAAAGCTTGTTCTTCTTGGTGCAAAGCTCTTTGTGCACAGAAGAGGTGGCTCTTGGTGACATAGGAAGTCATGTCGTCATCTTGCTCAATGAAGAGTGGGTTGGCAGAAGAACTTGGCCTATCCATCATTCCAAGCAAATATGTGAGTGGGAGAAACAGAAGAACTTATGCCAAATGTACCTTGACCGAAGTTGAAGATGGGTCAATGATCACTCAAATGTGTAACAAGGAAATAACACAATAGGTACCAATTCTTGTCGGTTTCTCACACCTACACAAGTAAAATCTTATGGTGGAGCTCGGTTAGGATGGTGGACATTTTTTTGATGCAATTGTTAGTGAGCTTCAATAATGTTGGAAAAGATTCACAAATTTGCAAATGCAACAAGTAGACCAATAGCAAGATATCGTACACGGAAACACACACACAGATAGATAAATGGGGTCGTGCAACCAAGGAATGAGCCAAAATGTGGAATCCACAGAAAATGCTCTTGTTACACAACACTAGAGAGACGCTAGCATGATTGCACAATAGGCGGATACGAAAACTTGTGCACAACCTACTAAGCAAAAATGCAACGACTTCTATCCCAAGTATGCTCTATATATGGTATTCCGATGATATGATCCAAGATGATCGAGTATGACAATATAAATGTAGTATGATGCTATGGTTCTTGCTTAAAAGCTCTTTGCTTATCTTTCCCTTTAACATAAAATCTTGTTTGGCTCTTTCTCTTTTGAGCTCTTTCTCATGCAAAACTTCACGAACCAAGATAGAAATTGTGTATCTGATGACAACTTTGTGACACAAAAGATGATACCAAGATATGTACCAAGATGATATGGAAAGTATGCAATGGGAAGTATGACCACTAATTTGCACAAGTGATGTTGTCGGCAATACTCAAAGGCTAGTCTCGATAGGTAATGTGATAACCTGGCTTATTAGGGATGATAGACTACTCATGTCAATAAGGAATTCCTTCTTTTCCGGAAGCCCATTCGGACAGAACTCCAAAGTTAGGCGTGCTCTGCTTGGAGTAATTTCAGGATGGGTGACCGACCGGGAAGTTGCTCCCGGGTGCGCACGAGTGAGGACAAAGTGCGTAGAAAAGACTAGTATTGATCCGTGGGGCCAGTCTAGATCCCTCCAGGAGTAACGACCACCGAAGGGTGTGTCCGGGGCGTTACAAGTTGGTATCATAACCGACCCTTGTGGTTACACGGATGTTTGCGGACAGGTGCGTGGTCTTGTTGTGCATGACGTTTGTGACCCATCTTGGCACATGGCATGGCACATGTGCCGGACTGGATGCACAGACGTATGTGCCAAGAGGGAACGTTCTTGTGGCCCCACGAGGACGTCGGTTTCTCTGAGTGGAGGTGTATGTGATAGCCTGGCTTATTATGGATGGTAGATTACTCATATCAATAAGGAATTCCTTCTTTTCCGGAAGCCCATTCGGACAGAACTCCAAAGTTAAGCGTGCTCAGCTTGGAGTAATTTCAGGATGGATGACCGACTGGGAAGTTGCTCCCGTGTGCGCACGAGTGAGGACAAAGTGCGCAGAAACACTACTAGGGAAAACCTTATACACAGAATATTAGCAGCAACGCGGCACAAAAAGAAGCGCTACTGCTAATTAGCAGTAGCACGGTCAAGGGAAACGCGCTACTGATGCGCATTTAGCAGTAGCGCTTGGGGGCTAAACCGCGCTGCTACAAAAATTCACCGACAGTAACCAACACCCTAAGTTTAGCAGCAGCGCGGAGTCGCGGGGTGCGCTACTGCTATAGAAATAGCAGTAGCGCGCTTTTTGCTCAGGTCGCTGCTACTAATTTTGAAATTGTCCACATGGTTGGCCCCGTTTAGTAGTAGCACGGGCGAGAAACACGCGCTGCTGCTATGCTATTAGTAGTAGCGTGTTTTCGCTCCTGCGCTACTGCTAAGTTGCAGGACCCCACCACCTTTTTCCACCCACCCATCCTCCCCTCCCCCATCCTCCCTTTCCCCTACCTCCCATCCTCCCTCTCTCACTCTTCTTCTTCCTCAATACTTCTCCCCCATTACTCTCCCTCTTCTACCTACCTTTCTCTCTCTTCATTACTCCTAGCTAACTACGCACCACCTCCATTAATGCATCTCCTTTCTCTTTTTCCTTCCCCCTCCACTAGTTGAAGTTGTCTCCTCCCAAATTAGCTAGCTAGGTAGATGTAGCATTTAGTTAAGTGACCTATTTGCCCCCTAACTAGATCTATCTTTGTCAAGAAGAGCTTTGTGCACTTTGATCTCCCTACATCATCATCTCCACCGTGTGCTCAATCTCTAGATAAAGGTGATTACAATTTCATGCTTTTGCAAAATGGAAATATGTGTATGTGTGCGTGATATGATAATTGGGAAATATGATGGAAATTGTGTGTGTGGCTTGAGTTGACGCCAAATTGTGCTTTTGAGTTGCCTATGTTTTGCCGAAATGTCGATTTATTTCCGTTTCGGCGAATTCTGGGCAAACTCTAGATCTATATGTCCTATTTTTAGGGAAGGTCGTGCCGAATTTTTGTATGACTTTGATGCATGCATGCATTTTTATAATCAATTTGTTTATTATTACCATGCAGATGTTCATGATGGTCAGTGGAACGATGGTGGACAGGTGGTTGCGGTCGGCGGTGCAAGACATGAAAGAAAATAACCAGACAGAGGTTTTATGTCCGTGTCGATAATGCAAAGGAATAGTTTGGCTCGACCCCTATGACGATGGTCGTGTCAAAGCACACTTGCTCATGACTGGTTTCATGGATGGCTATACTCGGTGGATAATTGAAGATGAGGATGACGATGTTGAGGATGCCGACGGGGCAGGCAATGACGACACGGGGCAAGACGAAGAGATGATCAATAATGGCAGCGGAGAAGAGGCCAGACATGGCAGCGGAGAAGGAGCCAGACATGGCGGATGAGAAGGGGCCGGACATGGCGGCGGAGAGAACGTGGACCCCACGCAGCAGAGTTCATCGGTACTAAGTTCAATCGTGTGGGAACCTCATGTTCAAGCACTGCTTCGCAAGGAGACGAGTACTGAGAGAACTCCTTCTAGAGAGGAGGCTAAGCTGGAGCAACTGGTGGTAGACTCGAACACCCCATTGTATGATGGTTGCAATCCTGAGGTGACCTGCTTGAGTTTCATGCTCCAGCTCCTGAAGACGAAGTCTAAAAACAAATGGACCAACACTAGCCTCGATGAGCATCTCAAGTACCTAAAGGATGTTCTTCCCGCGGGGAATCTATGTCCTACTCGTGTTGATGAGCCCAAGAAGATCGTGTGCCCTCTTGATCTGCCGCATGTTAGATACCATGTATGCATCAATGATTGCATAATTTATCAGAAGGAGCACGTGGAAAAAACAAGTTGTCCGGTGTCCAATGCTTCTCAATATAAGAAGGATGGGAAGAAATGTCTGCATAAAGTTGTATGGTACTTACCGATCACTCCCCGTCTCCAGCGGTATTTTGTCGATCTGAAGGAAGCAAAGCTAATGTGCTGGCACGCGGAGAGGAAGAAGCCCGACGATGGAGATGATCCGAAGCTAAGACATGTCAAGGATGGAAGCTAGTGGAGAGCGTTGAACAACTTCTGTCGGTATTTTGAATGTGATGCAAGGAACATCGTGCTCGGCGCGTGTACCGATGGCATGAATCCGTTTGGCAACCAGAACACCAACCATAGCACATGGCCCGTGTTTTATGGATGTACAACCTCCCCCTGGTTGTGCATGAAATCGAAGTACATTCACATGAGCATGCTTATTCAAGGGCCGAAACAACTGTGAACGCTATCGCAAAAAACAAGCCATGGGTACACGCTAAGCACGTGACACAATGGTTCTTCATAACCGACCCGCGCAATCCCAGCTGTGTTGTCATGAGGAGAGGCAAAAGGAACATCATTGGATGGATGGAGTTGCCAACGAGGAAGACTACGATCAGTACGACAATCCAATGAGGGAAGATGACGATGATGATGAAGTATACGTCAAAAGAAGAATCGGTACTACATTACCTAAGAAAAATCATACTCCATGGAAAAGGCAAAGTCACAACGAGGGGCTCAATTATTCTTCAAGGAACAAGAAGGGAAAGAAGCTGACTCAAAAATGAAAACGTCAACGCTGAGGAACCGTATGTTATCGGTCAAATGACGTAATATATATGTTCCTATTTTGTATACACACCTAGCCATTATTATGCATGGGTCGAATGATGTAATATATATGTTCCTATTTTGTATACATATTTAATCGTCAAATGATGCAATATATATCGCCTTCCCTTCGTTCACTGCTATCGGAAAAAAAGTGAGAGAAAATAAAGGAAAATAAAATAGAAGGAAACAAATAGGAAAACTGTTATATATAGGTACTGGTTATAGCAGCAGCGCTTTTGTGAGAAAAGAACTACAGCTAGTCAAGATAGCAGTAGCGATTTTTACACGAAAGTGCTATAGCTACCTGAAGTAGCTATAGCGCGTTTTGCCTAAACGCGCTACTGCTATGCCCACTTAACCCCCAAAATCCCCGCTCCTCCCTTCATCCCGCCTCTTTTCCCACAAATCCCCACGCTCTCCTCCCCGTCGCGCCGCCGGAGCCCTGCCCTCGCCGTGCCTCTGCGCTCGCCCCCGACCGACCCCGACACCGGCTCCGGCCCCCGACCCCGACCCCGACCGACCCTGACCCCGACCCCGGCGCTTGACCCCGACCCCTCCCAACCTCGGCCATTGTCGGGCCTGCACCCTCTATAAGCCCCCCACCGCTCCTCCTCTCTCTGGTAGCTAGGTTTTTTTGGTTAATTTACTTAGGTTTTAGTTAGGGTAGATGGTTAATTAGGTTATATATTTAGTTAGGGCAGATGTGATATGTGGACATGTGATGTTTTGGACATGTCATATTTGGAATTTGGACATGATGATTATGTGCAGGGTAAATGATCTGAGTGGCCTATGTTATGCCAGAATGTTGATTCATTTCCATTCCGGTGAATTTCAGGCCCTCGATATGTCCATTTTTAGCAAAGGTCATGCCGACATTTTCCGTGAATTTTGGCATGATTTGTGCTAGATAGATTTCTTTTTATGCCATTTCTCATTTTTTGCATAGTTTTACAATTAAACGAGGAGACTTAATCATAGGAAACATGTCGAAGAACGAAGAAACTTGGCCTTCTGACCAAGATGCAGACGAGATAGATTATGAGGGTGAACAAGAGTACCTCGACTATTTGACTGCTAAGATGAGATTGTTGCAAAGTCAAGGTTTGCAGGTCGGCCTCGATGATGGTACCGAGGGCAACATCGACACAGCCGGCGCTGGCATCGATGAGGCCCAAGTGGGACACCCCTCTCAACCGGGCCTTGATAGAACTTAAGGGATTCCCTTTGGGCCAGCGGCCGCAATATTTTATTTTACAGACTATGGACCAGGAAATTGTCCTCCTGCCTTATCATCCAAAGTAAGTCAGTTCTGGACAACCCTCTCGTACATTTCAATAATTCCTTCTCGCTCATATGGAGAATAGTTCAAGGTGTCTTTTCCCTGCAGCAATGGGTGAGCCGTCCTTATCGTTCTTTACCCGCGAGTCTCCCACGCCGTGTATTTCGACCCTTCCAGAGACTACGAGAAGAAGGACTATACCCACATAATGAATATTCTAGATGATGCTCTCCAAGGCTTCAGCATTAGAGGTGGCCATGTGCAAATCAGGAAACAAAGGAGCAAGAAGATGGGTTTCGCGCATAAAACTAACTTCTGCTGCATCCATGTCCCAAAACCAAGCAAGAAAGATGGATTCTACATCCTCCATCTCATGATTGATTTCAACACAGATCACCAAAAGCTTCATATGACAACCAGACACGATGATCATATCCGAAAGTGGGTAGAATCTCATGGAGAAGCGGATTATAAACTTAGATATGACTTCTTTCACATCCAAAGGGACATTGCAACGATCATCATGAAAGAAATCGTCGATGAGAAGGGGATGTTCCACCACGGCCCTATATCGCGAGCTGACGTCCGAACTCGCATAGGCATGCAACATCAGGACGTCACACCATTCAAGAAGCTAGGGTCCATCCTCGATGATATGGAAGGATGGAACTTCTAGTGATTTACGATGCCGATGATGATGATATGTGTCGGTTGAACTTGTATACTTTCTGTAGCGATGAAACTTTGTGATGTCCACGGTCCCTGCCGAACTTGCGTAATGCTACTTTGTTAGTTTGGGTACGATGACCTGCATACCTCTAGTTATTAATTAGCTTGCGTACTGTATGTTGCATCTAGTTGCTAACCCTTTCTTTTTCGTGTTGCTCTAGTATATTTTGTTGCATATGATTGTACATCCTCTTGATGAAGTTGCATCTCTAACAGGTACCTAGTTTCTTGATGGCGAGATGGCAGTGCTATGTCGTGTACAAAGGGAAGGTTCCGGGGGTGTACAACGAGTGGCCTAAGTGTCAGGCGCAAGTGAATAGGGTCTTGGGCGGCAGCCATAAAGGCTTCAAAACCAGACAAGAAGCCGAAGCTAGTTACTTGAGGTTCACGCTAGCGCGAGACAGGACTCGTAACCACCGCCTCATGTGCTGCATAGTTCCTCTCTCACTCATAGTGATAGCTCTTATTGCGTATACCATTGTTTAGATGGATGACGTTGTAGTTGCAAATATTCGAGACTTGCAGCTATTTTCGAGATGATTATGATGAGACTATTTGTATGTATATGCTATGATTACATTTGTGGTCACGCGGCCATTTGTATGTGTATGATGATGACATTTGTATGTGCTCAAGATTCTTGTATAAAGCCTGTTAAAATACAAAACAAATATGCAAAAAAACTAATAAAATTAGCAGTAGCAAGTGGAGAAAATTTAGCAGCAGCGTGCCACTAGCAGTAGCGCGGCCTAATAAAGTGCGCTAGAGCTATTAGCAGTATCGCGCTTGCTTGCTACTCGCTGCTGCTACGCTTGTATAGCAGTAGCGCGGGTGCACACACGCTGCTGCTACAGGTTAGCTGTAGCACCATATCAGTAGCGCGGTACCCCGCGCTACTGCTATACCTAAAACCCGCGTTGCTGCTAGGGTTTTCCATAGTAGTGAAAAGACTAGTATTGATCTATGGGGCTAGTCTAGATCCCACCAGGAGTAACGACCACCGGCGGGTGTGTCCGTGGCGTTATAGGTAAGATACGTAAAATTGGGCTATGGTGGTTATCAAAGTAATGGCAAGGAGTAGACCAAGATGTCGTCGAGATTACCGTCCTTCCTTACGGTTGAGGGTGTCCAAATTGTTGAGCGGTTGTTGTCGATTATGAATCTGTGGTGAAGACGAGCGCCGGTGATGTTGATGTTGAACCATCCCTAAGTAGACGAAACACGTTAAGAAACGGAAACCGCAACTCAAATTCTCAAAGCAAAATGTGGCAAAATTGTCGGAATTGGTAGCGGTTAAGTGATGGTGGTTTTTGCGGAAAGCGGTGGTGCTATGCAGAAGTGAAAGTGGTATGTAGAAGTGTACGTGGGCACCGGAGTAAACTCTGCCAAAATTTAGGTGGGAAACGGGGCGGTGGATGGAAGTGATGTTGTCAGGGGCCGGATGTCCGGGCGTGATGGCTGGATGTCCGGGGGTCGGGTCGGATGTCCGGGCTCGGGATCCGTGGATGAACTTGATGAACTCGTGGGGAATTCGAAATTCTGGGGCAAAATTCGAGAGATTTTGTGGATGGAAATTGGGGAAAATATGGGGGAATACTGGATCTACCTGCTACACACGAAATCCATGGATCAAATCCAACAAAACTTCATCACACCAACAAATCACAGAAAAATTGGGGGGCTATTTTTGTGTGAAATTTTTGAATTTGGGACAAAATCAACAAAACAAGGCTAGAAAACAAAGAGGGGAGGCTCCGAAATCATGATCAACGTGGCTCATGGTAACAAGATGATGTAGGGTGGAACCCTAGATGCCCGATCTTTCATGAAAGGAGCAGATCCCGCGATGAACATGAAGAACATGAGGGGAAAACACGAGAGAATCAATCAAACAAACAAGATTCGGTCACACATATGCTAGATCCTCGAAACACAAGGATATACAAGATCCAAGTCCAATAAATGATGATACAAGAGGTAACTAGTTCATCTCCATGAGGAGGCCTTGAGGGGGTCTTCCCGTGAGGGGTCTTGAATCCACTTGGGGGATCTTCTCCGAAGAGGCCGTGGACTCCAATGGAGAAGTAACCAAGTGAATGAGCAAAGCTCTATCTCTAATATGAGCTATCACATTGCTAACCCTTGAAGGAGGGCGGAGGAGGAGTATTATATAGTCTAGGTGGGAGAAGGGGTACACAGGCCTCGGCCCTTTACTGTGCGCAGACAGATGGGTCCGGACGTTCGGCCGTCGCGCCAGATGTCCGGGCCTTCCCGAGGGGGCGGATGTCTGGGTTGGGGGGCTGGATGTCCGGGCTGGAGGGGTTGGCCTCGTTGCTTTCGAGACAGGAGGTGTCCGGATTTGCGGGCTTCAGTCGGATTTCCGGGCTTGGCCGGATTTCCGGAGCCTATAGGTGCTTGGCAGCTGGGCGGCTGCTGTGGGTGATGCTCTAGGGGCCGGACATCTAGAGTCATGGCCGGATGTCTGGGTCCTAGGAGTTGTTCTTGACTCCTTCCGTTGGTTCTCTTCATCCATGAACTTGAGGACTTGTCCGTCTTCATGTCCATCTTTGGGAGGGTCCTCTTGGTACCTAAGCACGCACAACATTCCGGACTTAGGTAGTAGCCATGTCTCGAGTGGATCATATGTGATATCACTAAGGAAGGAAGTCACCTCGGTCTCGAGAGCTATAGCTCATGCTCGTGTCATAGGTTCTCTTGGCACTTGGTGAGACGATGGTAGGTCCATGGGTATGACTCCGCATCATGGGTTAGTTTGCGGAAGATGTATATGGTGGTGCGGAAGTCATGGCGTAGGGCCTATGCAAAAGATGCAAAAATAGACAAAATTTGATGGAGTCAAATGGTGGTGAAACGAAGATGAGCATCCCGGGTACGTCGCTAGCTTTTCAGCGAGCCAAAGAACACCCAAATCGGAGTTCGGGAGTGGAAGTTATGACCGAAAACTTAAAGTGGACGCGGCTGATTCTAGGAGGGCCGTGCGCACAGGGTCAACGGCCCGTGGACACGGGGTCCCGTGCGCATGATACAAGTACCGAGGGCATGGGGTCACCTGGGACTATGCGGGGGGCCCGTGGGCACGGGGTAGGTGAAAAATTCGCGATTTCTTGGTCAAATTCGAGGGGGAAAAGAAAAATTAGGGTATGGGGATGCAATAGGGGGTAGATCTACTTTCTATACATCAGATCCACGGTTCAAAATCAACAAAAACTCACAAAAACTTCAAATCACAAAAAAAATTGGCATGGCTCTTTTTGTGGGGAATTTTTGAAATTGGGCAATAATAAGCTAAATTAGGCTAGAAAACAAGGAGGGGGGCTCCAATTTCGTGAGAAACCATGGCTCATGATACCAAGATGTTGTAGGGTGGACCCTAGATGGAGATCTTTCATGAATTGGAGGGGAAATCCCCAAGAACAAGAAGAACACAAGGGGGGAAACAAGAGGAACACTCAAGAACAAGCCCAAATCACATGTCCACTTGACTCAAATCCACACAAGATCCACAAGGTAGATGAACAATCAAAGGGAGACAAGATATATGGTAGAGTTCATCCCAAATCCAAAGGAGATGGGGGCTTGATGATCTAGATAGACCCTTCCCTAGATGGGGGCTTTGTCCACAAGGGATCTTCTCTAATGGAGGCCTTGAACTCCAATGGAGTGTCTCTCTCTCAAGAGGGATCCCACAACGGGAGATACATGAGCTAAGCTCTAATGTCTAGCTCTATACTTAGCTAATTCCAAAATGGAGGAGGTGAAGGAATATATATAGTCCTAGGGGATGAGGGGGTAAGCAGGGGCGAAATGGACATTACATGGGCGAAGCCCGCAGCAACACACGGAGGGCCTGGAGAGTTTCTCACTAGAGTAAGCAATTGGGCGCTTCTCTTGCGTTAACACACCCCCTATGCCATTACCACTAGCATCGCAATGAACTTCAAAAGGTTTGTCAAAGTTGGGTCATGCAAGAACGGGAGCATGAGTAAGCAAATTCTTGAGCTCGTTGAATGCGATATCTTGGGATGGTCCCCAAAAAATGCCGCATTTTTCTTACCCAAAGCATGCAAAGGTGAAGCAATGGAGCTAAAATACGTCACAAATCTACGGTAGAAACCGAATAAACCAAGAAAACTACGCACTTTTTGCAAGTTGGTTGGTTGGGACCAAATTTTAATAGCATTGATCTTAGATTCATCAACATGAACACCCTTAGAAGATACAACGAAACCCAAGAAAACAAGCTTATCAACACCAAAAAGACAATTATCCATATTAGCATAAAGGCGCTCTTTCCTAAGGGTTTTCAACACGGTTCTAAGATGGGTGACATGATCTTAAGTGATTTGCTAAACACAAGAATATCGTCAAAATAGACCACAACAAATACACCAATGTAGGGGTGAAAAACAAAATGCATGAATCGCATGAAAGGAACGGGTGCTTCGGATAAACTGTGACACCCCAAAATTTTGGCCTTGTTTTATTAATTAAAATTTTGCCAGGAGATTTAAACTTTCACTTTCTGGATCTTTTTTTGATTTCAGAACCATTCTTTCTTGGTTATTATGGAGTTTTACCCCAAGTGAAAACTTTCCAAATATATTGGAACTTGTTACCCTCTCAAGAAAACTTTTCTTTTATCTATGGGATTAATTGTATAATTATTTTTCCTGCTCTTTATTTCTTTAAAAATGGCTTCCCATGGTTTTAGGGTCCCATTTGTACTACAACCCTTTTATAAATTCATCTGAAATTCCAACCAAATTTTCGAGAGGTCATGTGATGTTTTTGAATCACTTTTATGCAGAAATATATTTCATTCTTTGGATATTTTGAGCTCTACACCAAGTTTTCAAATCTGGTCCAGAGAGCAATTTTGCACTACAACCTATTCAAATATTTCTTTGAAGCTTCCACCAAAATTATGGGATGTTAATAGGAGTATTTCATTCAACATTAAGCAAAAACCCCTGGATGTTCTTTGAAAAATTTGAGTGAATCAACCTCTTTTTCATTCTGGTCCAGCATGGTGATTTGTACAGCAACCACCTTTTAACTTGCCCTTTTAGCTATGATTCCTTTTCCTACTTATAGCCCATGCTACAAAACCATTAAGTCCAGGAGGTTGGACTCATTGGAGCACTTTGAGTTCATGAAATTATGTTCTTTTCCTTCTGTCCAGAACTGGAGTTTTGCAAAACTTACACTAACAAGTTTGAGCTTTTGGCAAACTAACCTCACCACCCTCTATATCATCTAAAGAGACCCCAATCTGGAAATTTGGGCCACCCCAGGAGTTACCTAGATGCCCATGGCATTTTGTCAAACACCCTGTGAGCATGGCCAGTTTGGGCATGAACTTTGGGTTTGCATTGTGATCTTGATCCACTAACCCAGTAACCATGTCCACTAAGCTCCTAGCTACACCTAACCTAGGTCTGCTAATTGTCAGCCTCACCCAAGCTTTGTGGCATGCATTGGCATTTCGTCAAGCAGCTAGCGTGCGTGCTCTGGGCGCGCCCAGAGCGCATGTTTTGCACGCGCGCGCACCGAGCCGCCGCGTCGCACGGCTGCCTCCCCGCGCCCGCTCTGGCCACTCCCCACTCGCAGCCAGCGCCCCAACTTCTCCCTCACCACAGAGCTGCCTGGCTTGTCCCTGGCTATTGTCTTGGCCAGATCTCTTGCGTGGAGAGGAGCGTGGTGATGACAGCCCCGGAACCTACGCAATGTTGATAGCAGCCTCGCGAATATAGGTGTTATCCTGGTCAGCTGTTCCTGTGGGAAATGGAGTCCCATAGACGCTGGTGATCCGCAAACCGCTTCCGCCTTCAGCCTCTAGCAACCATTTGTTGTACTCATAGGCCATAATGGTCTTGTACTACATATTTTGTATTTTTCTTGGAGTTTCTGTAACAAGTTGGTGTCTCATCAGCTAACAGTAATCCTGGGGCTGGTGAGCACAAGGGCCGCTTTTGGGAAATGAATATCCCAAAAAACCGGTCCTGACAAACTTGGTATCAGAGCCAGACTGACCATTGGCTAATCCTATCTTAGCTAGGTCGAAAACCTAGGTAAACCAACCCACCAGACCTTAACCAAACCCCGGCCAAGCTTCTCGTGTAAGATAGCCTCATAGTGACCCGACACCTTTTGGCAGTCGGTGCCCAACCTATCAGCCTAACCTGTCAGTCACATGCCAGTGACCGGCCCCTGAATAGTCTTTTTCGCAGGCGTGCGAAGGAAGACTCCATCCCCTTTTTCTATAAAAGGGCACGCTAGCCTCAACCCAGCACAGCATAGCCTCTGACCCCAAACCAAGCTAAAATGCGAGGACCCATTGTTCACAATGAGACCACAGCAACCAACCTTGGAGGTTTTGTGACCGTGCTAGCAAACCTCACCCGCCGTGCCTTTGCATTAGAAGAGCCCCCAGAATATGTTGTGTACCAAGGGTCCATGAGCGGTGAGAGCTGTCAATTTTGGGCCACTGTGCACGTCTATGGTAGGGGTCTATCGCCAGAACGCCCCTACAGGTTCACCGGAAGGACAACTTCCTTTGAGCCACAAGACATCCAACTAGCTGCTCGAGAAGCTATAGTTCAACTCTGGCACTTGTCGGCCAGAGTTAACTGTCTCTCACTCTAGTACTACCCCGGCCGTGACGGATATGGTAGACCACCCCAGGTTGCCAACGGAGACCACGAGACGGATCCTGCATTATTGCACCTGGTGCGCTACGTAAGTGCGCTAGAGGGTCTGTTCGATCAAATCACCCTTGACCTGATCGCAGCTCGTGGAGAACTGATCTGCCGAGCCCCAACAAGAAGAGAAGATGAGCCCGATGCCGACAACCTAGTCATGCTGTTCGGACAACCGATCGAGACCTTGAGATCAGCCCCGGCCATTGACCAAGGTGCTTTGATGACGCCAGAAGTGCTTCGTCGCCTTTTGGGAACACACTCCAATGGGATTGTGGCCAACAATCCCCGCGATGGTCATCATCACTACCCCGGCCCTGCAGTTCGTCAACCACCTGCAACTAACTCCGATGGCGAAGCCCGTGGAGAAACCTCGGCATCCACAAGGCACGCCCGCTTAGATATAAACGAGGTAGACTAAGTCACTCGAGTAGTGCCGAGTCTCAGTATGTCCACACCTTGTAATTGTGTGATCTTGTATCGCCATATTGGAATACTATCTTCTTGTGCATCCCTATTTTGAATAGTGGCCATGCTTGAGTGCGTTGGTGTACGGCTGCATTTTAATTCCAGGCTTAGCTACAAAAACCAACCCCGACGACACCCACAGTAATGCGTCGCTTTGGCGAGATGTGTGTATCTGTGACTTTGACCCCGACCCCATAGGGCAGAACCAACAAACTAGTTGCCCTTCACCGCGGTAAATAACCCAGCCCAGTTGCTTTATAAAAGGCCACCTCGTGACCTTGCCGAGTACCCCTCATCTTGTGCGCAACCCTCACAACCATTTCTTGCCATGCCGAGCCCTAGCATTTATCTGAGAACCCCAGATGCAACCCCGGGTAGTTTTGTTAAAATATTGTGGGACTTTACCCGCAATACCATGGGTTCTACCCAGCCACCCCAGTACGAGCTGCTCAAGTCGAGGATCACTTCATCCACCTCGAAATATTGGGCAGTAGTGCACATCCCTCCCGTAAACTCAAACCAAGACCCAAAGGAAGTCTCCTTCCTGGGGAAATCTATGCCGACTCCACAGATGGCCATAGAAGCGGCTGCACACGAAGCGCTTGTTCGCCTTCGATTCACGGTACCCTATGCCAGCGAACGAGGGTATTACTACTTTCCGAGCCGTGCAACACCCGGGGAAGTGACATCTTTTCCCGATGGACGAATTGAGAGAGACCCAGTACCGGCCAACCTTGTCCAATATGTCATCGTTCAAGAGTGTTTGACCCAGCGAGTGATGGGTTATCTCCAGAGCCTCGCTGATTTAAATCCTCAGATTGCCATCGGCAGACCACTGAGGCCCGACCAGGAGAGACGCGTTCATCGACTGATCAATCCGCTTCCCCCAATAGAAGAAGAGTGCGCCCCAGTACCAGAGACGTTTTCTCAGGACCCCGTCCAGTTGTCGTTTTCATTCTAGACGTTACCGCTATGTTCTTCTATTCCTGCATTTAGTTAAGTGTTGTATCTCATGCGGGTTATTCTAAAACTAGTGCGATGAGATAAATATTTGGTTTCAATTGTTGTGAGTAGTTTTTGCCGCTGTAAATTTTGATTAACTAATTTTTCTCTCGTGAAAATCCTGGAGTGAGATTTCTTTTCCCTGAGTTTCTGCAGCATATGTCTCCTCATGACATGGATTTTTATTCACGCAGCGCCACGGCAGCAGGCTCACAGCCACAACCACCGGACACATACACTGCTTGCAACACCATGCAATCATGTTGCATCTGGCTAATCATCTCCCTAACGCACCACAGTCTCTGAAAGAGAGATTAGTGGATAATCATCCGGGTACGAGTTACCTCCCGCACACCGACAACAGTTAGCACCCAACACCACACCTACTCCTCGTGATCACTGCCACCGCGGAGAGCCAACACTCGAGCGGCAGCATCACGACGATCATCGAGGATCATCGCACATAGGAGCACGAAGAGCCCCAGCAATGCCGCCAGCCCTCCGCACATCAGGATCACGTACCAATCCGGCATCTCCTCCGCCATTAAAACCTCGTCTCTAGATTTTGTAAACAGAAATGGAGGAGGAAGAAGGGGAAGGAGAAGCGAGGCCAGGTGTGAGGAAGAAGAGAGAAGCACCTCGGCCGTTTTATAGCTCGAGCTCGGTGTACGATGGGCGAAGTCCACCAGCGCCGCTCGTCGCCCGATCAACGGTGTTCGGAGGCGAATCCGCGAGCAGTGCCGACAGCACGCTGGCCCGCGAGGTGAGTGCATGTTGCACCGGCAGCTAGCACGCTGCACACTACCGCGGGTATGGCCTAGATGCCCTACGCGCTAGACGTCACCGGTGGAGAAAGTGCGGGAAAGCACGCGGGAGAGAGGAAGAAGAGAGAACCAGACGAAGAAGAAGAGACTGACAGTGGGCCCTGGGTCCACCTGTCGGCCAGAGAGAGCATTATGCTCTCGGGTACGACCATCATATTTTAAATTTAGAATTTGTTGTAAATTTACTATATCCAGCGTAGAAATCCCTCGTTTTCACCTGACCATGGATTTTTCCACGCAGCACCAGTGTTCCACACTATGGTTTTACACCACTTATTGCCCTCGCACTGTAGCCGCATTTTACCGCATTAGTAAAGTGGTTATTTTTGAAATGGTAGGAGTAATATTTTCAAAACAACTTTTAACAAATCTCGAGGACGAGATTTTTCTTAAGGGGGGTAGTGTTGTGACACCCCAAAATTTTGGCCTTGTTTTATTAGTTAAAATTTTGCCAGGAGATTTGAACTTTCACTTCTGGATCTTTCTTTTGATTTCAGAACCATTCTTTCTTGGTTATTATGGAGTTTTACCCCAAGTGAAAACTTTCCAAATATATTGGAACTTGTTACCCTCTCAAGAAAGCTTTTCTTTTATCTATGGGATTAATTGTATAATTATTTTTCCTGATCTTCACTTCTTTAAAAATGGCTTCCCATGGTTTTAGGGTCCCATTTGTACTACAACCCTTTTATAAATTCATATGAAATTCCAACCAAATTTTGGAGAGGTCATGTGATGTTTTTGAATCACTTTTATGCAGAAATATATTTCATTCTTTGGATATTTTGAGCTCTACACCAAGTTTTCAAATCTGGTCCAGAGAGCAATTTTGCACTACAACCTATTCAAATATTTGTTTGAAGCTTCCACCAAAATTCTGGGATGTTAATAGGAGTATTTCATTCAACATTAAGCAAAAACCCCTGGATGTTCTTTGAAAAATTTGAGTGAATCAACCTCTTTTTCATTCTGGTCCAGCATGGTGATTTGTACAGCAACCACCTTTTAACTTGCCCTTTTAGCTATGATTCCTTTTCCTACTTATAGCCCATGCTACAAAACCATTAAGTCCAGGAGGTTGGACTCATTGGAGCACTTTTTAGTTCATGAAATTATGTTCTTTTCCTTCTGTCCAGAACTGGAGTTTTGCAAAACTTACACTAACAAGTTTGAGCTTTTGGCAAACTAACCTCACCACCCTCTATATCATCTAAAGAGACCCCAATCTTGGAAATTTGGGCCACCCCAAGAGTTACCTAGATGCCCATGGCATTTTGTCAAACACCCTGTGAGCATGGCTAGTTTGGGCATGAACTTTGGGTTTGCATTGTGATCTTGATCCACTAACCCAGTAACCATGTCCACTAAGCTCCTAGCTACACCTAACCTAGGTCTGCTAATTGCCAGCCTCACCCAAGCTCTGTGGCATGCATTGGCATTTCGTCAAGCAGCTAGCGTGCGTGCTCTGGGCGCGCCCAGAGCGCATGTTTTGCACGCGCGCGCACCGAGCCGCCGCGTCGCACGGCTGCCTCCCTGCGCCCGCTCTGGCCACTCCCCACTCGCAGCCAGCGCCCCGACTTCTCCCTCACCGCAGAGCCGCCTGGACCCCTCCTCCTGGCGCCCCACAGCGCCACCGACGCTAGCCGCCGACGGCCGCAGCAGGGCTCTGCCATGGACGGCGCCGCCCGAACCACACCAGCGCGCCAGCTCGCTCGTGGAACAGCCCGACCTCATCTGCAAGGCCGTCCGCTAGCGCTCGTCGTCGCCACATCGCCTGCAGCAACAGAACGGCGGTCGCTGACGATCTTATCTACGGCCACCGTCGGAACCGACCTCGTTGCACTATAAAAGGAGGCCCTCGAGCTCGTCTAAACCCTCAGGCAGCCTCATACCATCCTCCAAGTACCCCCCATAGCCAGAGAACGACGGGAGGAGGTCGTCTTCCTTACCTCCGACGGGTTCGGCCGCCGCCATGCTCCGGTCCAATTCGTCGCGAGCAGGCCCTCCCCCGCCCATCCAGCGACACCACTCGACTCCCCTCAACCTAGGGGAGCTGCCCAGCCTCTCATATGTGATCGGGAACCACCATAGCCCCAAACCCCTATTGCTCCCGAAGCCTCCTCCGCCGCGAAGCTCACCGCTGGCGACTCCCTCCACCCTCGCCGACCCAACGACCACCGGGAGGACCGCCCCGGTCTTGCGGATCCATCCCGACCCTCTAGAGCCTGCGGGGAGCCGCCGTTCGCCGGCGTTGATCGTCGTAGCCTCGCCTCCGTCCGGGCAGAGGAAGAGGAGGGAGAGAGGACTGGTCAAACCTGACCAGTGGGCCCCCTGGACCCACTATCAGCGACCCAGCCCCGCCCGCGTGTTTTAAGTGAAAACGCAGACAGCCGGAAGTACGTCTCCACCGCTCCGAAAGCATATTCTCATCGAAACGTTTTCTTTTCTGTTTTATTTTAAAAACAGAGTTTGACTGAAACTTTGACTGGCTATAACTTTTTAAATATAAATCCAAATGACTTGATTCTTTTTCTGTTGTTTCCCAAATATTGTCTAGTTTATTTTCATATTTATTTCAAAATTTTCCAAACAACTTTTTTTGTACTATTTTTAAAGTATGTGTTAATTCAAATTTATTTAAAATAGGATTTGTTGGAGAGAGGAGAAAACTTTCAAAAGTTTTGGAGAGCACCTCACCTCTCCACACCTTGAAGGCAAGCATTCGGAACCCTGGCATAGTTTATTTTGGGGATTGTTTGATACGGTTATAACCCCACCTCAACATGAAGCATTAGTTATTTTTATGTGACGATATGATCATACGCTTTGAGTGCAAAAATGGAAATGTTTGCTGTTGGAAATGGACATACTTGTGATAGCAATCACCCTCATATGCCTCTCATGCCTACCGGGAAGGATCCGGGAAAGTCTCTGTCTTGGGTAGACACGAGCTTGTCCCTCGTCGAGACGGTTATGACCGGTGGGGCAGGGGGAGGTATGATGAGTGGTGGTTGTGTCTGATGGATGTGAAATATTATCCTTGAGCTAATCATGTAGGAAATACTTAAGCCTCCTGAGTCGGCCGTAGATTGAGTCTTGTTCCAGCAACCCCCATACTTGTTTCGTGTTGCCACTTGTCCCTGCCGTAGGTAGGGTACGGTTCAGTAAGTTGTCAACCCCTGTCCTA
Source organism: Triticum urartu (assembly GCF_003073215.2). Lineage (NCBI taxonomy): Eukaryota > Viridiplantae > Streptophyta > Magnoliopsida > Poales > Poaceae > Triticum > Triticum urartu. The sequence continues at coordinate 173,923,792 of NC_053025.1, read as the reverse complement.
GCACACACCGTACAGAGAGGCCATGGTGGAAGATACCGGCTGCATCCGGTAGGCATGCCACCTGGTCCGGGGGCATGGGTGTTTCCGGTTGGGACCGAGAGGGGAGGCCACCCCTTAGAGCGCGCGATAGAAATTTGATCCCATGCTACGCGAGGTTGTAGCCTCCCCACTTAGAGTTTTGCTTAACAGGTGTCTGGGTGATTCCATACACGAGTAAAGTTAAGCTGGTGTGTGCAAGTCAGGTGTGTTCTCGACTAAAAGACCATGGACGGAATTAGTTCCGATGGACTAAAGAAATCCGTTACTCGTGGGTAAAGAGTACACCCTCTGCAGAGATATTATACCTATTCGAATAGCCGTGTCCATGGTTAAGGACTACAGTCTGGGATGGGTCAAGTGTCGGTCTTAGTGTCGGTCTTCAGAGGAAAAACTGCTGAACCAAAACATGGATCATGACTTGTGGCGTATGATGATTATGATTATTATTATGGACTAACCATTTATGTTATTTGAATTATTGAGTATCCCTGGGACGGTTCTACCTCCTGGATACTCACTGTGATTATTCTTATATAAGCCCTTTATGTGGTGTCGCACAGACGCCCGACTGTGGCATGCTTGTTATTCCCTTTATATATAAGCCCTTTCTGTGGTGTCGCTCAGACGCCCGACTGAGGCATGCTTCATATTATTATCCTTTCGAGGCATCGCTTCAGACACCCGATCGGTGCTTTTCATTTCTACTCCCTGATTGTTTACTCATGTTTTATTTGAATGATCTGCTTGCGTGCATCATGAACCTTATTTCATAACTGACGAAGTGATCATAGAATATTTCGAAACATGATTATCAGTGGCTATATCATACCTGTGTTCTTAATGTTTGCGAGTACATTCAAAGTACTCACTGGCTTGTCCCTGGCTATTGTCTTGGCCAGATCTCTTGCGTGGAGAGGAGCGTGGTGATGACAACCCCGGAACCTACGCAATGTTGATAGCAGCCTCGCGAAGATAGGAGTTATCCTAGTCAGCTGTTCCTGTGGGAAATGGAGTCCCATAGACGCTGGTGATCCGCAAACTGCTTCCACCTTCAGCCTCTAGCAAACCATTTGTTGTACTCATAGGCCATAATGGTCTTGTACTACATATTTTGTATTTTGCTTGGAGTTTCTGTAACAAGTTGGTGTCTCATCAGCTAACAATAATCCTGGGGCTGGTGAGCACAAGGGCCGCTTTTGGGAAATGAATATCCCGAAAAACCGGTCCTAACATAAACCCATTGGCATATCAAGCCATTCATAAGCCAAATTTTGTCTTAAATGTGGTTTTCCATTCATCACCTTCTTGTATGCGTATTTGATAGTAGCCACTTTTAAGATCAATTTTATTGAAAATTAAGGCTCCGCTAAGCTCATCTAGCATATCATCTAGGCGTGGAATGGGGTAACGATAACGCACGGTAATAGCATTGATAACAACAATTGGAACAATGCAAAATGTACCATCTGTCTTGGGAACAAGGATTACTGGGATGGCACAAGGGCTCAAACTTTCTCGTACATGGTCATTGTCGATGAGTTGTTGTACCTGCCGTTGGATCTCCTTTGTTTCCTTGGGGTTGATGTGATAGGGAGCCTTGTTAGGAAGGGGTGCTCCGGGGATGAGGTCGATTCGATGTTCGATGCCTCGTAGTGGAGGTATACCCGGAGCTAGCTCGTTGGGGAATACATCTCGGAGTTCCTGCAATAGAGAAGATAACACTAAAGGTAGATTGTGAGAGGTGTTAGCTTTTGGTGCCTCTTCCTTGCACAAAAGGACATAGTGCATGACACTTGATGGGTTCTCACACACTTCTCTTATCTCACTTTTGGTGGAAAATAGGACTAAGTTCTTCTTGTCGCTCATCGTGGAGGAACTTAATTTGGGCTTGTGGACCTCACTCTCTTTGTGGTGGTTCGCTCTCTCACTATTCTCTCCATGATGGGTGGTTTGCTTGTCGGTGACCACTTTGCTAGGTGACATTGGTCATAGCACGTACTCCTTTCCTTTCATTTTGAAGCTATAGTGATTCGTCCGCTCGTTGTGGATGACATCGCGGTCAAATTGCCATGGTCGTCCGAGAAGGATGTGGCAAACGAACATCGGAACGACATTACACTCCAAAGTGTCTTCGTATGCTCCAATCTTGAAAGAAACTTGCACCATATGCTCGACTTGGATAGTGCCAGAGTCGCTTAGCCATTGAACCTTGTAGGGATGTGGGTGCTTCATCTTGACCAACTGGAGTTTGGAGCATAGTTCTTCACTTGCCAAGTCATGACAACTCCCTCCATCGATGATGACCTTGATGGACCTTCCATTGATGTCGGCTTTGGTGTGGAAGATATGGCATCTTTGGTCTTCGTCTTGTTGATGTTGAAGTGTCAAGAATTTGGAGACAACGAGAGCGGGACTCGATTCTTCGTCACAAAAGACTTGATCATCTACATCTTCGTTTACTTGCCGGTGCATGGTCACTTGCTCAATGGCTTCCATTTCCTCTTCACTCATGGAGTCATAGGTTCTGATGTAGGGTAGGAACCCTTGGGGCCGATCTTTCACGATAGGAGCGGATCCCGCGAAGAACACGAAGAACATGAGGAGGGAAACGAGGAAATACACGAGGGAAACACAAGAGAAACACTAAACCAACAAGAACAAGTTACACATGCGCTAGATCCTCGAATACATAGGGTTCACACGGTACACAATCAACCAAGGATGATACAAGGGTAATGGTCTTCTCAGTGAGGAGGTCTTGATGTTCTTCCCTAAAGAGGGGTCTTGAATCCAAAGGGATATTCTTCAAAGAGGCCGCGGTCTCTCACGAGGAGTAGATCCGATGTGGATGAGCATAGCTCTATCTCTCAAAATGAGCTAAACCAACGCTAACCCTAGCTAGAAGGAATAGGTGGAGTATTTATAGTCTTAGTGCAAAAGAGGGGGGCGAAGGGGTACATGGGCTACGGCCCAATACGAATCAGCACGAAGGCATCGGACGTCTGGTGGTCACCGGTCGTCCGGAGGCTCGCGAGGGTCCGTACGTCCGGTGCCTGTCGGATGTCCATAATTTTGGCTCGGGTGAGCTTCGGTCGGACGTCCGAGTGTCGTTGGTCGTCTGAGGGGCTCCGAAAATCCGTAGATTTGGCTCGGGTGCGGGGGCATCGGTCGTCCGGAGTGGGCCAGACATCCGGAGCCTGGAGGTCGTCGGACGTCCGGTCCAGGCCGGTCGTCCGGAGCCTGTAGCTTCCTCTTCATCACTTCTTCTTCTCCGTCTTCACATCCATTTTCCTCTTCCTCTTCTCCTTGCTCCTTAGCTTCTCCATGGACCTCAACATGCACAAAGTATCCGTATGAGGTAGTAGCCATGTCTCATGTGTATCAACGTGGAAATGTGAGAGATGTCACCTCAGTTTCAAGAGCTCTTGCACGTGCTCGTGTCATGGGTCCAAGAGGTGTCGTAGGAGATGTAGTTGGGTCCATGGGGATGGTATTGGGATGCTCCGCATAATCTCCCCTCCCTTGGGTAAGATCCGTCCTCGGATCAAATTCTTCATCACCATGGAAGGGAGAGAGATCTTTGACGTTGAAGATGTCACTCACGTTGTACTTGTCGTGTGGGAGGTCGATCCTGTAAGCGTTGTCGTTGTATCGTGCGAGCACCTTGAAAGGTCCATCCGCTCATGTTCGAAGCTTGGACTTGCATTCTTGTGGAAAGCGATCCTTGCGAAGGTGTAGCCACACGAGATCACCAATGTTGAAGACCATAGGTTGCTTGTTAAAGTTGAGTTCGGTCGCAAGGCGTTGAACTTGGTGCTCGATGGTGTTTCTTGTATCTTCACGCACCTTCTTGAGATGCGTCGCTCGTGCACTTGCATCCAAATTGATGCGCTCTTGGAGTGGTAGAGGAAGAATGTCCAATGGTGACAATGGGTTGAATCCGTAGACGACCTCGAAGGGGGGCTTGCCGGTAATTGAGTGCCTTGCTCGGTTGTAGGCGAACTCGGCAATAGGTAGGCACTCCTCCCTCTCCTTGATTTTATTCTTGATGAGTACTCGAAGTAGAGCGGAGAGTGTGCGGTTGGTCACCTCCATTCGGCCGTCGGTTTGAGGGTGGTAAGCCGTGGAGAAGAGTAGCTTGATTCCGAGCTTGGCGCATAGGGTCTTCCCAAAGAAGCTTAGGAACTTGACGTCGCGGTCCGAGACGATCGTCTTTGGCACTCCATGTAGATGCAATATTTCCCTACAAAAGAGATTAGCAACATGTGAAACATCGTCTATCTTGTTGCAAGGAATAAAATGTGCCATTTTTGAGAAACGGCCCACAATGACAAATATTGAATATTTCCCATTTCGAGTCCTATGCAAACCAAGTACAAAGTCCATGCTAATGTCTTCCCATGGTTGGTATGGAATTGGTAGAGGCATATAAAGGCCATGAGATTGAGCTTTGGACTTAGCTTTGCGTCATGTAGAGCAACGGTTGGTGAAGCGATTGACGTCGCGAAACATCTTTGGCCAAAAGTAGTTCTTCGAGAGCGCGGCGAACGTCTTGTCGCGTCTGAAATGTCCCATTAAGCCTCCTCCATGAGATTCCTGCAAAAGCAACAAACGAAGAGAAGAATCGGGGATGCAAAGTTTGTTATCTCTCATAAGATATCCATCTTTGATGTAATAGCGTTCCCAATAAGTATGCATCAAACACTTGGCATAAGGAGTAGCAAAAGTAGGATCATGCTTATACAAGTATTTGATATGCTCAAAACCAATGACATCCAATTCAAGTTGAGTAACAAGAATGCATATGCGGGAAAGAGCATCCGCTACAATGTTTTCCTTACCTTTGATGTACTTGATGACATAAGGAAAAGACTGAATAAATTCACTCCATTTAGCATGATGCTTGTTCAATTTGGTTTGACCCTTAAGGCACTTGAGAGTCTCATGATCGGTATGAATGATGAACTCATGTGGGCGAAGATAGTGTTCCCATTCATGCAAAACGCGGACTAAAGCATATAGCTCTTTGTCATAGATGGGGTAATTGAGTTATGCTCCGGAAAGTTTCTCACTAAAGTAAGCTATGGGGCACTTCTCTTGCGTTAACACACCTCCTATGCCATTACCACTAGCATCACAATGAATCTCAAAAGGCTTGTCGAAGTTGGGTAAAGAAAGCACGAGAGCGTGAGTAAGCAAATTCTTAACCTCATTGAATGCGGTATCTTGGGATGGTCCCCAAACAAAGGGCGCATTCTTCTTGCTCAAAGCATGCAAAGGAGAAGAAATGGTGTTAAAATCCTTCACAAGGTGACGATAGAAACCCGCAAGGCCAAGAAAGCTACGCACTTGATGCAAATTGGTTGGTTGTGGCCAAGTCTTAATAGCATTGATCTTGGACTCATCAACATGAACACCCGTAGCGGAAACAACAAAACCCAAGAAAACGAGCTTGTCAACGCCAAAAAGGCATTTCTCCATATTAGCATAGAGTTTCTCTTTTTGAAGAGTTTGCAAAACGGTTCGAGCATGGGTGACATGATCTCTAAGAGATTTGCTATAAACAAGGATATCATCGAAGTAGACCACAACAAATAAACCAATGTAAGGGCGAAATACATGATTCATAAGACGCATAAAAGTGCCCGGTGCTTCCGAAAGACCCATAAGCATGACTAACCACTCATACAAACCAAACTTGGTTTTGAAAGCGGTTTTCCATTCATCACCCTCTTGTATGCGGATTTGATAGTAACCACTCTTGAGATCAATTTTCCAAAAGATAGTGGCACCACTAAGCTCATCAAGCATATCATCTAGGGGTGGAGTGGGATACCTATAGTGAACGGTGATAGCATTGATAGGTCTACAATCGGAGCACATGCGAAAGCTACCGTCACATTTTGGCACAAGAATGATCGGGACGGCACAAGGGCTCAAACTTTCATGCACATGTCCATGGTCTATGAGATGCTTTACTTGCCTTTGTATTTCTTTGGTTTCTTCGGGGTTGACGCGGTAGGGAGATTTTTTTCGAAAGCAGTGCTCCGGGGATGAGGTCGATGCGGTGCTCAATGCCTCGTATTGGAGGTAGTCCCGGGGGTAGCTCGTCAGGGAAGACATCATGAAATTCCTGCATAAGAGAAGACAACACTAGAGGAAGAGTGTGAGAAGTGTTAGTTTGTGGTGCACTGTCCTTGCACACCATGACATAGTGTAGGACTGATACGTCTCCAACGTATCTATAATTTTTGATTGCTCCATGCTATATTATCTGCTGTTTTAAATGTTTATGGGCTTTATTATACAAATTTTTTTCATTTTTGGGACTAACCTATTAACCCAGAGCCCGGTGCAGTTTCTGTTTTTACCCTGTTTTAGGGTTTCGAAGAAAAGGAAAATCAAACGGAGTCCAATTGACCTGAAACTTCACGGAACTCATTTTTGGAAGGAAAGAAGCCCATAATACTTGGAGTGCACGTCGGGGGATCTGCAAGGAGGTCACGAGGCTGGGGGGCGCGCCCTCCACCCTCGTGAGCCCCTCCAGGCACCCCTTACGTACTTCTTCTGCCTATATATCTCCATATACCCTAAAAACTTCCGTGAGAACAATAGATCGGGACTTCCGCCGCCAGAAGCCTCCATAGCCACCGAAACCCAATCTAGACCCGTTCTGACACCCTGCCCGAGGAGGCAATCCTTCTCCGGTGGCCATCTTCATCATCCCGGTGCTCTCCATGACGAGGAGGGAGTAGTTCTCCCTCGGGGCTGAGGGTATGTACCAGTAGCTATGTGTTTGATCTCTCTCTCTCTCGTGTTCTTGAGGTGATACGATCTTGATGTATCGCGAGCTTTGCTATTATATTTGGATCCTATGATGTTTCTTCCCCCTCTACTCTCTTGTAATGGATTGACTTTCCCCTTTGAAGTTATATTACAGGATTGAGTCGTTAAAGATTTGAAAACACTTGATGTATGTCTTGCCGTGCGTATCTGCGGTGACAATGGGATACCACGCGATTCACTTGATGTATGTTTTGGTGATCAACTGGCGGGTTCATCCCATGAACCTATGCATAGGGGTTGGCACATGTTTTCGTCGTGATTCTCTGGTAGAGCTTTGGGGCACTCTTTGAGGTCCTATGTGTTGGTTGAATAGATGAATCTGAGATTGTGTGACGCATATCATATAATCAAACCCACAGATACTTGAGGTGACATTGGAGTATCTAGGTGACATTAGGGTTTTGGTTGATTTGTGTCTTAAGGTGTTATTCTAGTACGAACTCTAGGGCTGTTTGTGACACTTATAGGAATAGCCCAACAGATTGATTGGAAAGAATAACTTTGAGGTGGTTTCGTACCCTACCATAATCTCTTCGTTCGTTCTCCTGTATTAGTGACTTTGGAGTGACTCTTTGTTGCATGTTGAGGGATAGTTATGTGATCCAATTATGTTAGTATTGTTGCGGGAACTTACACTAGCGAAGGTATGAACCCTAGGCCTTATTTCCATGCATTGCAATACCGTTTATGCTCACTTTTATTATTCGTTACCTTGCTGTTTTTATAATTTCAGATTACAAATACCTTTATCTACCATCCATATTGCACTTGTATCACCATCTCTTCGCCGAACTAGTGCACCTATACAATTTACCATTGTATTGCGTGTGTTGGGGACACAAGAGACTCTTTGTTATTTGGTTGCAGGGTTGCTTGAGAGAGACCGTCTTCATCCTACACCTCCTACGGATTGATAAACCTTAGGTCATCCACTTGAGGGATATTTGCTACTATCCTACAAACCTCTGCACTTGGAGGCCCAACAACGTCTACAAGAAGAAGGTTGTGTAGTAGACATCAAGGACACTAGATGGGTTCTCACACACTCCTCTTATCTCACGTTTGGTGGAAAATAGGACTAAGTTCTTGTTTCCGCTCATCATGGAGGTGTTTGATTTGGGCTTGTGGCGCTCACTCTCATTTTTGTGGCTCGCTCTTTCACTATGATCTCCACGATGGGTGGCTTTCTTGTCGGCGTTCACTTGACTTGGCGACATTGCACGGAGGACGTACTCCTTTCCCTTCATCTTGAAGATGTAGTGGTTCGTTCGGCCATTGTGGATGACTCCTCTATCGAATTGCCATGGGAGTCCAAGGAGAAGATGGCAAACGGTCATTGGAACAACGTCGCACTCCAAGGTGTCTTCGTAGGCTCCAATTTTGAAGGAGACTTGTACTCGGTGCTCGACTTGGATGGTTCTGGAGTCGCTAAGCCATTGCACTTTGTATGGATGTGGATGCTTCGTCTTGGGCAATTGGAGCTTGGAGTAAAGTTCTTCACTTGCTAGATTATGACAACTCCCTCCATCGATGATGACCTTGACGGATCGTCGATTGATGCCGGCCTTGGTGTGGAATATGTGGCATCTTTGTCTTCTTCTTGGTGATGCTGGAGAGTCAAGACTTTGGAGACAACAAGTGCGGGACTTGAATCTTCATCGCAAAAGACTTGTTCCTCTTCATCATTCACTTGCCGGTGCATGGCGACTTGCTCTATGGCGTCCATTTCTTCTTCACTCATTGAGTTGTAAGTGTCGCCGTCGTTGAGGATCATGGTCCGCTTGTTGGTGCACTCGTCAGACTTGTGGATGCTGATACGTCTCCAACGTATCTATAATTTTTGATTGCTCCATGCTATATTATCTACTGTTTTGAATGTTTATGGGCTTTATTATACACTTTTATATCATTTTTGGGACTAACCTATTAACCCAGAGCCCAGTGCCAGTTTCTATTTTTACCCTGTTTTAGGGTTTCAAAGAAAAGGAAAATCAAATGGAGTCCAATTGACCTGAAACTTCACGGAACTCATTTTTGGAAGGAAAGAAGCCCAGAAGACTTGGAGTGCACGTCGGGGGATCTGCGAGGAGGGCATGAGGCAAGGGGGCACGCCCACCCCCCTGGGCGCGTCCTCTTCCCTCGTGAGCCCCTCGTGCCCCCCTAACGTACTTCTTCCACCTATATATCTCCATATACCCTAAAAACATCCGTGAGCACAATAGATCGGGAGTTCCGCCGCCAGAAGCCTCTGTAGCCACCGAAAACCAATCAAGACCCGTTCCGGCACCCTGCCGGAGGGGGCAATCCTTCTCCGATGGCCATCTTCATCATCCCGGTGCTATCCATGACGAGGAGGGAGTAGTTCTCCATCGAGGCTGAGGGTATGTACCAGTAGCTATGTGTTTGATCTCTCTCTCTCTCTCGTGTTCTTGAGGTGATACGATCTTGATGTATTGCGAGCTTTGCTATTATATTTGGATCCTATGATGTTTCTTCCCCCTCTACTCTCTTGTAATGGATTGAGTTTCCCCTTTGAAGTTATATTATCGGATTGAGTCTTTAAAGATTTGAGAACACTTGATGTATGTCTTGCCGTGCGTATCTGTGGTGACAATGGGATACCACGTGATTCACTTGATGTATGTTTTGGTGATCAACTTGCGGGTTCCGCCCATGAACCTATGCATAGGGGCTGGCACATGTTTTCGTCGTGATTCTTCGGTAGAACTTTGGGGCACTCTTTGAGGTCCTATGTGTTGGTTGAATAGATGAATCTGAGATTGTGTGACGCATATCATATAATCATGCCCACGGATACTTGAGGTGACATTGGAGTATCTAGGTGACATTAGGGTTTTGGTTGATTTGTGTCTTAAGGTGTTATTCTAGTACGAACTCTAGGGCTGTTTGTGACACTTATAGGAATAGCCCAACGGATTGATTAGAAAGAATAACTTTGAGGTGGTTTTGTACCCTACCATAATCTCTTCGTTCGTTCTCCTCTATTCAGTGACTTTGGAGTGGCTCTTTGTTGCATGTTGAGGGATAGTTATGTGATCCAATTATGTTAGTATTGTTGAGGGAACTTACACTAGCGAAAGTATGAACCCTAGGCCTTATTTCCACGCATTGCAATACCGTTTATGCTCACTTTTATCATTCGTTACCTTGCTGTTTTTATAATTTCAGATTACAAATACCTTTATCTACCATCCATATTGCACTTGTATCACCATCTCTTCGCCGAACTTGTGCACCTATACAATTTACCATTGTATTGCGTGTGTTGGGGACACAAGAGACTCTTTGTTATTTGGTTGCAGGGTTGCTTGAGAGAGACCATCTTCATCCTACGCCTCCTATGGATTGATAAACCTTAGGTCATCCACTTGAGGGATATTTGCTACTGTCCTACAAACCTCTGCACTTGGAGGCCCAACAACGTCTACAAGAAGAAGGTTGTGTAGTAGACATCAAGGACACTAGATGGGTTCTCACACACTCCTCTTATCTCACGTTTGGTGGAAAATAGGACTAAGTTCTTCTTTCCGCTCATCATGGAGGTGTTTGATTTGGGCTTGTGGAGCTCACTCTCGTTTTTGTGGCTCGTTCTTTCACTATGATCTCCACGATGGGTGGCTTGCTTGTCGGCGTTCACTTGACTTGGCGACATTGGACGGAGGACGTACTCCTTGCCCTTCATCTTGAAGATGTAGTGGTTCGTTCGGCCATTGTGGATGACTCCTCTATCGAATTGCCATGGGAGTCCAAGGAGAAGATGGCAAACGGTCATTGGAACAACGTCGCACTCCAAGATGTCTTCGTAGGCTCCAATTTTGAAGGAGACTTGTACTCGGTGCTCGACTTGGATGGTTCTGGAGTCGCTAAGCCATTGCACTTTGTATGGATGTGGATGCTTCGTCTTGGGCAATTGGATCTTGGAGTAAAGTTCTTCACTTGCTATATTTTGACAACTCCCTCCATCGATGATGACCTTGACGGATCGTCGATTGATGCCGGCCTTGGTGTGGAATATGTGGCATCTTTGGTCTTCTTCTTGGTGATGCTGGAAAGTCAAGACTTTGGAGACAACAAGTGCGGGACTTGAATCTTCATCGCAAAAGACTTGTTCCTCTTCATCATTCACTTGCCGGTGCATGGCGACTTGCTCTATGGTGGCCATTTCTTCTTCACTCATTGAGTCGTAAGTGTCATCGTCGTTGAGGATCATGGTCCGCTTGTTGGTGCACTCGTCAGACTTGTGGATGCTGATACGTCGCCAACATATCTATAATTTTTGATTGCTCCATGCTATATTATCTATTGTTTTGAATGTTTATGGGCTTTATTATACACTTTTATATCATTCTTGGGACTAACCTATTAACCCAGAGCCTAGTGCCAGTTTCCGTTTTTACCCTGTTTTAGGGTTTCGAAGAAAAGGAAAATCAAACGGAGTCCAATTGACCTGAAACTTCTCGGAACTCATTTTTGGAAGGAAAGAAGCCTAGAAGACTTGGAGTGAATGTCGGGGGATCTGCGAGGAGGTCACGAGGCAGGGGGGCGCGCCCACCCCCCTAGGCGCGCCCTCTACCCTCGTGAGCCCCTTGTGCCCCCCCTGACGTACTTCTTCCGCCTATATATCTCCATATACCCTAAAAACATCCGTGAGCACAATAGATCGGGAGTTCCGCCGCCAGAAGCCTCTGTAGCCACCGAAAACCAATCTAGACCCGTTCCGGCACCCTGCCGGATGGGGCAATCCCTCTCCGGTGGTCACCTTCATCATCCCGGTGCTCTCCATGACGAGGAGGGAGTAGTTCTCCCTCGGGGCTGAGGGTATGTAGCAGTAGCTTTGTGTTTGATATCTCTCTCTCTCTCTCTCGTGTTCTTGAGGTGATACGATCTTGATGTATTGCAAGCTTTGGTATTATATTTGGATCCTATGATGTTTCTTCCCCCTCTACTCTCTTGTAATGGATTGAGTTTCCCCTTTGAAGTTATATTATCGGATTGAGTCTTTAAAGATTTGAGAACACTTGATGTATGTCTTGCCGTGCGTATCTGTGGTGACAATGGGATACCACGTGATTCACTTGATGTATTGTTTTGGTGATCAACTTGCGGGTTCCGCCCATGAACCTATGCATAGGGGTTGGCACACGTTTTCGTCGTGATTCTCCGGTAGAAACTTTGGGGCACTCTTTGAGGTTCTATGTGTTGGTTGAATAGATGAATCTGAGATTGTGTGATGCATATCGTATAATCATACCCACGGATACTTGAGGTGACATTGGAGTATCTAGGTGACATTAGGGTTTTGGTTGATTTGTGTCTTAAGGTGTTATTCTAGTACGAACTCTAGGGCTGTTTGTGACACTTATAGGAATAGCCCAACGGATTGATTGGAAAGAATAACTTTGAGGTGGTTTCGTACCCTACCATAATCTCTTCGTTCGTTCTCCGCTATTAGTGACTTTGGAGTGACTCTTTGTTGCATGTTGAGGGATAGTTATGTGATCCAATTATGCTATTATTGTTGAGAGGACTTGCACTAGTGAAAGTATGAACCCTAGGCCTTATTTCCTAGCATTGCAATACCGTTTACGCTCACTTTTATCATTAGTTACCTTGCTGTTTTTATAATTTCAGATTACAAATACCTTTATCTACTATCCATATACCACTTGTATCACCATCTCTTCGCCGAACTAGTGCACCTATACATTTACCATTGTATTGGGTGTGTTGGGGACACAAGAGACTCTTTGTTATTTGGTTGCAGGGTTTCTTGAGAGAGACCATCTTCATCCTACGCCTCCTACGGATTGATAAACCTTAGGTCATCCACTTGAGGGAAATTTGCTACTGTCCTACAAACCTCTGCACTTGGAGGCCCAACAACGTCTACAAGAAGAAGGTTGTGTAGTAGACATCAAGCTCTTTTCTGGCGCGTTGCCGGGGAGGTGAGTGCTTGAAGGTATATCTTTAGATCTTGCAATCGAGTCTTTTAGTTTCTTGTTTTATCACTAGTTTAGTTTATAAAAGAAAACTAAAAAAATGGAATTAGTTTGCCTCATACGCTTCATCTTTTAATATCTTTCGTGAGTATGATGGAAAGGAAAATTGTGCTCAAGTGCTAGAAGAAGAAATCTATAAAATGTTTGGCACTAAATATTTGAATGATGAGCATGATTGCAATGTTGTTAGTATGAATTCTTTGAATATCCATGACACTAATGATGATTGCACTAGTTATGATGAAAATGTCTCCTATAAACATGTCAATTTTTGTGGAGTGCATTGGGTTTGTAAGTACACACCAAATAGAGAAGATAGATATTGCAAGAAGCATAAGTACTTAGAAACTAAATTGTTGCAAGAAGAGCTAGATGATTGTGCTGAAAATTTAAATTTTCTTGGCCATACTTGTGAGCTTTGTAATGAACGTGGTCATTTAATTATCCGATGCAAATTGTTTCATGATCTAATCGTGTCCAAAAATTGTGATGACTTGATTTCCCTTGCACATTATAATGAACTTAGTTTGCTTATGGGCTACGAAGAAATGAAACGTATAACTAAGGATATTCCAAAATTTGCCCTTGATAGAGTTCTTCATTTTGACCTAGAGGAAATTTATATGTATTGTGCGGTGAATTGCATTGAAAATCCTTATATTGCCAATTACATAAAGAAAAGAAAACAAATAGAAGATGAAGAGAATACTAATGAAAGGGAAGAGACTTCCCAATATCCTCCTATTATTTCTTATGATGAATCAGGTAACGAGGAGGAGCCTCCTATTCAACCAATCTCATTAATAAGGAGCTCCAAAAAGAGGATTGAACCCACACATGATGTGGTGAAGAAGAAGAAAAGAAAAAGGAAGAGAGGTAAAAAGATATCCTCCCAAATAATGCTGCTCCTATTACTATTGTGCCTCATGAAAATATAATTGTGGAAGATAATGATACTTCTTATGATCTTGAAAATCTTTTTGGCACTTTGGAAGAATATGATAATTGCTATACTATTGGTGCTATCCATACTATTAATGATGAGAGTGATTATGCTTATGATATGAAAAGGCCCAAGCTTGGGGATGCTATGTTTGATGAAGATGATTTGAGAATATATTTGCTGCAATTAATGTTTGTCCCAAGCTTGGGGATGCTACGCTTAATGAAGATGATATTTTTAGTCTCCCAAGTTTTGATATGCAAATTTATAATGATAATAACATGCCTCCTACTTATGATAATTATTGTGATGATACATATGCTATAAAAAGTAGTGAGGATTATATTTATAAAACTTGTCATGATTATGGTTACCCCTTTTCTGAACATTACTCTTTTAATGTGGAAACAATTTATAGTATCCAAGTCTCTTATGATACTCCCACTATCCCGAATAAGAAGAATTTTGCTTATGTGGAGAGTAATAAAATTTCTATGCTTGTAGATCATGAAAAGAATGCTTTAGGTGCTGGTTATATTGTTGAATTCATTCATGATGCTACTGAAAATTATTATGAGGGAGGAACATATGCTTGTAGGAATTGCAATAATATCAAGTTTCCTCTCTATGTGCTTAAAATTTTGAAGTTATGCTTGTTTTACCTTCCTATGCAAGTTGATTCTTGTCCCACAAGTTGTTTGATCACAAAATCCCTATGCATAGGAAGTGGGTTAGACTTAAATGTGATACTCATATTCTTCATGATGCTCTCTTTATGTTACAATTCCTATCTTTTATGTGAGCATCGTTGAAATCATCATGCCTAGCTAGGGGCGTTAAACGATAGCGCTTGTTGGGAGGCAACCCAATTTTATTTTAGTTCCTTGATTTTTGTTCCTGTTTAGTAATAAATAATTTATATAGCCTCTGTTTAGATGTGGTTTTATGCTTTTAGTTAGTGTTTGTGCCAAGTAGAACCTTTGGGAAGACTTGGGGAAAGTCTTTGCGATCATGCTGTAAAAACAGAAACTTTAGCATCACGAGAATTGCTGCCATTTTTATTTGGAGAGTGATATTTAGTTAATTATTTTCAGATAATTAATAGATAAATTACTCAGGTCCAGCAATTTATTTGATAATTTTATGAGTTCCATAAGTATACGTTTGATCCAGATTACTACAGACTGTTCTGTTTTTGACAGATTCTGTTTTTCATGTGTTGTTTACTTATTTTGATGAATCTATGGCTAGTAAAATAGTTTATAAACCATAGAGAAGTTGGAATAAATTAGGTTTAAAACCAATATAAATAAATAATGAGTTCATTATAGTACCTTGAAGTGGTGATTTATTTTCTTATACTAACAGAGCTTACGAGTTTTCTGTTAAGTTTTGTGTTGTGAAGTTTTCAAGTTTTGGGTAAGGATTCGATGGACTATGGAATAAGGAGTGGAAAGAGACTAATATTGGGGATTCCCAAGGAACCCTAAGGTAATATTCAAGGACAACCAATAGCCTAAGCTTGGGGATGCCCCGGAAGGCATCCCCTCTTTCGTCTTCGTTCATCGGTAACTTTACTTGGAGCTATATTTTTATTTACCACATGATATGTGTTTTGCTTGGAGCGTCAATTTATTTTGTTAGGATTTGCTTGCTGTTATTTAGAACATTGTTTTTCATCTTTTATTTCAATAAAAGTGGCATTGATAGCCTTTACTATGCCTATTTTACAAGTCTACATGTTGCTGTTTGAAAACAGAAAGTTTACCGCTGTTGCAATAATTCCCTAGAAAAGTCAGAATGTGATAAAATATTGAAACCTTTTGCATATTAAGCTCTGATAAATTTAATACAGTGGGAATTTTCTTTCATAATTTTTGGAGCTGGGGAAGTATGGATGTTGCAGCATTCTTTACAGACTATTGTGTCGGTGTACTAGAGTAGGGGTACCCTAGTATCCCGAACTTGTGCACGGGCAGTCGCAGCATCCCGCGGCAAGGCTTGCCGGGTGACCGCCAAGGTCCTCCGTGGTTCCTTTGGAGCCATTCAAGAACAAAGTATCCAAGTCAAAGAGACAAGACCCCGGCAAGAGGAGCTTGCCGGGAAGGCCAACCAAGGCACCTCAAGACCCCGGCAAGAGGAGCTTGCCGGGAAGGCCAACCAAGGCATCTCAAGGAACTTGCCGCGACGCGTCGCACGTCCCGGCAAGGCCCGGTGAGCGACAAGCTCCCGGGCACGACAAGACAACAGACCGCGGCAAGCTTGCCGCGGCAAGCACCACTCTGCCCGCGCTCCAGCACATCCACCAACGTGTCGCTCTGGGACCCTTCCAGGCGTACGTGGCGAGGCTGTGCAGCCAGCGGTGCGGTGGCAAGCGGCGCTGACAAGATTGCCATCGTGGCGAGCGGTGGCGTCCCTGACGGTCCCTTTTACACTGTTTAGGCGACGCAGACGGGCATTTAAGGCCCTTGTCCCCTGCCGTCAGGGTTAGGTATGATACACTGTAGCAGGTAGCTGTGCCTACCGCAGCACCTTTCCATTTTTACCCTTTGCCTCCGTTGCCACCTGTCGGTGACCCCTTGAGCATATAAAAGGAGGCCCATGCGCAACGTAGAGGGGGTTAGAGTTCAAGAAACTCACGCTCGGTCTCGTTAGCTGCTGAAGTGTACTGTAGCACTCCGCTCCCGAGCAAGAAATCAATACAAACCACAAAGCAGGAGTAGGGTTTTACGCATCCGTGCGGCCCGAACCTGGGTAAATCGCTCGCGTGCATCGCCTCGATCCGCTCTTTGCACGATCCTCCGCCCCCGCCGAACCGAAAGGGACCCGGTCCGCCGGTCCCATAGGTGCCCGTGGATCAGTACCCCGGCATCTTTGGCGCGCCAGGTAGGGGGCGTCGAGTTGTGTGAACCAGATCCGGCGTTCACACGAGCTAGATCTTCATCATCTTCATCAACATGCCGCCGAAGAAGAAGTTCGGAGGCGGCTGCTCCGTCCGCGCCGAACCCACCACCGCCGGAGCAAACGGCTGATGGGGCGACGCCGGCGGAAGAACGGGCGTCGACGAGGGAGCTCACGGTGCTGCCAGGTCCAAGGACAAGGCTGCGCTGCCCATCGGCGGCGTAGCCGGCTCCCACAACGACCGGGCGCACTCCAAGACCTCGGCGTCCGTACATGCACCGCGCCCATCTCAGGAGGCGCGGGACCGGCAGCGTCATGGTGCTCACGGTACCATGCGTTTGCTGGACCAAGATCGAGCTGGTGGATCTCGGAGTGCTCAAGACCAGCATGCACGCAACATGCTGGCACGAGCGAGGCACGGTCGCCTGGACGGGATACTGCTCCTTCTAACATAGTTAGAAGTCCGAGCATATCCCGCTCCTCGCACCGTTCGCCACCACCACCCGCCACTGCAGCAGAAGCTTTGGCGCGAGCTCAACTGCTCCTAGACTACCCTCCAACAGCAGACAAGATCGACGACTGGAGGGCCACCATTCCAGAGTCTCATCGGCTTCGCCAACGGCGACACTCAGCGGCAGCCGAGCACGTCGCAGCCACAGCCAGGCACGAGCCGGTGGCGACAAGACCGGTGGGGGTGCAACCACTGTGCACTCTCCGCCCCGAAGGCCAAGATCGCCGACTCGCCGGATCCACCTCGACAGCGACTCCACCGCGTCATCAGATCCACGAGCTCGTCGCGATCAGCGCCAAGTTCTTCACGAACGACAGCAAGAAGACGCTCGTACTCGCATCGAGCGCCGAAGAGAAGCGCGACGTCAATCAGACCAGCGCGCTGGGCCCTCTGTCGACATGCATGCGCCAGGGGAACCAGGCGACTTGCCGTACGCGGTAGGTTGCCCTGCGTTCACTCGTGAGCTGCGGCAAGTCCAGTGGCCCAGCATGAAGAATTTCAAGCCAGACGTACCAGAGAAGTACGACGGCAAGTCGCATCCGTCGGAGTTCCTCAGCATCTACACCATCGCGGTGCAGGCTGCTCGGGGGGGACGACAAGATCCTTGCCAACTACTTCCCTGTGCTCAAGCCCAACGTCAGGTCCTGGCTCATGCACTTGCCGGACAACTCCATATCCTCCTGGGCAGACCTATGCCATCAGTTTGTTGCGCCTTCACAGGCGGCCACAAACCTCATGGCCAAGAGACCTTCATCTGCTCGCCCAGAAGGAAGGAGAGCCCCTGCGCAAGTACATTCAGAGATTCAGCCGTGTACAGCACAACATCCCAGATGTCCACCCTGCCGCGGTCATCAGCGCGTTCCATCAGAACGTGCGTAACCGCAGGATGCGGGAGGAGATGGCGATGTGCAAGATCAGAGACGTCAGTGAGCTGTATGCCCTGGCCGACAAGTGTGCACGTGCTGAGGAAGGGAGGAAACTCCCCGGAGAGAACAGGAGCAGGAGGATCTGACAGCGAGGATGCTGCCCCGGCAAAGAAAAACCGGCGGCGGAACAGGAAGAAGAAAGGCAAAGATGGTGCTAGTCGTTGAGCAGTCCGGCAACGAAGGTGGCGCCAAGAAAGCCAAAGTTGGTAGCTCCGGCAAGGAGATTGCCGCATGCACCAACTGCCAGGCTGTGGCAGTCGCCGACAAGCAGGACGGCACCGACAAGCAGTACTGCAAGATTCACCGCACCAAGGGCCATGACCTCCAGAGCTGCAAGAAGGTCGAGCAGCTTGTCCAGCAGCAAAAGGCTGAGTACGAGCGAGAGACAAGGAGAGGGCCCAAGGTGGCGCTGCAGAATCTGGCAAGAAGCGCGCCGGCCGGAGGACGCCGCGGCAAGGCCAAGCAGCGGCAAGGAGACAGACCTCCCCGCGGCCGCGACAAGGATGAAGACGACGACGACGACGAAGACATGCATGATGTTGAGACCAGTGAGCAGGAGTTCCAGAAGGCCACAGAGGTCTTGTGCGTTGACGGCGGTGCTTCTCTGCATACTTCGCACCGCCAACTCAAGCAGTGGGTGCGGGAAGTCAATGCAGCGGAGCCACCTGTCGAGTCACGCAAGCTTCTGAAATGGTCCAGCACGCCTATCATCTTTGACATTGAGGACCACCCTGATCGCACAACTGCGGTCGGGTGCTTGCCGATGTTGGTTTCACCAACTATCCGCAACCTCAAGGTCACTAAGATGTTAGTTGACAGCGGGGCCGGCTTGAACCTGGTCTCCTCCGCTATACTCCAGAAACTCCAGATCCCTGACAGCGAGCTCGAAGAGACCGGCACATTCCAAGGAATCAACCCGGGAAGGAGCAAGCCGAAGGGGAAGGTCACGTTGCCAGTAACATTTGGCAGCGAGCTGAACTTCAGGACTGAGAGGGTCACATTTGACGTTGTCGATATTCCATTGCCTTACAATGGGATACTTGGCCGTCCAGCACTCGCCAAGTTCATGGCAGCCTCTCATTACGCATATAACATGCCGAAGATGCCAGGCCCAATAAGCGTCATCTCTGTCCCCGGCGACAAGAAGGATGCTCTTATCTGTGCCGACAAGATCTACCAGGAAGCGACAGCCGCAACAGACCGCAAATCACTTGCCGTTGAAGCTCCCGGGGGGAAGAAGACCAAGTCCGGCAAGAGTTCTGATGCCCACTCCGGCAAGCGCACCTCTTCGGAGTGCTGCACTGCCGTCGAGGACGCACCATCGAGCTCCACCGGCAAGTGTAAGAAGACAATGGCAGCTCCGCCAGAGACGAAGAAGGTGTCCGCCAAGGAGGACGGCACTGGTGGTACCATCACCATCAGTGCCACTCTCGACCCTAAATAGGAAAGCGCGCTCATTGCTTTCCTGCGGGCGAATGTCGACGTGTTTGCGTGGCAACCGTCTGACATCCCCGGTGTTCCCAGGAAAGTAATTGAGCACCACCTTTCCATTTGTCCTCATGCGCGGCCCGTCAAGCAGAAGGTCAGGAAGCAAGCAGTGGAGCGCCAAGAATTCATTGCAGAAGAGATCAAGAAGTTGGAAGCAGCAGGCCTTGTCAGAGGAGTGCTCCATCCCACGTGGTTGGCCAATCCTGTAGTCGTGCGCAAGGCAAACGGGAAATGGAGACTTTGTATCGATTTTACTGATGTTAACAAAGCTTGTCCCAAAGACCCATTTCCTTTGCCGCGCATTGACCAGATTGTTGACTCCACAGCCGGATGTGATTTGCTTTCATTTCTTGACGCATACTCAGGATACCATCAGATCTTCATGGCAGAAGAGGATGAGGAGAAGACCGCATTTATTACTCCATGTGGCACGTACTGTTTCGTACGGATGCCTTTCGGATTAAAAAATGCTGGTTCAACATTTGCAAGAGTAGTCCATGTCGCTCTTGAACCACAAATACACAGAAATGTGGAAGCATACATGGATGACATAGTGGTCAAGAGCAAGGACAAGGCAACTCTGATCCAAGATCTAGACGAGACCTTTGCAAATCTGCGCAAGATCAGCCTCAAGCTTAATCCAGAGAAGTGTGTGTTTGGAGTCCCCTCCGGCAAGCTTCTCGGGTTCTTTGTGTCTCAATAGGGAATTGAAGCCAATCCCGACAAGATCAAGGCCATTGAGCAGATTGAAGCACCAAAGCGCGTCAAGGATGTACAAAGACTTGCCGGCTGCGTGGCTGCTCTCAGCAGGTTTATCTCTAGGTCTGCTGAGCGCGCCCTGCCGTTTTTCAAATTATTGAAAAAGGCAGGTCCAATGAAATGGACTTCGGAAGCGGAGGCTGCGCTGCAAGACTTGAAGAGATATCTGTCCTCCCCTCCAATACTTGTCGCACCTAAGCCACAAGAGAAGTTGCTGCTGTATATAGCAGCAACCAATCAAGTGGTTAGTGCTGCGTTAGTAGCAGAGAGGGAGGCAGATGATGAGCCAGCAACCACGGCAAGCGCATCCAGCGACAAGCAACGGGCTTCCCCGGCAAGCTCTGGTCCTGACAAAGATGGATCTGCGCAGATGCGCGAGGAGATACAGAAGAAGATGGCACAACGCCCAGTTTACTTTGTCAGTTCCCTTCTGCAGGGGGCTAGGTCAAGGTACTCTGGCGTGCAGAAATTGCTTTTCGGCCTCCTCATGGCCTCGAGAAAGCTGCGCCATTACTTCCAAGCACATGAGATCACAGTTGTCACTCGCTTTCCAGTGAAGA
This sequence comes from Triticum urartu, assembly GCF_003073215.2. Taxonomy (NCBI): domain Eukaryota; kingdom Viridiplantae; phylum Streptophyta; class Magnoliopsida; order Poales; family Poaceae; genus Triticum; species Triticum urartu. The sequence goes on along the minus strand of NC_053025.1, from coordinate 173,902,799 downwards.
GGATACTACAGAATCCAGAAGCGACAGGCAGGATTGTTGAGTGGGCACTGGAACTGTCAAGCTTTGGCCTCAAGTTTGAGAGCACTTCAACTATTCAGAGCAGAGCATTGGCAGAATTCATAGTAGAATGGACGCCAACACCAGATGAAGAAATTCCAGAGACGAGCATCCCCGTCGATGAAACAAGCAAAGAGTGGCTGATGTACTTTGATGGTGCCTTTTTGCTGCAAGGCGCCGGTGCTGGCGTGCTGCTTGTCGCACCCGCCGGAGAGCACCTCAAGTACGTAGTCCAGATGCACTTTCCCAAGGAGCAAGCAACAAACAATACTGCAGAGTATGAAGGCTTGCTTGCCGGTCTCAGGATCGCGGCAGACCTTGGGATCAAAAAGCTCATTGTCAGGGGTGACTCATAGCTTGTCGTCCGCCAAGTAAACAAGAGCTATCAGAGTCCCTTGATGGAAGCTTACGTCGACGAAGTGAGAAAGCTAGAAGAGCACTTTGAAGGCCTACAGATGGAGCATGTTCCAAGAGCTTAGAACGCCATTGCCGATGGCCTGTCAAAGTGCGTCGCACTTAAGTTACCTGTGGAACCAGGGATCTTTGTGCTCAAGCTGACTCAGCCGTCCGTAACGCCATCAACTAGACAGAGCAAGAAGAGGAAGTTGGTTTCTGGTGACTATTTGCCGGCAGAGCTTCCCGAAGCCGCCGTCAAGAAGGTCCCCAAGATAAACGCCAAGAGCGCTGAGGAGCAGTCTGCTCCGGCAAGCCCTAGGGTTTGTTCCATTGAAGCAAAAGCTCCCGACAAGTTTTGCTCCGGCAAGCTTGCCGGGGAACGTCAAGCTCCGGCAGAGGCTCAGGTTCTCGCCGTAGAAGCGGATGTTCCCGCAGCAGCAGATTTGCCTTTAGTCCTTGTTGTCGAGCCACAAGCTCCAGCATGGGCACAGCAGATTGTCCATTTCCTTCAGACAGGAGAACTTCCTTAAGAGCAAGAAGAAGCGGAAAGAGTAGCCCGGCAGTCAAGAATGTATCAGTTTGTCGACAAGACACTGTACAGAAGAAGACTCAACGTTGTGAAATTGAAGTGTATTCACCGGGAAGACGGACAAAAACTGTTGGCAGAGATACATGGAGGCATATGTGGTCACCACATTGGCGCAAGAGCACTTGTCGGCAAAGCTTTCCGGCAAGGTTTCTTTTGGCAAACAGCCCTCCAGGATGCAACTGCACAAGTAACCAAGTGTGAAGCGCGCCAGTTCCATTCCAAGCAGATACACCAACCAGCTCAAGCTCTCCAGACGATCCCTTTATCCTGGCCATTTTCGGTCTGGGGGCTCGACATCCTCGGCCCCTTTCCCCGAGCAGTCGGGGGCTTTGAGTACTTGTACGTTGCAATCGACAAGTTCACAAAGTGGCCGGTAGTGGAACCAGTGAGAAAGGTGACAGCACAGTCAGTAGTCAAGTTCTTCAGGTCAATTGTTTGCCGCTTCGGGATCCCTAACAGGATAATCACCGACAACGGTACGCAGTTCACGAGCCGCACCTTCATGCAGTACGTCCAAGATCTTGGCGCCAAGGTCTGCTTCGCTTCTGTTGCTCACCCGAGAAGCAACGGTCAAGCGGAGAGGGCAAATGCTGAAGTGTTGCGCGGGCTCAAGACCAGAACTTTCGACAAGCTGCACAAGTGCGGAAGAAACTGGATCGAGGAGCTGCCGGTGGTTCTTTGGTCGATTAGAACGACGCCAAATCGAGCCACTGGCCAGACACCTTTCGCTCTAGTCTACGGAGCAGAGGCAGTTATCCCCACGAAACTCGTATACGGGTCACCTCGAGTGCTCGCTTATGATGAGCTCGAGCAAGAGCAGCTGCGACAAGATGACGCGCTGCTCCTTGAGGAAGACCGTCTTCAGGATGCTGTGCGAGCTGCTCGCTACCAGCAAGCTTTGCGCCGCTACCATAGCCGCAAAGTTAACGCCAGAAGTCTCGAGGAAGGCGACCTTGTTCTTCGGCGTGTTCAGTCCGCCAAGAATTCCAACAAGTTGACGCCGAAGTGGGAAGGCCCTTACCGGGTGAAACGAGTCACTAGGCCTGGCGCTGTCCGCCTTGAGACCAAAGATGCCATTCCAGTGAGCAACTCCTGGAACATTGAGCACCTTCGTAAGTTTTACCCGTAAGGCGCGGTTTCCGGAACCTGTTCCGGCAACCACCTTTTGTACAAGTCTTGCCGCTGTTGCATGTAATCCTTTGCACAAAGCCGGGCGCAGACCCCGTGCATAAGTAAAGCTCATGTGCTCCGCACATTTTGTCAATTTCATGCTTTCTATTTTTTGCATGTGTTATCTGACACTTTGTGCAGCGCCTACTCCACGGTAAGCAATAACGAGCCATAAGGCTCCATATCTTTATTTTCTCTTCTTTCTTTTTTCTCAAGGAAAGAAAGGTTCCCTCGCCCACAAGTTTGCCGGGGGGAAAGGAGAAGATAGTGGTATGGACCAGGCGTCGTTCAAGGAAGTTTCGCCTTGCCGGGAAGCAAACAACAGAAAAGCTAAGTTGCCAAAGTTTGAGCAATCATATTTTTTAAATTTTAAGTTATCTCCCTTGAACGACCGCACTTTGTATGGGAAACCTGTGCGCGGAGGAACCAACTTGTAGCTAGTTGCGCCCTTACTTTGTTTCGAGTCCGCTCAACAACTTAAGTGAGCTGCAACTAGTTGCGACAAGGTTTCTTGTCGGTAGCGGCACCGCCAGCAGGCTGCTGACGTTTCGCACTCAGCGCTCGCGGCTAAGGTGCCCACACCGGCAAGTTCCCTAAAAGCGTAGGGTAAAAACATACAAAGGGAGGAATCAAGTAAAGGGAATAACATTGCAATCAATACCCAGAATAGAGTTATATTACAAAGATAGCTTGTCGCAGCTCTAATAAATTGTTTTCATAACATGACAAACAGCGACAAGAAAAGAAGAAATGGGCTCCAGTGCTCCAGTGCTCCACAGTCTCCCTGAAGGCGTTTTGGGTGGCGGCAACACTCTCTAGCAGCGCCTTGTCAGCCTTGATTTCCTCCTTCAAGGCCGCCTCCTGCTTCTTGGCGCCGTCCAGTGTCTTGGTCAAAGCGGACAACTTCAACACAAGATCTGCATTGTAGTTCTTGGCAGCGCTGAGCTCCTTGCCCTTCTCGGAGAGATCGGCCTCCAGCCGCGCCACCTTCGTCTCCAACTCCTCCTTGGCGGCCTCGGTGGCGGCGGCGTCCTCTGCTTGTTTGAGGGCTCCGCCGAGTCTTTCCTCACGCGCGGCAAGCTCCTCCTCGTGGGCGTCAAGATTGACTTTCCGCTGCGCCAGCTCACCCTCCTCCGCGGCTAGCTTCACAGCGGCAAGTCGCTGCCGCTCTTCGACTTCAGCCTTCTCGAGGAGGAAGGCCTTCTGCGCTTCAGCGAGCTGCTCCCGCTCCTCCGCCAGGGACCAGAGGGCTTCCCGGTGGAAACCCCCAAGCTCTTCCGCGCGCTTCTCAATGTCTGCTCCCGCCTTCGCGACAAGCGCCTCGCGGGATTCCAGCTTGGCTTGCCGCGCGCGGTAGAGCGACAGCAACTTCCGCAGCAGCCGTTCCTCCTCAGGCTCGTTGCTGCTGCTGCTTGGCACGTCAACCACTGTCAACCCAGCGGAGGCGAGCACCTCCCCGTCAAAGATCTCCCCCTCGACCGGCGCCCTGGAGCTTGACGCCCAGGGGAGGTTGATGAAGACGTCATCGCCGGCCTTCAAGTAGACGCCCGGCTGGGGTTCCTCGGTGCTTGGCGCTGCGGCTTCGGCGGACGGGTCGGCGGTCGGCGTAGCGCCTGGCGCTCCTGCGGCCTCTGGGCCGTCAGTACGATCGCCAGACCCCTCGCCAGTTGCTGCGGCGGCAGCCTTGGCGGCCTCGGCGCCGGCGGGATCACCAGCGCCGGCTACGTCTTCGGCGGCGACCTCGGTCTCCATCTGCTCCGCAGCAGATGGGTCTGACAGCCGGCGAGGGGAGAAGAGTCAAGAAAAATCCAGCAAAAACCCAAAAAGATCAAGAGAAGAAGGACCCAAGGGAAGTTTTGCAGCAAAAGGATTACCTGAGCCAGTTTCTGCAGTCAGGTTCTCCGCCGTCGGAGGGCCGCTGGCGCTATCCCTTGCCGGAGAATCCTCCCTTGCCGGAGACTTCTCCCTTACCGGAAAGCCCTCCCTCGCCGGAGGACTCTCCCTTGGCTCCTACACAAATTGGCAATCAAATATTAGCAAAGATAGAGTATCCACACGCACCTCACAAGCGGAAAGCAAACCATGTACTTACGCTGGGGGCTGCTCTGGAGAAAGGTTGCCGGATCTGGCAAGGTTGTCTCGGGCGCACCCCCTGTCGTCGCGGCGGGCTCGTCCTCGATGACAATCACCGGGACCTTGGCCCTCTTTGCTGCTCTCTGGGCCAGAGTCCTAAAGAGGAACAAGTTCAGAAAGAAAAGCAAATGAGATACAAGACAAACAAGCAAGGATTGAAGAACTGCAAGTACAGCAAGAGAAGCTTACTCTTCTTCTTCTTCCTCGTCGGAGCTGAGCGCGGAGAAGTCGAAGTCTAGCTCACGTCCGGCGCGAGGAGGTGGAGGAGTAGCTTCCCTTGGCCGCTTGGCGAGAGCAGTGGCTGCGGTCTGAGACGACCCCGCTCCGGCTGTCGCCGCGGCGTGAGAAGCGGCAGGAGTAGAAGCGGTGGTCCGGGAGGACCCTGCTCCAGTTGCCGCATCAGCGTGAGGCGCTCCCACAGCAACAGTGCTTGCCACGGTGGAGCGTGTCGCGCGGCGCAGCGGCTGTGGACTCGCTAGCCGCTCCGCCACGTCCCCAGCCTTGCGGAGACGCCTTCTTGGTGGAGATGGAGGCTTTGCTTGCGGTGAGCTGTCTGAAGATGAGGTGGAAGATGAGTTGATCTCCAACGAGCCGCTCGTGTCCTTGGCGGGCTCGCTTGACCCGGCGCCCTGCCCGGCAAGCTCTTTCCCGCCGGCAGGCTCCCCTCGCTCGGCACAGCTTGCCGCCTCTGCCTCCTCCACGGTGAATCCAAACTCGCCCGCGGTTGCGGCTGCCGCCGCCTCTTCCAACCTCGTGGCAATGAGTGCCATCTCCGCATCGGTGGTGTCACGGGTGAGGCTGTCCTTCTCGTCGGAGCAGATTGGCACTTCTACCAAGTCGTCGAAGAACTGCTGCACGACGTCGTCTGCAGGCTCCTGCCAAGTTGGCACAATTCCATGCGAGTCGCACTCCGGCATCATTGCACAGATGCGGTCGAGCGAGGAATTGTTGCACAGCGGAACGACGCCCCCCGGCAACCTGAAGACTTCGGGATGTTGGGGGTCATACTTGAAGAGCTCCTGAAGCATCGCGTTGAGCTCCAGGACTGTGAAGTTGAAGTTGAGGCCCGGCCGCAGCCTCATGATGTCTGCCGCATTCTTGAACTCCCAAGTGGGCCCCCCCGTTCCTGCAGGGGGGCGATGCGGCGGCGAAGGAAATCCGCGCCAATAGCACCTACAGTGAGCCCGGCAAGCCTGAGGCGTAGGATCCGGGTGACAGAAATCTTCAGCCTGTCGTCTTCCGGGGCCACGTCACTCCAATCGCTGCCGCGTGCTACTGGGGTTTGGCGCCGGGTGGTGAATGGCTGCGGGTTCTCCTCGTCAATCCAGCACCAATCTGCTCTCCACTCCTCCCACTTGCTGCGGAATTCTCCCTCCAGATAAGTTTCCTTCTTGCCGGCCCTTGAGATCCAGGCGATTCCGCCGGATAGAGGCTCTCCTCTCTCTACTCGGGGTATGAAGAAATGGCGGAAGAGGGCTACACTGGGGTGGACTCCGACAAAGTTTTCGCAGAGATGCGCGAAAACTGCCATGGTCAGAATGGCGTTGGGGGTGAAGTCAAGGAGGTGGAATCCGTAGGTATTCATGATGTCACAGAAGAATTCAGAGAAAGGCGGGCAGAGCCCGCAGTAGAAGAACAGAGCAAAGAAAGGGTATCCATTTGGGGCCTTCTTCCAAGCGGCGGCGGGGAGTACCTTCGTGCGCGGATGCGCTCGTGTCTCCGTCGACCAGAAGAGGTAGTAGTTCTCCCTCAGCTCCTTCGCAGCAAGCTTGGGGGGGAAGACGGCCCGCTCCTTCCGCAGCGCCGCAAGCCGCTGCACCTCGGTCGACTTCACGACCTTCCCCTTGTCGGCTTTCGGAGCCATGGCCGAAGTGGTGGAGGAGGTCGACGGCGTTGGTGGAGCTGGTGGCGATGGGGGGCGGAACGCCGCTCTCGTTCGGCTTTGGGGAGGCGAGGGAGCGGCGGAGATTTCTGAGATTGGAAACAATAACGGGTGAATGGGCGAACTGCCCCTATTTCCCCTGCTTATAAAGAGGGAGGGGGCGGACGTTCCGCATTTCCGAATAAAGTAACCACCCACGACCTCTCCCACGACGCCGCATTCAACGCGTGCCGTTCAGGGAGGGCGCGGTGGATACGGAGTGAGATACGGCGTAACCTAGGCCGCGCGTGCCCGTGCCCTGTTTTGGGCCTGGCCCAATAGCGCTCGGCACCGTGTATGGCCCAGGCCTGGGGGCTCCTGTCGGTGTACTAGAGTAGGGGTACCCGAGTATCCTGAACTTGTGCACGGGGCAGTCGCAGCATCCCGCGGCAAGGCTTGCCGGGTAACTGCCAAGGTCCTCCGTGGCTCCTTTAGAGCCATTCAAGAACAAAGTATCCAAGTCAAAGAGACAAGACCCCGGCAAGAGGAGCTTGCCGGGAAGGCCAACCAAGGCACCTCAAGACCCCGGCAAGAGGAGCTTGCCGGGAAGGCCAACCAAGTCATCTCAAGGAACTTGCCGCGACGCGTCGCACGTCCCGGCAAGGCCCGGTGAGCGACAAGCTCCCGGGCGTGACAAGACAACAACCGTGGCAAGGCGCTTGCCGTGGCAAGGCACCACTATGCCCGCGCTCCAGCACATCCACCAACGTGTCTCTCTGGGACCCTTCCAGGCGTACGTGGCGGGAGGCTGTGCAGCCAGCGGCGTGCGGTGGCAAGCGGCGCTGACAAGTTTGCCATCATGGCGAGCGGTGGCGTCCCTGACGGTCCCTTTTACACTGTTTAGGCGACGCAGACGGGCATTTAAGGCCCTTGTCCCCTGCCGTCAGGGTTAGGTATGATACACTGTAGCAGGTAGCTGTGCCTACCGCGGCACCTTTCCATTTTTACCCTTTGCCCCCGTTGCCACCTGTCAGTGACCCCTTGAGCATATAAAAGGAGGCCCGTGCGCAACGTAGGGGGGGTTAGCGAGTTCAGAGAACACTCACACTCGGTTTCGTTAGCTGCTGAAGTGTACTGTAGCACTTCGCGCTCCCGAGCAAGAAATCAATACAAACCACAAAGCAGGAGTAGGGTTTTACGCATCCGTGCGGCCCGAACCTGGGTAAGTCGCTCGTGTGCTTCACCTCGATCCGCTCTTTGCGCGACCTCCGCCCCCGCCGAACCGAAAGGGACCCGGTCCGCCGGTCCCATAGGTTCTCGTGGATCAGTACCCCGGCAACTATCCTGTTTAGGCAGATTGCTGTTATGTTTGCATTGTTTGCATATGTTTGCTTCTTTAATGATTCCATTTGAGGATAGGAATATTAAATATGAAGAGGCATTTAGTATGCAATTTTGAATAATAATTTTAGTGATTTGCTACAGTAGAGTATGATAAGGTTTTTGCACTGGTTTATACTAACTTATCTCACGAGTCCTTGTTGAGTTTTGTGTGGATGAAGCTTTTGAGATTGAGGGAGACCATGATATGAGAGGAATTAAGGAGACACAAAAGCTCAAGCTTAGGTATGCCCAAGTCATCCCAAGATAATATTTCAAGAAGTCTCAAGCATCTAAGCTTGGGGATGCCCAGGTTGGCATCCCACCTTTCATCTTCAACAACTATCGGTAAGTTTCGGTTGATCCTAAGTTTTTGCTTCTTCACATGATGTTTGCTATTCTTAGATGTCATTTTATTTTGCTTTGCTTGCTGTTTGAATAAAGTACAAATATCTGAAATTATTAAATGTTAGAGAGTCTTCACATAGTTGCATAATTATTCAACTACTCATTGATCTTCACTTAATCTCTTTCGGAGTAGTTTGTCGATGCTCTAGTGCTTCACTTATATCTTTTAGAGCATGGTGGTAGTTTTATTTTGAAGAAATAGATGAACTCTCATGCTTCACTTAGATTATTTTGAGAGTCTTAAATAGCATGGTAATTTGCTTAAAATCCTAATATGCTAGGTATTTAAGATTACTAAAAACATTCATATAGAGTATTGAATACTAAGAGAATTTGATGCTTGATGATTGTTTTGAGATATGGAGGTAATAATATCAAAGTCGTGCTAGTTGAGTAGTTGTGAATTTGAGGAATACTTGTGTTGAAGTTTGCAAGTCCCGTAGCATGCACGTATGGTAAACGTTGTGTAACAAATTTGAAACATGAGGTGTTATTTGATTGTCCTCTTTATGAGTGGCGGTCGGGGATGAGCGATGGTATTTTCCTACCAATCTATCCCCCTAGGAGCATGCGCGTAGTGCCGAGGTTTTTGATGACTTGTAGATTTTTGCAATAAGTATGTGAGTTCTTTATGACTAATGTTGAGTCCATGTATTATACGCACTCTCACCCTTCCATCCTTGCTAGCCTCTTCGGTACCGTGCATTGCCCTTTCTCACATGAGAGTTGGTGCAAACTTCGCCGGTGCATCCAAACCCCGTGATATGATACGCTCTGTCACACATAAACCTCCTTATATCTTCCTCAAAACAGCCACCATACCTACCTATTATGGCATTTCCATAGCCATTATGAGATATATTGCCATGCAACTTTCCATCATTCCATTCATCATGACACATTCATCATTGTCATATTGCTTAGCATGATCATGTAGTTGACATCATATTTGTGGCAAAGCCACCATTCATAATACTTTCCATACATATCACTCTTGGTTCATTGCATATCCCGGTACACCGCTGGAGGCATTCATATAGAGTCATAGTTTGTTCTTGTATCGAGTTGTAATCATTGAGTTGTAAATAAATAGAAGTGTGATGATCATCATTATTAGAGCATTGTCCCAAGTGAGGAATAAAAAAAGAAAGGCCATAAAAAAAGAGAAGGCCCCAAAAAAAGAAAGGCCATAAAAAAAGAAAAGGCCCAAAAAAATGAGAGAAAAAGAGAGAAGGGACAATGTTATTATCCTTTTACCACACTTGTGCTTCAAAGTAGCACCATGATCTTCATAGTAGAGAGTCTCTCATGTTATCAGTTTCATATACTAGTGGGAATTTTCATTATAGAACTTGGCTTGTATATTCCAACAATGGGCCTCCTCAAGTGCCCTAGGTCTTCGTGAGCAAGCAAGTTGGATGCACACCCACTAGTTTCTTTTGTTGAGCTTTCATACATTTATAGCTCTAGTGCATCCGTTGCATGGCAATCCCTACTCTTGCATTAACATCAATCGATGGGCATCTCCATAGCTCATTGATTAGCCTCGTTGATGTTAGACTTTCCTCCTTTTTTGTCTTCTCCACATAACCCCCTCATTATATTCTATTCCACCCATAGTGCTATATCCATGGCTCACGCTCATGTATTGTGTGAAAGTTTATAGGTTTGAGATTACTAAAGTATGAAACAATTGCTTGGCTTGTCATCGGGGTTGTGCATGATGAGACATTCTTGTGTGATGAAAATGGAGCATGACTAAACTATATGATTTCTGTAGGGATGAACTTTCTTTGGCCATGTTATTTTGAGAAGACATAATTTCTTAGTTAGTATGCTTGAAGTATTATCATTTTTATGTCAGTATGAACTTTTGTCTTGAATCTTTCGGGATCTGAATATTCATACCACAATTAAGAAGAATTACATTGAAATTATGCCAACTAGCATTCCACTTCAAAAATTCTTTCTTTTATCATTTACCTACTCGAGGACGAGCAGGAATTAAGCTTGGGGATGCTGATACGTCTCCAACGTATCTATAATTTTTGATTGCTCCATGCTATATTATCTACTATTTTGAATGTTTATGGGCTTTATTATACACTTTTATATCATTTTTGGGACTAACCTATTAACCCAGAGCCCAGTGCCAGTTTTTGTTTTTTCCCTATTTTAGGGTTTCGAACAAAAGGAAAATCAAACGGAGTCCAATTGACCTGAAACTTCACGGAACTCATTTTTGGAAGGAAAGAAGCCAGAAGACTTGGAGTGCACGTCGGGGGATCTGCGAGGAGTCATGAGGCAGGGGGCGCGCCCTCTCCCCTCGTGAGGCCTCGTGGCCCCCCTGACGTACTTCTTCCGCCTATATATCTCCATATACCCTAAAAACATCCGTGAGCACAATAGAATCGGAGTTCCGCGCCAGAAGCCTCTGTAGCCACCGAAAACCAATCTAGACCGTTCGGCACCCTGCCAGAGGGGCAATCCTTCTCCGGTGGCCATCTTCATCATCCGCGGTGCTCTCCATGACGAGAGGGAGTAGTTCTCCCTCGGGGCTGAGGGTGTGTACCAGTAGCTCTGTGTTTGATCTCTCTCTCTCTCTCTCGTGTTCTTGAGTGATACGATCTTGATGTATCGCAAGCTTTGCTATTATATTTGGATTCCTATGATGTTTTCTTCCCCCTCTACTCTCTTGTAATGATTGAGTTTCCCCTTTGAAGTTATATTATTGGATTGAGTCTTTAAAGATTTGAGAACACTTGATGTATGTGTTGTCATGCGTATCTGTGGTGACAATGGGATACCACGTGATTCACTTGATGTATGTTTTGGTGATCAACTTGCGGGTTCCGCCCATGAACCTATGCATAGGGGTCGGCACACGTTTTTGTCGTGATTCTCCGATAGAACTTTGGGGCACTCTTTGAGGTCCTTTGTGTTGGTTGAATAGATGAATCTGAGATTGTGTGACGCATATCGTATAATCATACCCACGGATACTTGAGGTGACATTGGAGTATCTAGGTGACATTAGGGTTTTGGTTGATTTGTGTCTTAAGGTGTTATTCTAGTAAGAACTCTGGGTTTTTTGTCACACTTATAGGAATAGCCCAACGGATTGATTGGAAAGAATAACTTTGAGGTGTTTCGTACCCTACCATAATCTCTTCGTTCGTTCTCCTCTTTTAGTGACTTTGGAGTGACTCCTTTGTTGCATGTTGAGGGATAGTTATGTGATCCAATATGTTAGTATTGTTGAGGGAACTTACACTAGCGAAAGTATGAACCCTAGGGCCTTATTTCCACGCATTGCAATACCGTTTATGCTCACTTTTATCATCCGTTACCTTGCTGTTTTTATAATTTCAGATTACAAATACCTTTATCTACCATCCATATTGCACTTGTATCACCATCTCTTCGCCGAACTAGTGCACCTATACAATTTACCATTGTATTGCGTGTGTTGGGGACACAAGAGACTCTTTGTTATTTGGTTGCAGGGTTGCTTGAGAGAGACCATCTTCATCCTACGCCTCCTACGGATTGATAAACCTCAGGTCATCCACTTGAGGGAAATTTGCTATTGTCCTACAAACCTCTGCACTTGGAGGCCCAACAACGTCTACAAGAAGAAGGTTGTGTAGTAGACATCAAGGACACTAGATGGGTTCTCACACACTCCTCTTATCTCACTTTTGGTGGCAAATAGGACTAAGTTCTTCTTTCCGCTCATCGTGGAGGTGTTTGATTTGGGCTTGTGGCACTCACTCTCATTTTTGTGGCTCGCTCTCTCACTATGATCTCCACGATGGGTGGCTTGCTTGTCGGTGATCACTTGACTTGGCGACATTGGACGGAGGACGTACTCCTTGCCCTTCATCTTGAAGATGTAGTGGTTTGTTCGGCCATTGTGGATGACTCCTCTATCGAATTGCCATGGGAGTCCAAGGAGAACATGGCAAACGGTCATTGGAACAACATCGCACTCCAAGGTGTCTTCGTAGGCTCCAATTTTGAAGGAGACTTGTACTCGGTGCTCGACTTGGATGGTTCCGGAGTCGCTAAGCCATTGCACTTTGTATGGATGTGGATGCTTCGTCTTGGGCAATTGGAGCTTGGAGAAAAGTCTTCACTTGCTAGATTATGACAACTCCCTCCATCGATGATGACCTTGACGGATTGTCGATTGATGCCGGCCTTGGTGTGGAATATGTGGCATCTTTGGTCTTCTTCTTGGTGATGCTGGAGAGTCAAGACTTTGGAGACAACAAGTGCGGGACTTGAATCTTCATCGCAAAAGACTTGTTCCTCTTCATCATTCACTTGCCGGTGCATGGTGACTTGCTCTATGGCATCCATTTCTTCTTCACTCATTGAGTCGTAAGTGTCTTCGTCGTTGAGGATCATGGTCTGCTTGTTAGTGCACTCGTAGGACTTGTGGCCTCGGCCTCCGCAAGTGAAACACTTGAAGGAACTCATCTTGACGGTCTCATTGGTTGGGGTTGATGATGATGAAGCTCTCGGCTTGAAGTTTCTCGTAGTAGGAGGATGACTTGGAGTGGATGAAGCTTTCTTGGAACTCGACTTGTCGATGGTGCTAGTAGAAGGCTTGGTAGTCGGTGTTGGAGTCGTTGAAGCTTGGTTGTTTGAGAAGCCGTATGACTTGGATGAGAACTTGGCATACTTGAAATCATCTTGCACTTGGCGTTCCGCTTTGGTAGCTTGGTGCACTAGCTCGATGAGGTTCGAGTATGGTTGGAAGTCGGTGATCTTCTTGATAGGATGGTTGAGTCCATTCAAGAAACGTGCCATTGTTTGCTCTTCATCTTCCGTGACATTGGCTCGTATCATGGCAATCTCCATCTCCTTGTACTACTCTTCAACACTCTTGGTTCCTTGCTTGAGTAGTTGGAGTTTCTTAAAGAGGTCGCGGTTGTAGTAGGAAGGCACGAAACATGCCCTCATGACATCCTTCATTTGTGCCCAAGTGGTGATGGGTGGTTCACCTGTTGTCTCACGGCGCTCGATAACTTGTTCCCACCAAATGAGGAAATAGTCTTCGAACTGAAGGGATGCCATCGCGATCTTCTTCTCTTCTTCATAATTGTGCAAATGGAAGATCTTATAAACTTTCAATGCCCATGAAAGGTACTCTTTGGGGTCATTGGTTCCGTTGAACTTGGGCATGGTGAACTTGAGTTTGCCATAGCGTTGCTCTTCATTGTGTTGGGGTCGGGGATGATGACGCCCATGTTGCAGATGATTGTCAAACTCGTGTCGCTCTTGGTGAGGAGGGTTGTCAAATTCATGTTGATCTTGTCGTGGAGGATTTCCATTGTCGTCTTGCTCTTGATGAACTTGATGTTCTTGGCGAGCTTGTGGAGGAGCTTGTCGAGTTCGAGGATGAGCTTGAGGAACTTGACGATGCACGCGAGCTTGAAATCTCCGTTCTTGAATTTCTTCGCGAAATGCTTCTTCTTGTTCTCGAGCTTGTCAGCCTCGGTTGGCTACGGCTCTACTTGAATCTTGGAGGGCTTGTTGCACTGCAAGTACTTGAGTTTCACGGAGTTCTTCTTCTTGGCGTTGTGCCTCGACGTCTTGTGCAGCTTGGTGTAGACGCGCTCGCTCTTCCTCTTCATGTTGGTGTTGTCATTGCCGTTCTGGTGCGAGCGCAAAGCCTCTTGAGTTTGACGTCGTCGGCGCTCTTGAGAGTCGGTGTCGCGTAGGGGATTGAGGCTTGCTTGACGATCGTTGTGCGCGGCTCGGCGAAGAGTGTCCGATGTTGGTGTACTTGAGCCAGAGAGTGTGAAGTCGGAGTGTCGGCTTGAGCGAGTTCTTCTTGATGAAGACGAAGTGTAAGAAGAGCGGTTGAGCAACAAAGCGTGAATTTCGTCCATCCTTGCGTAATCCTCTTGCTTGTGATCATCGAGCTTGTGGTCGAAGTAGTCCCTTGTACGTTGCTCGGAAAGTTGCAAGTCGGCGGCAAGGTTGTCGATGTGTTCACTCATAGCTTGCTGCTCTTGATGCAAATCACGTTGTGCACCAAAGAGGTGACTCTTGGAGACGAAGGAGTTCATGTTGTCGTCTTGCTCCATGAAGAGTGGGTTGGTAGAAGTACTTGGCCTATCCATCATTCCAATACAAATGTGAGTGGTAGAAAGAGAAGAACGAATACCAAATGTACCTTGACCGAAGTTGAAAGTGGATCGATGATCACTCCAATGTAGGACAAGGAAATAGCACAATTGGTACTAGCTCTTGTCGGTTTCTCACACCTACACAAGTAAAAGCTTTTGGTGGAGCTTGTTTAGGATGGTGGCACAAAATTTGATGCAATTGTAAGTGAGCTTCAATAATGTTGGAAAAGATTCGCAAGATGCAATGTAATAAGTAGACCAAGCATATAAGGTACACGAAAACACACACGCAAAAAGATAAGTGGGGTTGGGCAACCAAGGATGAGCCAAAATGTGGAATCCACAAAAATGCTCTTGTTGCACAACACTAGAGAGACGCTAGCACGATTGGACAATAGGCGGATACAAGAACTTGTGCACAACCTACTTAGCAAAAATGCAACGGCTTCTATCCCAAGTATGCTTTATGCAAGGTGTTGCTATGATATGATCCAAGATGATCTAATATGAAAATCTTAATGTTGTATGATGCTATGGTTCTTGCGTAAAAGCTCTTTGCTTATCTTTCCTCTTTGCTTAAAAGCTTGTTTGGCTCTTTGATGTTGGAGCTCTTTTCTCATGCAATGCTTGACGAACCAAGATAGCAATTGTGTATGCGATGACAACTTTGTGACACAAGAGATGATACCAATATATGCAACAATGATGTATTTATGCTATGGGAAGTATGATCACTAATGTGCACAAGTATCTTTGCCGACAATACTCAATGGCTAGTCTCGATGGGTAAGCAACGCAAAGGAGTAAGGCTACGATGGGTATCAATGTAATAGCCAGAGTGATATGTCCAATACCAAAACGAGGTTATCGGTCTTGCTTCCGGTATGGTGTCAAAATGGTGGCACGAATACCAAGCTGTAGTCGAGGTGGTCGTTGTTGATGATGCGTCCGTGGCGAAGATGAGCGGCGGTGATGTCGATGTCGAACCGTACCTAGATAGCCGAAACACAAAAGGATACGGTGCCGCAACTCAAATTCTCAAAACTCGAAGTAGCAAATGTGTCGGAGTGTGAAACGGGTTAGCAAATGGTGGTGGTATGCGGAAGTGGTGATGGTGTATAGTGGTAGGAGTGCGTATTCGGAAATGTGGGTCGGTGGTGGTGACTAACTGAAAAAAAATCAGTTTCGTCAGGGTCGGTCAGACGTCCGGGATGGGCCGGTCGTCCGGTCGTCGTCGGAAGTCTGGGCTGGGTCGGACGTCCGGTGCCTGGGCGATTTTCGGGCACGGGATGAACAGCTAGGGTTCGAGCTGGAGATGGCGAAAATTGTCAAATCCGGAGGATTTTGTGGATGGAAAGAGTGGGGAAAGGGGGGGAAAGCTAGATCCACTCAAAACAAAGAAAATCCATGGATCCAAACCACCAAAATCTCAACACACTAACAAATCACAAAAAAAATTGGGGCTATTTTTGGTGGGGAATTTTTGAATTAGGACGAAAAACAGCAAAACAAGGCTAGCAAAACAACGGGGAGGCTCCGAAATCGTGATCAACGTGGCTCATGATACCAAGATGATGTAGGGTAGGAACCCTTGGGGCCGATCTTTCACGATAGGAGCGGATCCCGCGAAGAACACGAAGAACGCGAGGACGGAAACGAGGGAAACACAAGAGAAACACTAAACCAACAAGAACAAGTTACACATGCGCTAGATCCTCGAATACATAGGGTTCACACGGTACACAATCAACCAAGGATGATACAAGGGTAACGGTCTTCCCGTGAGGAGGTCTTGATGTTCTTCCCTAAAGAGGGGTCTTGAATCCAATGGGATCTTCTCCGAAGAGGCCGCGGTCTCTCACGAGGAGTAGATCCGATGTGGATGAGCGTAGCTCTATCTCTCAAAATGAGCTAAACCAACGCTAACCCTAGCTAGAAGGAATAGGTGGAGTATTTATAGTCTTAGTGCAAAAGAGGGGGGCGAAGGGGTACATGGGCTGCGGCCCAATACGAATCAGCACATAGGCGTCGGTGGTCCGGGGGTCACCGGTCGTCCGAAGGCTCGCGAGGGTCCGGAAGTCCGTAATTTTGGCTTGGGTGTGCTTCGGTCGGACGTCCGGTCGGGGTCGGGCGTCCAGGCGTCGTCGGTCGTCCGAGGGGCTCCAGAAATCCGTAGATTTGGCTCGGGTGCGGGGGCGTCGGTCGTCCGGAGAGGGCCGGACGTCTGGAGCCTGGAGGTCATCGGATGTCCGGTCCAGGCCGGTCGTCCGGAGCCTGTAGCTTCCTCTTCATCACTTCTTCTTCTCCACCTTCACGTCCATCTTCCTCTTCATCTTCTCCTTGCTCCTTAGCTTCTCCATGGTACCTGAGGATGCACAAAGTATCCGTATGAGGTAGTAGCCATGTCTCATGTGTATCAAAGTGGAAATGCGAGAGGAGAGATGTCACCTCGGTTTCAAGAGCTCTTGCACGTGCTCGTGTCATGGGTCCAAGAGGTGTCGTAGGAGATGTAGTTGGGTCCATGGGGATGGTTTTGGGTTGCTACGCATCAGGTTCCGTCGTCGTTGAGGATCATGGTGCGTTTGTTGGTACACTCGAAGGACTTGTGGCCTCGGCCGCCGCATGTGAAGCATTTTAAGGAATTTGTCTTGATGGTCTTATCGGTTGGAGTAGATGATGATGAAGCACTCGACTTGAAGTTGCTTGTAGGAGGATGACTTGAGGTTGTCGAAGTTTTCTTGTAACTCGACTTGTCGCCGTGGCTTGTAGTAGGCTTGGTTGAGGTAGAAGGTGTTGGAGTCGTTGAAGCTTGGTTGTTGGAGAAACCGTAGCCCTTGGATGAGAACTTGGCATATTTGAAGTCATCTTGCACTCGACGTTCCGCCTTGGTAGCTTGATGCACTAGCTCGATGATGTTGGAGTAAGGTTGGAAGTCGGCTATCTTCTTGATAGGATGATTGAGTCCATTCAAGAAACGTGCCATAGTTTGCTCATCATCTTCTGTGACATTGGCTCGAATCATGGCTATCTCCATTTCCTTATAGTACTCTTCAACGCTCTTTGTTCCTTGCTTGAGGAGTTGTAGCTTCTTTAAGAGATCGCGGTTCTAGTAGGTTGGCACAAAACGTGCTCTCATGACATCCTTCATTTGCGATCAAGTTGTGATGGGTGGTTCACCTCTTGCCTCAAGGCGCTCAATGACTTGCTCCCACCAAATGAGGACATAGTCTTGGAATTCAAGGGATGCCATAGCAATCTTCTTCTCTTCCTCATAGTTTTTCAAGCGAAATATCTTGTAGACTTTAAATGCACATGATAGGTACTCTTTGGGATCATTGCTTCCGGTGAACTTGGGCATGGTGAACTTGAGCTTTGCTGTAGAGTTGCTCTTCATTGTGTTGGGGTCGGGGATGATGACGCCCTTGTCGTGGAGGATTATCAACCTCATGTTGCTCTTGGCGTGGATGGTTGCCAACCTCATTTTTCTCTTGGCAAACTTGGGGTTCTTGTCGAGGAGCTTGGGGAACTTTACGATGCACATGTGCTTGATAGTTCCTCTCTTGAACTTCTTCGCGAAGTGCTTCTTCTTGCTCACGCCTATGGCGGTTGCGTGCGACAACGGCGCAACTTGTGTCGTGGAGGGCACGTTGCCCTCAAGTGCTTGAGCTTCTCACTGTAGTTGTTCTTGACGTTGCGCCTCGGCATCTTGCTCCTCTTGATGTTGGCGCGCTCGCTCTTCCTCTTATTGACGTAGACGTTGTTGTTCTTGTGCTTGCGCAAGGGTAGCTTGGTTTTGGTGATGCCGATGTGCTTCCTCGTCAAATTTCTCTTGTGTAGGATTGCTGTGTAGAGGATTGCGGTTTGCTTGATGGTCTTGGCGCGCGGCTCATCGATGAGTGTTTGATGTCGGAATACTTAAGGCGTAGGTGGTGTCGTCGGAGTGTCGACTCAAGCAGCTCCATCTTAAGTAGGACAACATGGTAGAAGAATGGTTGACCAACAAGGCATGAATCTCGTCCATTCTTGAATTGCTCTCTTGCTTTTGTTCATCGAGCTTATTGTTGAAGTAGTCTCTTGTACGTTGCTCGGAGAGTCGCAAGTCGGTGGCGAGATGGTCAATGTGGTCGCTCATTGCTTGTTGTTCTTGATGCAAAGCTCGTTGTACACCAAAAAGGTGGCTCTTGCTAACATAGGAAGTCATGCCGTCATCTTGCTCGATGAAGAGTGGGTTGGTAGAAGAACTTGGCCTATCCATCATTTTAAGCAAATATGTGAGTGGGAGAAACAGAAGAACTTATACCAAATGTTGCTTGACCGAAGTTGAATATGGATCAATGATCACTCGATGGTGTATCAAGGAAATAGCACAATTGGTACCAATTCTTGTCGGTTCTCACACCTACACAAATAAAGCTATTTGGTGGAGCTTGGTGCGGATGGTGGCACAAAATTCGATGCAATTGTTAGTAAGACTCAATAATGTTGAAAAGGATTCGCAAATTCGCAAATGCAACAAGTAGACCAATAGCAAGATATGTTACACGGAAACACACACGCAAATAGATAAGTGGGGTCGTGCCACCAAAAATGAGCTCATAATGTGGATTCCACGAAAAATGCTCCTATTGCACAACACTAGAGAGACGCTAGCACGATTACACAATAGGCGGATACGAAACTTGTGCACAACCTACTAAGCAAAAATGAATGACTTCTATCCCAAGTATGCTATATGTATGTTGTTCCAATGATATGATCCAAGATGATCGAGTATGGAAATCTTAATGTAGTATGATGCTATGGTTCTTGCTTAAAAGCTCTTTGCTTATCTTTCACTTTTTGCTTAAAAGCTTGTTTGGCTCTCTCTCTTTTGAGCTCTTTCTTTGGCCACTTGTGCAAAACTTCGTGAACCAAGCTAGCAATTGTGTATATGCTATGACAACCTTGTGACACAAGAGATGATAACAAGATATGTACCAAGATGATATGGTATGTATGCAATGGGAGCTATGATCACTAATGTGCACAAGTAACGTTGCCGGCAATACTCAAATGGCTAGTCTCAATTGGTAAGTGACGCAAAATGGGCTATGGGGTTATGAATGCAATGGCAAGGAGTACACGATGTGTCGTAGAGGTTACCATCCTTGCTTACGGTTGAGGGTGTCAAAATGGTTGAGCAATTGTTGTCCATGACGAGTCCGTGTCGAAGATGAGCGGTAGTGATGTCGATGTCGAACCATTTCTAGTTAGCCTAAACACCCCAGGAAACGATGAACCACAACTCAAATTCTCAAAACCAAATATGTCAAAATTGTCGGGGTTGGTTGCGGTCAAGTGGTGGTAGGGTTTGGTGTATTGAAGTGGGTATGCGGAGGCGTAGGCGGCGGTGGACAAAACTACAGAAAATGCAGTTTCGGCAGAGATAGCCGGATGATCTGGACCAGGAGCCGGATGATCCGGGCGTGTCCGGATGATCCGAGTCAAAGGCCGGATGATCCGGGCAGGTCAGCTATGCACGGGGATGGCTCGGGATGAACTCGAAAACATGGATAAATTCAAGGATTTCATGGATTTTGGATGGATTTTGAGGTGCAGATGGTGGGGAAAGGTTAGATCCACTTGCAACACAACAAATTCACAGATCAAAACCAACAAAACTTCATCATACCAAAAAATAAAAAAAATTGGGGCTATTTTTGGTGGGGAATTTTTGAAATTAGGACAAAATCAACAAAACTAGGCTAGAAAACAAAGGGGTAGGGGCTCCAAATTCGTGATCAACCTTGCTCTAATACCAAGATGATGTAGGGTGGAACCCTAGATGGCTGATCTTTAACGATTTGGAGGTGATCCCGTGAAGAACACGAAGAACACGAGAGGAAAACACGAGGGGAAACACGAGAGAATCACTCAAACCAACAACATTCGATTACACATGCGTTAGATCCTCGAAACACAACGAGATACACGATCCACAGTCAACTAAGGACGATACATAAGGTAACTAGTTCATCTTCGTGAGGAGGTCTTGAGGGGTCATCCCGTGAGGGGTCTTGAATCCACTTGGGGAATCCTCTCCGAAGAGGCCGTGGACTCCGATGGAGAAGTAACCAAGTGGATGAGCAAAGCTCTATCTCTAATATGAGCTAATCCTTTGATAATCCTAGAAAAGTGGAGGAGGAGTCGTTTCTATAGGCAAAGGGGAGAACAAGTACATGGGCTTCGGCCCAAAACACACATGTAGGTGGTGGTCCGGATGATCCGGATGGTGGCCTAGATGATCCGGGTGTCAGGGGTCCAGACGATCCGGGCGGTCATCCGGATTGTCCGGATGTGTCGCAGCTGACAAGGGGGTCCGGTTGACCGGGAGCTAGTCCAGACGTTTGGGTGGTTCCGGATGATCTGGGCGTTGGTCCAGACCGTCTGGCTTCGTGGGGAGGTTTGTTGGTCTCAGGTGCCACTTATCCGAATTGTCCAGGCAGGGGTCCAGATCGTCTGGGCTGGGGCCGGATTGTCCGGATGGAGGTCCGGGTCATCCAGGCAAGTGCATACTTGGCCATCTTCTCCTCCGTCTTCGCGTATGTCTTCCTTCTTCGATCCTCCATGCTCCTAAGATTCTCCATGGCTAACTCCTTGGTACCTGAGTATGCATAATGTCTCCGTTTGAGGTAGTAGCCATGTCTCATGTGTATCGAAGTGGAATTGTGAGAGGAGAGATCTCACCTCGGTTTCGAGAGCTCTTGCACGTGCTCGTGTCATGGGTCCACTAGGCAATTGGTGAGACAATGATAGTTCCATGGGGATGACCTTGGGATGCTCCACATCAACAATTTTCCATGAAGCCCGGCAATACTCAGATAGCTAGTCTCAATAGGTATGAAGATATTCCAAAGATGGTGGGGCTATCAAGATGTAATGGCAAGGAAGGAAAATTTTATGACGGAATGGATACCTTCGTCACACTTAAAATTTCACGAAGTCGGGGGTAACCGGCCTTGCTTCCGGTTGAAGATGGTCTCAAAGGATGGATGGTCGTCGTCGGTGTGGAACCTCGTGGTAGATGTAGTCGATGGCGCGATACAAGTCACCGGTGGTGGATGAATATGTAACCATCCTTAAGTAGCCAAAACACCTTAGGAGACTCAAATCACAACTCAACCAACCACAAATGCAATAAGAACCAAAATGGGTTAGTTTGCGAAAGTTGTATAACATGGTGTGGAAGTTATGGCATCGCGCCTATGCAAAAGATGCAAAAATGGACTAAATTTGATGGAGTCAAATGGTGGGAAAACCAAGATGAGCAGCTCGGGCACGTTGCTAGCTTTTCAACAAACCAAAGAACACCCAAATCAGAGTTCGGGAGTGGAGAGTAACAAATTTCTATGCTTATGCATCATGAAAAGAATGATTTATGTGATAGCTATATTGTTGAACTCATTCATGATGCTACTGAAAATTATTATGAGAGAGGAACATTTGCTTGTAGGTATTGCAATAAAACCGAGTTTCCTCTCTTTGTGTTGAAAATATTGAAGTTATGCTTGTTTTGCCTTACTATGCTAGTTGATTCTTGCTCCCATAGATTGTTTGCTGACAAAATCCCTGTCCATAGGAAGTGGGTTAGCTTAAATGTGTTTGCCATGTGTTTCATGATGCTCCCAGTGTGTTTCAATTCTTTACTTTTATGTGAGCATCATTAAAATCATCACGCCTAGCTAAAAGGCATAAAAGAAAAGCGCTTGTTGGGAGGCAACCCAACATTTACCCATACTATTTTTCCGTGTTAACATAATTAAGCTACTGTAGTAATCATGTTTTATTTCTTTCGTTCCAATAAAGTTCCAAGTAAGATCTTTGGGTTGGTCTATGGTGATAGTTGATTAGATCTTGCTGAAAAACAGAAACTTTTGTGCCAGTAAAATATTTTTTATTTTTTACAAAAGCGTGATAAAATACTGATTATTTTTTCACAAGATTTATATACAAATTTCCCAGGTGGTCCTAATATTTGAGAATTTTTGGAGTAGCAGAAGTATGGTTGTTGTCCAGATCATTACAGACTGTTCTGTTTTTGACAGATTCTGTTTTCAACGCATAGTTTGCTTGTTTCCTAGTTTCTATGGATTATATTGATCAATATAAATTGTAGTAGTGATATTCTACAGTAGGAATTGTGTGAGAACAATTATGTATCTTGTCTTTGACAGTACTGAAGTGAATGATTTGTCTTTATCATACTAACCTATCTCACGAAGTTCCGTTAAGTTTTGTGTGATTGAAGTTTTCAAGTTTTGGGTGAGATGTCGATATGAGGAGAATAAGTAGTGACAAGACCCTAAGCTTGGGGATGCCCAAGGCACCCCCAAGGTAATATTCAAGGAAGATCCAAGCAACTAAGCTTGGGGATGCCCCGGAAGGCATCCCCTCTTTCGTCTCCAACATTATCGGTAATCTCACTTGGAGCTATATTTTCATTCGTCACATGCTATAAGTTTTGCTTGGTGCATCATTTTATTTTACTAGGATTTTCTTGATGTTATTTATAATAATGGTTTGTATCTTTTATTTCAATAAAAGTGGCAATGATAGCCTTTACTATGCTTATTTTGCAAGTCTACATGTTGCTGTTTGAAAACAGGAAGTTTATCGCTGTTGCAAAAAATATCTAGAAAAGTTAGAATGTGCTAAAATTTTGAAACTTTTTGCACAATAAGATCTGATGAATTTTCTACAATGTGTTAAATTTTCAGAATTTTTTGAGTTAAATAAGTATGGATACTTCTTCATCCATTACAGATTGTCCTGTTTTGGCAGATTGCTGTTATGTTTGCATATGTTTGCATGTTTAATGATTCTATTGAGGATAGGAGTATTAGATATGCAGAGGTATTTAGTATGAAATGTTGAATAATAATTTTAGTGATTTTCTACAGTAGAGAATGATAAGGTTTTGCATTGATTTATACTAACTTATCTCACAAGTTCTTGTTTAGTTTTGTGTGGATGAAGTTTTTAAGATTTAGAGAAACCATGATATAAAAGGAATTAAGGAGATGCAAAATCTCAAGCTTGGGTATGCCCAAGGCATCCCAATATAATATGCCAAGAAGTCTCAAGCATCTAAGCTTGGGTATGCCCCGGTAGGCATCCCACCTTCCTTCATCAACAATTATCGGTTAGCCTCGGTTTCACATGATGTGTGATATTCTTAGAATCTCATTTTATTTTGTTTTTTGCTTGCTGTTTTAATAAAATACTTAGATCTGAAAGGTTTTAAATAAGAGATAGTCCACAATTAGCTACCTATTTACTTAACTACTCGCTTGATCTTCACTTATATCTTTTTGGAGTAGCTTGTCATTTACTCTTGTGCTTCACTTATATCCTATGAGTAAATTGTTGAATGAATTGAATACCATGAAGTTGAAACTATATGTTCATATCATGCCTAGTGGTAGCTTCACATTGGGTTCAGAAAGTGAAATCTTTTGAAGCTTGACAATCACAATATTGGTCATACAAGCAATTCATGAATGATTAGTACAAGGAAGAGAACTTTCACATGCAAATATATTATCTTGGACATCTTCTATGATTGTGAATACCCATTAATTATTTTCAAACTTGAGAAAATTAGTTGAACTTGGACAAGGAAGACAACATAATGAGTTATTGTTGTGTATATTTACATAGAAGTTATATTGTCATAGATCCTCCAACATGTGGTGTTTGCCTAGGATATTTTGCTAGCCAAAAATTCTTACTGAGTAGAGATACTACTAGTGCATCCGAAAACCCTTTAACCCAATTTCTTGCCATGAGTGTCCACCATACCTACCTGTGGATTGAATAAGATCCGTCAAGTAAGTTGTCCTCGGTGCATAAAGCAATAAAAATTGCTCCTTAATATGTTTGATCTTTTACTGTAAGGGAAAATTGAGCGTTGTACAAACATGTGATGGCAAAGTAATAAAAGCGACGGACTACATAATAAAGGTTGCTATCATAACAGGCAATATAATGTGACGTTCCTTTGCATTAAGAGCTTGGGCGTCCAAATAAAAAGCGCATGACAACCTATGCTTCCCTCTACGAAGGGCCTATCTTTTACTTTTCAGTATTTACTTTTATGCAAAGATTCAATAGTATGCATTCTCATTTCAACCTCAATTATTCTTTAGTTGGCAAGCATCATGTGGTGGGGAAAGATCTAGGCACATATGACCAGTCAAATATATTTGATCATGATTTTTTATTGTTGACAATTATCTCCATGTTAAATGAGTTGGGAGGCAAAAATATTAAGCCCCTATCTTTCTCTATGTTTGATGGATGCCATTTGTTCTAAGAATATGCTTTGAGTAGTAGCAATCATGGAAGACTATATGATGATTGAGTATGTGGAGCTCTTACTTAGACTTCGTTAAATAAGTTGAATTGCAATTGTTTGGTGAGTAAGAATATAGGTTGTTGAGTTTCAAGAGAATTCATTGTTTGAACCTTAACATGTGAATTGGTTGCTACTTTAACATGAGAAGTTTTATGAGAAACAATTGTTATTATGATGCTAGGAAAAGTGATTGAAATTATCATTGATCAAACTTATGCACTTTGTTAGCATTCACACTTCATAAATTATTTATTTTATCATTTACCTACTCGAGGACGATTAGGAATTAAGCTTGGGGATGTTGATACGTCTCCAACACATCTATAATTTATGAAGTATTCATGTTGTTATATTATCATTCATAGATGTTTTACAATCATTTTATAGCAACTTTATATCATTTTTGGGACTAACCTATTGACATAGTGCCTAGTGCTAGTTGCTGTTTTTTGCTTGTTTTTTACACCGAAGAAAATCAATATCAAACGGAGTCCAAACGCAGCGAAACCTTTTGGAGATTTTTTTGGACTAGAAGACATCCAGTGGGCAAAAGAAGTACTAGAGGGGTGCCCCGAGGGGGCAAAACCCCCTGGGCGCGCCTGGGGGCCCAGGCGCGCCCTGGTGAGTTCTGCCCACCTCGGTGGCCTCCCGTACCGCCTCTTCGCCCTATAAATTCCCAAATATTCCGCCGCCGCAAGACTCTGTAGCCATGAAAAACCAATCTGGAGTCCATTCTGGGATCCTACCGGAGGGGGAGATCATCACCGGAGGCCATCTTCATCATCCCTATGGTCTCCATGATGAGGAGGGAGCAGTTCACCCTCGGGGCTAAGGGTTTGTACCTGATAGAGGCAAAGGTGTCCCGTCTTTCGATGAGATGGTGATTATCGTTTTGAAGGAGTAGACTTTCACGATCCGACTACGAACGTGCGAGGACGTCGCGCCTTAGCAATCCCTAAACCAACTCTGAGAGGTTATTGACCGCGTCGGAGCTTGATCAGCCTGACCACGAAGGTCTATTTCCTACAAGCAAACAAAGAACAAGCAAGAAACTAAGATTGCAATCAGGATATTGCGAACATAAGATGAAAGCTTTATTGATTAAGGCGGGGTTCTGTGACATCTTGGTCTTGTCGTTGAACACAAACGAAGTACGCAAAGTTGCACCTATGGCAAACTTTTAATCTAAACAAAACCCGAAGTCTAAACGACGCCCTAAGGGCTGTATATATGGAGGAAGAGGGGGGAATTTCATGGCCCTTGGTGGACGGGTCCGAAACCAACCCTAACTCTTCTTTCCCCACACACAGACTCTAAAAACAGCCTATACTTAAGTATTTCGAAATTACATGGGCCTAACCCAATAATAAGGTGACAGAAAACCTAGAATAGCCTTTGGACAAAATTTATGAAGTGGCATCTTGTATATTTCGTCCCTAGGCGTCATGTACTCCTTATGCTGGATTCAAAGTCCTGAAATGATCACTTGTAACTCTGTTCTTATTCCCCTTTTGCATGCCATCATCTCCATGCTTGCACTTGCTCCAGTGTTCATCCCTCTTATCCATGTCAGACCCTTCATTTGTAAGCAAAACAATTGTATCCAATTTAGGAAGCATCATATCCTCATGAACATTAGAATCATTTCCAAGAAACGAAAGTACCTGATAATTTAATTGGCGTGCGTGAGCTCTAATAATTGGTCCAGTATATGTATGGGTGTAACAATGGTATTGAAATCCTCATCAGTACCAGTAGCTATGTGTTTAATCTCTCTCTT
Organism: Triticum urartu; assembly: GCF_003073215.2. Classification (NCBI taxonomy): domain Eukaryota; kingdom Viridiplantae; phylum Streptophyta; class Magnoliopsida; order Poales; family Poaceae; genus Triticum; species Triticum urartu. Next base: position 173,876,486 of record NC_053025.1, on the reverse strand, counting down.
TCTCTCATGTTCTTGAGATGTCATGATCTTTATGTATCGCGGGCTTTCTTAATATAGTCGGATCATATGGTGTTTTCCCCTCTCTATCTTGTGATGAATTGAGTTTTCCCTTTGAGTTTTCATTTTATTGGATTGAATAATTTTATGGATTTGAGAGCACTTGATATATGACTTGGATATGAATACCCATGCTGACAATGGGGTATTATATTGATTCACTTGCGATATGTTTTGGAACTCAACCTGCGGATTCCCGAGGTGACAGTGGGGTAATCTATGCATAGGGGTTGATGCACGTTCTCGTCTTTTGTTTCTCCGGTAGAAATCTTGGGGCACTCTTTGAGGTTCTTTGTGTTGAATTGAGTATTATGAATATGAATTTGCTTTTGTGTTATTTTAGTATAAACTCTTGATAGATCGATCGGAAAGAATAACTTTGTGTTATTTTAGTACGAACTCTTGATAGATCGATCGGAAAGAATAACTTGATGTTATTTTAGTGCGAACTCTAGGATAGATCAATCAGAAAGAATACCTCCAACCAATTTCTTCTTACGTTCTCCGCTAGATAGGAACTTTGGAGTGATTCTTCATCGCACTTTGAGGGATGGCTATATGATCCAATTAGATTAGCATTGTTGAGAGATTGCACTAGCGAAAGTATGGACCCTAGGTGATGAGGACATCAATACCATTGTTACACCCACAGCCCCTACTGTTACATATACTGGACCAATTACTAGAGCTCGCGCACGCCAATTAAATTACCAGGTACTTTCGTTTCTTGGTAATGATTCTAATGTTCATGAGATTATGATGCTGCCTAAATTGGATACATTTGTTTTGCTTACAAATGAAGGGCCTAGCTTGGAGAAGGATGAACATTGGAGCAAGAACACGCATGGAGTTGATGGCATGCGCAAGGGGATCAAGAACGAAGTTACAAGTGATGATTTCAGGACTTTGAAGCCGCCATAAGGAGTGCATGAAGCCTTGGACGAAATATACAAGATGCCACTTCATAATATTCGTCCATAGGCTATTCTAGGTGCTGCGTCACCTTATTAATGGGCCAGGCCCATGTAATTTCGAAATACTTAAGTATAGGCTATTTTTAGAGTCCGTATGTGTGGGGAAACAAGAGTTAGGGTTGGTTTCGGACCCCACCCTCAAGGGCCACGAAATTCCCCCCTCTTCCTCCATATATACAGCCCTTAGGGCGTCGTTTAGACTTGGGTTTTGTTTAGATTAAAAGTTCGCCATAGCTGCAACTTCGCGTACTTCGTTTGTGTCCAACGACCAGACCAAGACGTCACAGAACCCCACCTTGATCAATAAAGCTTTCATCTTATATTCGCAATATCCCGATTGCAATCTCAGTTTCTTGCTTGTTCTTCGTTTGCTCGCAGGAAACAGACCCTCGTGGTCAGGTTGATCGTGCTCTGGCGTGGTCAATAACCCTCGGAAGTTGGTTTAACGATTGCTAAGGCGCGACGTCTCGCACGTTCGTAGTCGGATCGTCAAGGTCGACTCCCACAGAAAACGATAGCCACCATCTCATCGAAACATCGGGGCACCTTAGCCTCTATCAAGTGGTATCGGATTTCCAGGTTGCTCGGTGAGATTTTACAGTTTTTCGTAGATTAGATCGAGTCTGTTCTTCATACCTATAGTCCACAAAAAAGCCAAAAAAAATTAGGGTTAGCTCATCCTATCTGAACCAGTCTGAGCCTTCGCATAGTATTTTCAGTATTTTGCTTTGTTGAATTTGCGGTTGCATCATCGTGTCAAGTTGCTGGTCTTAGCGTCTACTCTTTTTGAGTTTCGAGTTATGGTCATAAGTGATCACGTCGCAACCGCACCATCATCATCGCCCCTGCCATCTACCACCACCGCTTATCTGCCACCGCTCTGAATCCGTATCCATATACCACCACCGTTCTTCATACCTACAGTCCACGAAAAAGCCACACAAAAAAATTTAGGGTTAGTTCATCATCTCCGAACCAATCTGAGCCTTTGCATAATCTTTTTAGGGTTTTTGCTTTGTTGAATTTGCGGTTGCATCGTCGTGTCAAGTTGCTGGTCTTAGAGTCTAGTCTTTTAGAGTTTCGAGTTCTGGTCATAAGTTGTCACGCCGCCGCCGCACCATCATCATCGCCCATCTACCACTTTTGCTTATCCGCCACCGCTCTGAATCCATATCCATATACCACTATCAATTAGTATCCATATACCACCACCAATCTGTATCCATATACCACCACCGCTACCATATACCACCACCGCTGCCATATACCACAACCATATATCCACCACCAATCCGAGTTCTTCTCATATTAGGTTTGTTCTTGAGATCAATCTAAATTCTGATTCGTGTTTCCTTGCCTGCGTAGGTCTCGGAAAAAAAAAGAAAAAAAAAGAGTCTGGAGACCCCCGGGCAGTTTTTAGGCCAAAATTTTCACGGGCAATTTTTTTTCCCTATCCTATTTTTAGGCTTTTCTGAGTCTTTTGAGCCACGTGCCATCATAGTGATTTTTTGTCGCACTTTTTCGTCGTCGCTGCCCTGATTTCTGAAAAAAAAGTGAAAAAAAAATTCCGTGCCCATCCTATCAGTTTGACGAGGGAAGAGTTTTGAGACACTCGCCATTATAGTGATTTTTCGCAAAAAAAAAGATGAGCGCAAAAAAAAGGAGCGCAAAAAAAAGAGCGAAAAGAAAATTCCAGAGTGTGCTTTTCCCTTATTTACGTGCAGCGCCGTGATTTTGTTAGTGTTCTAGGCTCGCGTCTCTAGCACGGTCTAGCCTAGGACCAGCACAGTACCGTCGTTGAGCGTTTATTCAACTTTGCATCTCTGAATTGATTATTGCTGACCCTTTTTGCTACCATACTATAAGCCTTCCCAGCTCCACATACATCTACGTCGTGCGTTTGACTCTCCCTGGCAATCGCTCTATCCAAGCTTTTGAGAGTTTTTGACTACAACGGTTGCCGATCACCGCCTGCTGCTGGGTAAGAACTGGTAAGAATTTGAGATTTGCTTGACGGATTTGTGACACCCGCCACCACCACCACTTGTTAGTAGTCTGTAGGATTATTCTTGTGTGTTTCTATTGCTGCTAACCATGCCAGGATCACAAGCCGACGAGACTGACTGGGAGAACTTGACGAACAAGGAGCTTCATGATACGTTTCAGCAAATGATGAATGGACAGGTGCAAGATGTGATAAACAGATTTGAAGAGGCCATGGAGAAGATAGATGGCATGGAGAAGACGTTTGAAACAAAGCTCGATAACAAGTTTGCTGAATTGCTTTCGCGTTTTCCACCACCACCACCGGCTGCTCCTGCCGCACCTCTGCAACAACAGCAACAACACCGACTACCTCCACGTCGGGAAATAGCCCTCCGCCGAGCGAGCCGTGTCCCTCTTCAGTCGGGCCAAACTGCTGGTGCTGCTGTTGATACTTCTGTGGCTCCTACTGCTGATGTGGAGGAGGATGCTTATGTGGGAGATTATGAGGATGAGGTTGATCAAAATCAGAACTACGTGCCACCAACAGCACAACAACCACCAGGTCGTCCACATGCAAATAATGGCAATGGTAGGGCTCACCCTCAGGTACGAGATCATGACCATCTCCCTAAACTAAAATTGAATATTCCACCATTTGAGGGTAGATATGTTCCTGATATATATCTTACTTGGGAGTTAGAAACTGAACAACGATTTACATGTTTACAATATCCCGAGGAGAGACGTGTTCCTGCTGCTGTTTGTGCTTTCACTAGTTTTGCATGTGTTTGGTGGTCTGAGCATTGTAGATTATATCCTATTCCTGCTACTTGGGCTGCTTTGAAAACTGCTATGCGTACTCGTTGGGTTCCACCATATTATCAACGTGAATTACTTCAAAAATTGCAGCGCTTAAGACAGGGAAAAAATTCTGTAGAAGAATATTATCAGGAATTACAAACTGGCATGATTAGATGTGGTATTGTTGAGGAGAATGAAGCTATGCTTGCACGTTTTATGGGTGGATTAAATAGAGAGATTCAGACGATTCTAGAGTATAAGGAGTATACAAATATCACTCGTTTATTCCATCTTGCTTGTAAAGCTGAACGTGAAGTGCAGGATTGACAGGCATTGGCGCGGACTAACTTTTCTGCAGGTCGACCTTCTTCATGGACACCACGTGCATCATCTACTTCCACACGTTCTGCTTCACCGGCGCCTCCGTCGGCTGCCACCTCCAACCGTGATACAATAAAGCAGGCACAATCACCACTATCTGCCAAGAGCACACCTTCTGGGCCTGCAAAGAGCTCTTCTTCATCCATGGCATCAACAGGGCAGACACATGATATTATTTGTCGACGTTGCAAGGGTGGAGGTCATTATGCGAGAGAATGCCCATCTAAGCGTGTGATGATTGTTACTGAGGATGGTGGGTATGAGTCCGCTAGTGACTATGATGAGGAGACTTTGGCTCTTATTACACGTGACGAACACGGTGGAGACGATTTCTGATCATGAGACGCAATACATGGCTCCTGAAGATGCTGACAGGTATGAATGTTTAGTTGCTCAACGTGTTTTGAGTGTGCAGGTTACACAAGCTGAGCAAAATCAGAGGCATAATTTGTTCCATACAAAGGGAGTTGTGAAGGAACGTTCTGTTCGCGTGATCATAGATGGAGGGAGTTGCAACAACTTGGCTAGCATCGAGATGGTGGAGAAGCTATCTCTCACCACAAGACCACATCCACATCCTTACTACATCCAATGGTTCAACAACAGCGGCAAGGTTAAGGTAACACGTACTGTTCGTGTGCATTTTAGTATCTCTACATATGCTGATTATGTTGATTGTGATGTGGTACCTATGCAAGCATGTTCCTTATTACTTGGTAGACCATGGCAATTTGATAAAAATTCTATTCACCATGGTAGAAACAATCAGTATACTCTTGTTCATAAGGATAAAAATATTACTTTGCTTCCTATGACTCCTGATTCCATTTTGAAAGATGATATTAATAGAGCTAATAAAGCAAAACAGGAGAAAACTAAGAGTGAAAATCAGATTGTGGCAAAAGAATTTGAGCAACAAATGCAGCCTAATAATAATAAACAATCTAGTGTTGCTTCTGAAATTAAATTGAAAAGTGCATGTTTACTTGCCACCAAATCTGATATTGATGATCTAGATTTTAGCAAATCTGTTTGCTATGCTTTTGTGTGCAAAGAGGCATTATTTTCATTCGAGGACGCGCCTTCCTCTTTGCCTCCTGCTGTCACTAACATTTTGCAGGAGTTCGCCGACGTCTTTCCACAAGACGTGCCACCGGGATTACCACCTATTCGCGGGATTGAGCATCAAATTGACTTAATTCCCGGTGCATCATTACCCAACCGTGCACCATACCGTACCAATCCAGAGGAGACGAAGGAGATTATGCGTCAAGTACAAGAACTGCTCGACAAAGGTTATATACGCGAATCCCTTAGTCCTTGTGCTGTTCCTATCATTTTAGTGCCGAAAAAGGATGGTACGTCGCGTATGTGCGTTGATTGTAGAGGCATTAATAATATTACTATTCGTTATCGTCATCCTATTCCTAGGCTAGATGATATGCTTGATGAATTGAGTGGCTCTACAATATTCTCCAAAGTTGATTTGCGTAGTGGTTACCATCAAATTCGTATGAAATTGGGAGATGAATGGAAAACAGCATTTAAAACTAAGTTTGGATTATATGAGTGGTTAGTCATGCCTTTTGGGTTAACTAATGCACCTAGTACTTTCATGAGGTTAATGAACGAAGTTTTACGTGCCTTCATTGGACGATTTGTGGTAGTTTACTTTGATGACATATTGATTTATAGCAAATCTTTGGAGGACCATTTGGAACATTTACGTGCTGTTTTTATTGCTCTACGTGATGCACGTTTGTTTGGTAACCTTGGAAAGTGCACCTTTTGCACCGACCGAGTATCTTTTCTTGGCTATGTTGTTACTCCACAGGGAATTGAAGTTGATAAAGCCAAGATTGAAGCTATTGAGAGTTGGCCGCAGCCCAAAACGGTCACACAAGTGAGGAGTTTCCTTGGCCTCGCTGGTTTCTATAGGCGTTTTGTGAGAGATTTCAGCACCATTGCTGCACCTCTCAACGAGCTTACAAAGAAGGATGTGCCTTTTGTTTGGGGTACCGCACAGGAAGAAGCCTTCACGGTATTGAAAGATAAGTTGACACATGCTCCTTTACTCCAACTTCCTAATTTCAATAAGACTTTTGAGCTTGAATGTGATGCTAGTGGAATTGGATTAGGAGGTGTGTTATTACAAGATGGAAAACCTGTTGCATACTTTTCTGAAAAATTGAGTGGGCCTAGTCTGAACTATTCTACTTATGATAAAGAATTATATGCTCTTGTTCGGACCTTAGAAACATGGCAACATTATTTATGGCCCAAGGAATTTGTTATACATTCTGATCATGAATCTTTGAAACACATTAAAAGTCAAGCAAAACTGAACCGTCGAGACATGCTAAATGGGTTGAATTCATTGAGACTTTCCCTTATGTGATTAAACACAAGAAGGGTAAAGAAAATGTTATTGCTGATGCCTTGTCTCGTCGTTATACTATGCTTTCACAACTTGACTTTAAAATATTTGGTTTGGAGACCATCAAAGATCAATATGTTAATGATGCTGAATTTAAAGATGTATTGCAGAATTGTAAGGAAGGGAGAACTTGGAACAAGTTCGTTCTTAACGATGGATTTGTGTTTCGTGCTAACAAGCTATGCATTCCAGCTAGCTCCGTTCGTCTTTTGTTATTGCAGGAGGCGCATGGAGGAGGATTAATGGGACACTTTGGCGTCAAGAAGACGGAGGATATACTTGCTACACATTTCTTTTGGCCAAAGATGAGACGGGATGTTGAGCGTTTTGTTGCTCGCTGCACTACATGTCAAAGAGCTAAGTCACGACTCAATCCTCATGGTTTATATATGCCTTTGCCTGTACCTAGTGTTCCTTGGGAGGATATATCTATGGACTTTGTTTTAGGTTTACCTAGAACAAAGAAGGGGAGGGATAGCATATTTGTTGTCGTGGATAGGTTCTCGAAAATGGCACACTTTATACCATGTCATAAAAGCGATGATGCTGTTAATGTTGCTGATTTGTTCTTTCGTGAAATTATTCGCTTACATGGTGTGCCAAATACTATTGTTTCAGATCGTGATACTAAATTTCTTAGCCACTTTTGGAGATGTTTATGGGCTAAGTTGGGGACTAAGCTGCTTTTTAGTACTACTTGTCACCCCCAAACTGATGGACAAACTGAAGTAGTCAATAGAACATTGTCTACTATGCTTAGGGCTGTTTTGAAGAATAACAAGAAAATGTGGGAAGAATGCTTGCCTCATATTGAATTTGCTTATAATCGTTCATTGCATTCTACTACTAAGATGTGCCCTTTTGAAATTGTGTATGGTTTCCTACCTCGTGCACCTATTGATTTGTTGCCTCTTCCATCTTCGGAGAAGGTTAATTTTGATGCTAAAGAACGTTCTGAATTGATTTTAAAAATGCATGAGTTAACTAAGGAAAACATTGAGCGTATGAATGCTAAATATAAACTTGCTGGAGATAAGGGTAGAAAACATGTTGTGTTTGCACCTGGAGATCTTGTTTGGTTACATTTGCGTAAAGATAGATTTCCTAATCTGCGCAAATCAAAGCTAATGCCACGTGCTGATGGTCCTTTTAAGGTTTTAGAGAAAATAAATGATAATGCATATAAACTTGAGCTACCTGCAGATTTTGGGGTTAGTCCCACTTTTAACATTGCAGATTTGAAGCCTTATTTGGGTGAGGAAGATGAGCTTCCGTCGAGGACGACTTCATTTCAAGAAGGGGAGGATGATGAGGACATCAATACCATTGTTACACCCACAGCCCCTACTGTTACATATACTGGACCAATTACTAGAGCTCGCACACGCCAATTAAATTACCAGGTACTTTCGTTTCTTGGTAATGATTCTAATGTTCATGAGATTATGATGCTGCCTAAATTGGATACATTTGTTTTGCTTACAAATGAAGGTCCTAGCTTGGAGAAGGATGAACATTGGAGCAAGAACACGAATGGAGTTGATGGCATGCGCAAGGGGATCAAGAACGGAGTTACAAGTGATGATTTCAGGACTTTGAAGCCGCCATAAGGAGTGCATGAAGCCTTGGACGAAATATACAAGATGCCACTTCATAATATTCGTCCATAGGCTATTCTAGGTGCTGGGTCACCTTATTAATGGGCCAGGCCCATGTAATTTCGAAATACTTAAGTATAGGCTATTTTTAGAGTCCGTATGTGTGGGGAAACAAGAGTTGGGGTTGGTTTCGGACCCCACCCTCAAGGGCCACGAAATTCCCCCCTCTTCCTCCATATATACAGCCCTTAGGGCGTCGTTAGACTTTGGGTTTTGTTTAGATTAAAAGTTCGCCATAGCTGCAACTTCGCATACTTTGTTTGTGTCCAACGACCAGACCAAGACGTCACAGAACCCCACCTTGATCAATAAAGCTTTCATCTTATATTCGCAATATCCCGATTGCAATCTCAGTTTCTTGCTTGTTCTTCGTTTGCTCGCAGGAAACAGACCCTCGTGGTCAGGTTGATCGTGCTCCGGCGTGGTCAATAACCCCTCGGAAGTTGGTTTAGCGATTGCTAAGGCGCGACGTCTCGCACGTTCGTAGTCGGATCGTCAAGGTCGACTCCCACAGAAAACGATAGCCTCCATCTCATCGAAACATCGGGACACCTTTGCCTCTATCATCGGGCGAGGAAGGGCAGCTGCTCCACCAACGGGTGACCACCGCCCTCCTCCGCCAATTCAAGGCAGACAGACCCTCTCCAAGATGCTTTCCCACTCTAGGTGCCTCTGTTACCTACCCCGCACGATGCATGCTGCATACATGGCCAAGGATAAGGGCACGCTATGGGAAGAGTAAACTGGAAGTTTCTACCCCGTGCATTAAAGTCATTCATGGGCCATCACTGGAGCGACCCGACCACTATTGGCATTACACGACGCGCGGGGAAACCGGAAACTGGCCCGAAATCAGGGCTAATGAAGCAGCAACCCCGCCTATGCACTTATTAGGCCCTACCCCGACGACGTTCAGCAGCGCGTTTGGGGCAGGCCCGGGGCTTCTGTCGGTGCAACAAACCTTGGGTCCGTTGCCCAGACTGTGCACAGGCACAAGAACAAGATTGAAGCACCAGCTTAAGTCAGAGATTGAGGGACCAAGAGATTTGAAGAACCCACATACAGCTCAGAGGGACCAAGATCAAGCCAGAGGAGCAATATATCGGCAAGAGAAGGGCCTCCCTTGCCGGGCAGGCGAGCCCGACAAGGGGTGAGGCCACCACCAGAAGCAGGCAACCCCGGCACCCCGGCAGGGTCTACCGGGGCTCGTGGGGGCAGAACCACCCAACCAACCACTCAAGCATGACCCACGCCGTCAATCAGTGCGGCGTCAAGCCGCAGGGTAATTAAGTGGCAGCCATTCGCCACATGGCACCCATTTCCTACAAAAGAAACCCACAGATGACACTTGTCCTGCGACGTGTCAAGAGAACAGGCGTGGAGCTGGCAAGATAGCCCGGGAAGCCTTTCTGGGCAACTAGTGATGTGACACTAAGCGGTGAATTTAATGCACCCTGTCAGCCCGCAGAGTTAGGTTTGATAGCACTGTTCGCTATCATATCATTGGATAATGACTTCTTTGCCATTGTGGTGACCTATTCATCTATAAAAGGAGCCCCATGGCACCCGTACGAGGGGTTGGAAAGTTGGCGAACCCACACCCCTATACGAGCATAGTCTCTGCTGCTCTATGGCAACCCCTACTGGGCAAGTGTATTGTGGTCCACCATCCCCATTCCACCATCAATACACTATAGCATTAGTTGGGTCTTACGCCTCGCGGCAGCCCGAACATGGGTAAATTGCTTGTGTGCTCTATGTCGTGCTGTCATGCGCTGGTCTACTCTTTGCGCAATGTGACGCCCCCCTGCCAAACCAGCATGTGGACTCCTGGTCCCATAGGTGGTCGTGGATATCCCGTGACACCATCGGTTGTCGGACATCCACCAAACGTCCTACCTTACCTGAAGAAACTGAAAAAGTTCAGTTCGACCACCACCACCTCTCCACCTCCACCTCCGCATACGCACTCCGATCCCTTTCGCACTTCCGCATACGCACTCCAAAACCACAAATCATTTCCCGCCCCACCATTCCTTACTCGTTTCACACTCCTACATCATTTTGACACATTTTTCTTTGAGAATTTGAGTTGCGGTTTTCGTTTCCTAACGTGTTTTAGCTACTTAGGGATGGTTCGACATCAACATCACCGCCGCTCATCTTCTCCACGGATTCATCATCGACAACAACTGCTCAACAATTTTGACACCCTCAACCGTAAGCAAGGACGGTAATCTCGACGACATCTTGGTCTACTCCTTGCCATTACATTGATAACAACCATAGCCCAATTTTGCATATCTTACCCACCGAGACTAGCCTTTGAGTATTGCTGGCAATGTTACTTGTGCACATTAGTGATCATACTTCCTATAGCATACATACCATATCATCGTGGTGCATATCTTGGCATCATCTTTTGTGTCACAAAGTTGTCATCGCATACACAATTGCTATCTTGCTTCGTGAAGTTTTGCATGAGAAAGAGTTCGAAAGAGAAAGAGCCAAACAAGCTTTTAAGTGAAAGTGAAAGATAAGCAAAGAGCTTTTAAGCAAGGACCATAGCATCATATTACATTAACATTATCATACTCGATCATCTTGGACCATATCATCGGAATACCATACATAGAGCATACTTGTGATAGAAGTCGTTGCATTTTTGCTTTGTTGGTAGTGCACAAGTCTTCGTACCCGCCTATTGTGTAATCGTGCTAGCGTCTCTTTAGTGTTGTGCAACAAGAGCATTTTCCATGGATTCTATGTTTTGGCTCATTCCTTGGTTCCACGACCCCATTTATCTTTCCGTGTGTGTGTTTTCGTGTACCATATCTTGCTATTGGTCTACTTGTTGCATTTGCAAATTTGCGAATCTTTTCCAAAATTATTGAGGCTCACTAACAATTGCATCAAATTTTGTGCAACCATCCTAACCGAGCTCCACTATAAGCTTTTACTTTTGTAGGTGTGAGAAACCGACAAGAATTGGTACCAATTGTGCTATTTCCTTGTTCCACATTTGAATGATCATTGATACATCTTCAACATCGGCCAAGGTACATTTGGTATAAGTTCTTCTCTTTCGCCCAATTGTGCTATTTGCTTGGAATGACGGATAGGCCAAGTACTTCTACCAACCCACTCTTCATCGGGCAAGACGACGACATGTCCTCCTACGTCACAAAGAGCCACCTCTTTGGTGCACAACGAGCTCTGCATCAAGAGCAACAAAGTAATGAGTGAACACAGTAACAACCTTGCCACCGACTTGCGACTCTCTGAGAAACATACAAGAGACTACTTCGACAACAAGCTCGACGAACACAAACAAGAGAATGATGCAAGAATGGATGAGATTAGTGCTTTGTTGGTCAACCGCTCTTCTACCACTGCGTCCTACTCAAGACAGAGCCACTCAAGTAGACACTCTGACGACACCATCTCAGGCTCAAGTACTCCAACATCAAATACTCTTTGATGTGCCACGCGCCAAGACCATCGAGCAAACCGCAATCCTCTACATGGAACCGATGCTCAAGAGCAACTTCGAGCGCAACAGCATCGACATTGTCAAAACCAAGCTACTTTTGCGCAAGAACACCAAAGCCAACGCCAACAAGAAGAGGAAGAGCGAGCGCGACAACACCAAGATGCACAAGATGCCGTGACACAACATCAAGAACAACAACGACGAGCAGCTCAAGCACTTGAGGCGCAACGTGTCCTTCGAGATTCAAGTCAAGTTGTCGCCACAGGCAATCGGCTAACTCATGAGCACCAAGAAGTGCTTCGCGAGGAAGTTCAAGAAAGAATATATCAAGCTCGCATGCATCGTCAAGTTCCTCAAGCTCCTCCACAAGCTTCACAAGAACCTCAAGTTCACCTAGAGCAAGAAGACAATGGAAATCCTCCAAGACAAGAGCAAGTTGAGGGAGACAATCCTCCTCGTCAAGGACGTCATCATCCCCAACACAATGAAGAGCAATGCTATGACAAGCTAAAGTTCACCATGCCCAAGTTCACCGGAAGCAATGACCCTGAAGAGTACCTTTCATGAGCATTGAAGGTTGAAAAAAATCTTCCGCTTGCACAACTATGAGGAAGATAAGAAGATCACGATGGCATCCCTTGAGTTCCAAGACTACGTCCTCATTTGGTGGGAATTGACTTGAGCGCCGGGAGGCAAGAGGTGAACCACCCATCACAACTTGGGCACAAATGAAGGATGTCATGAGAGCACGTTTCGTGCCAACCTACTACAACTGCGACCTCTTCAAGAAACTCCAACTTCTCAAACAAGGAACCAAGAGGCGTTAGAACCAGAAATAGCTACAAGGAGGAGACACTGGAGCATTGACACAGAATACGAAACGCAATGGATCTACGGAACACAATTGAGAGGCAAACATCTAAGGTAAAACGTGATCGTGATACCACAGATCAACTCATCATGCACCCACAATCTAATACCAATTAATACAGTGAAGATTGAAGTACAAATGATCAGATGTGGCTTCATCACTAGCGCAAGCCCATTTACTTATATAAAGAGGTGAGCTACTCAAACATATAACGAGAGTATGTGACAAGGTCACACTCTACGCAAAGGCGTAGAAACGTGCCAGTATTTCGCATATAGTAGAGGACGCTCAAGGATCCTATATGCTGCCGTCCTTAGATCATAATGTTCCTATTGGTTTCTCAAGATTGTATTCTCTGATGCGAGCAGGAGCTATTCTAACTCTGTCATCGCTCTCTCGCGTTCACAATACAAACTGAAAGTACGTATCGTAGGCAAGGCAGCAAACGTACCACAGTCTATAGTCTAACAAGTATATAATCATTGGCGCGGATCTAACAACCAGCAAGTCGTGCAACGTCCGAAATCAAACCTAAGCAACTTCCAACGCGCCAGAGAGCATCCAACGCATCCTCACATCTCATTGCGCCTGCATCAGATAGAGCCAGCAAATCACACAGACTCCCATTGCGAGGCTCACATGCGGCGAGGCCGAGGCAGATCCAGAGGGGACTTGTTCTTGATTGTCCATATTACAATTACACTACGCGATTGAGTCTTGCTACTGATGACCATTGGTACAGATACGACTCATGAGTGAAGATAAGGAGTGGACACACCTTAGCACCGTGTGCACACTAGGCACCGCGAGGAAGTTGACACATTCGTCAAGTGAGTGAGGAGCGGAGTACACTGACTCACGCACTTGATGCAATAACGGCTCTCCTCTAACCACATAAAGATTAGTGAGGCGCGAGCAGAGACCATGCGTGTAGCTACTCACAGCTCTTGATCTGTATATCCAGTCCCTTGCAACACTTGACTCTATCACAACGAACAGATAGATGTTTTTTGACAAAAGAGTATTGACATGATTTCGTTGGCGATACACCCAACGTCCACACATATCAATTGTAAAGTGGAATCGTGCAGACAGGTAGATAGCGCTCACCAGCGAGTCATAGTGAGGGAACGAGTGCCATATAAGTGACGTATGGGCATCACATGAAACAAGTGAATTAGCTATCCTATCGAGTGGTTCTCAATTCTCAGATGATGCACACAGCGAACATCGCACTGACAAAACGAGTCTATTGTCTGCCGCACCTCGCACTAGCAAGTGATGTCTGACATATGAGTACAGAGGTTTTGACACTGTCTACATCAGATCGAGCTGAGGAGCTTACGAAGACACTCTGGGTGAGTGTTGATATCGATCCAAAGATGAGCCGATTATCACAGCGCCACTACTCTCCTGGAACACCTCATTGGACAATTTCTAACTCAAAGCATTCAGCCCATCGTAAGGCCAACTGAAAGCACTAGAGGTCATGTCGACGAAGAAAGATAGGAAAACTTGCCATCACGACAGAGATCATCTCCACAATCGAAAATTAGATGTCTCGCGGACGACGTACAGAGTTATTTTCTCATCTCACATACATCTAGCAAGAATAGACTAGCGAGCAGTAGAAGAGCTAGACACAACCAGAAATCGAAAGAGTGAGTCGAGCATGTCCAACAATCAAGATCACAGGAGATGTATGTACAGTGCCTTACCCACGCCATTATCAGACACCGAAACACCACTCATAGTAACCTTTAGTCTAATAAAAGCTGAGATGAAGAGAAGTGTGTCCAGAGATCCACACATAGGTATCACACTAAGCACGCTAAGATTCACTTAATATCTGCGCAAAGCGGAGTGAAGCTAGAATGACGCACATGGACACAAACATAACACCAGTCATAACTAAATTGTACTCTTATATAGTGTTGATCTTCATTCGAATATCGCAATAGATATATTCATAATCCAAAGACCATTTTCCCGATGAGCTGAATCAAGAAACGAGGGACTCATCATCTTTACAGAAAACAACAACGCACGTCCGGATGTCATACCTCCAACTCTTTCTATCTAGCACACGGATACCTCACGTTCGAGGAATACCATTCAGTAACTCATTCATATATTCCAGCAGCAACCCACTCGTTCCTCTAAATGACACTCGCACCCACCGAGCGTCAAACCCGATGAAACTAAGGAGAATATCACAACGGAAGTACAACAGAAGTTGTAATCAGACACATAGCGGAGCCACTGACTATCAGAGACTAGGGCTTGAGAGCCCTTGTTTGCCCGATAGCACTGGTAATAAACAGGAACGAAAGACAAGGCAATATGGGCCTTCGTTTTTGTCTCAAAAGAAAGATGGTACATATCGCATGTGTTCCGATTGTCGTCCCTAATGAAAGCTATTACTATGCATTATCGTATCTATATACACATTATACACTGCTACGTATATAGTAGAGCCCTACGCATGAGTCTATAGCGAGAGCTCCTCAATATTATGGTCTTTATCCTAAATTGACTATAGATGGCTACTATGCAATACGCCATCCAAGAAGGGCATGAAGAGGAAAAACCACCTGTTAATGAATATTGCGAGACTAAAATAGAGAAAGATAAAGTAAATATTTACACAATAGGAAACAAGCGGCTCTAACGAAAAGCCACAAGGTAGAAGATACGCGGAGTACTTATGCATTGGGTTTTTCTTTCTCAATTATATTCTATCTGGTGTATTTGTGTTGTGGTGACTTGATGATATTTCTTTCTTTTACGAGAGTAAACAATAAATCTAAACGACTCCTATGTATTACGGAGTTTTCTTATAACTAGGGTTGACCCACTATAAGCGGACAACACAGCGCAGTAGTAGCCGATCAGAGATAAAGAGGAACTAAGCATTTTCACAAGTGTCTGAAAGACATGTGATATTTTACTATGTCAGATTTCGAGATGTGAGTATTTGTAGTACCGACTCTAGCATGATGTGTGATGAACATTCCGAGGTGTGATGGCTATGACGAGGCTGTCTAAGATACGAAAACTGCTATTTCCACAGCTTCGACACTCGCTTCGGCTTTTGGCCTATAGTGCTGGTTCTAGAATTGCCTTACACGCCAACTAACAGATATTTGCAACAGACTCGGTCGGATACGCCTATTTCTTAGTTTTATGACCGTTTTCTAGATCCCGGAGATTCGTTATAGGGAGTTTCAGACTCCGCGAATTGCTTCACTCTAGAGCATACTTTGAGTTAATGGGAATCAAATAGCGGGAGGGGTGACACCATTGATAGTTGTACTTGTCGGAGCAGTGCGGGTCAAGCACTACCTGCATTAAATCGACTTAAGAAATTTTTCTACACATCTACTTTGCTTGCTTTTACCCAATTGATAACACGATGTGAAGATTCATTGCGGTATGCTAGCGTATCGGGCATAGGAGGTGGCTTTAGAAACAGGCAGAGAAGCCGACTCCCTCATCTGGTATCGTCAAGATTACCTTTATAAGTACGAAAAATCTGTTCGCCACGAGGAAGCACATACCACATTAAGTGCGCATCTCCCATGACAATATGCACTGCTGAGTCTTGCGGTGTCATTAGTGGAGGACGTAGTACTTCTAGCTGCACATCGGGTTTCGGAGCGGACCAGTCGATAACGAGGTCTAGCATCTCCTCTATCATAAAATTCAAACCATTATCTGAGCACAGGAGCTCAGTGGAACAACTATACGTTTCAGAGATAATTGTCTAATCGGAGTACGTATAAACTACTTGATATTGAGACTCATATCCATTCCCGTTGTATCCGCTTAAACCTATATGGGAAATCGAATTGGCGGAGTATGAGTCGTTCCACTTTGTCTGCGTCATTCAAGTCTATATGATATGGTAATAGAGCATAAGACCAATTGTTTGTCGTGTATGCTTCTCTTATAGCATAGCCATTAATCAGCTACTTGTTAAGTTGTGCAAGCCAAGGCGAGAACAGCATAAAAGGCAAACTGTCCGAATGTGCACCATAGCAGCATGAGGGCCGCTTGCTTAGTGAGCACAGTTAAGACACTGCACAGTTGTACCTGCCGCATGATACTCTGAACTGCGTTCTGCTAGAGCATTCCACTTATGCATAACATGCGATTCGAGTAGCGGCATTATCCCAGGTATACTCTTGGGAATCTGGTACCATTGGACATTTAACAGAGGAGATAATATATATTATGAAGTAACAAGTATACTATCTACATATGCGTCTCGCCGATCTTCTTCATTTGTTCACCTTTCAAAATCTCAGGGAGGAGGACTAATGGTTTGCGGCACAGCTATGCACAAAAGACTATTTCTAGACGGAACGCTACTTCGCACACGATACTGACGATTGATATAGCACTTAACACTGCTGAACATATAGCGAGTAACACTCGTTCTCTACGCCTTCATCCAAACTATGTTTCTACATGTCGCAAGCTAAATTCTAAAGAAATGAATTTGCCAGTGGAGCTTCTCTGAGCTATATCTAGCCCAGCACTCTGCAAGTGTCTTACTCGACCATAACTGAGACACCGGAGGAGAGTGATTATAATTATGATGTGCGCAAACTTCTTTATTCGATGTGTGCGGGGGTCTTATCGGCTATTAAGAACAAGAAATGCAACCATAGAGTAGGTACAATAGTGGTTTGTTGTGTCGAGACTGAACAACAGTACTATTCATCAATGACAATATGGCACTACTTTCACACTACGCTGCAATATACAAGAGACCACAGATATGAAACGACGCTTAGCATCGTCTTTGACACGGAAAATATGTCATTATTTTTGAGAGATTTGTGAGAGTCTATCAGAAAGCACGCCTCGAGGCTAGTGATGATGCACATGACGATTGTGGCACTGTCGGGACCAGCACGGCAAGTTGCGGATTCTGAGTAGTAGCTATTTCGAGGGATCGACTGGAGCGAGTAATGCGCCTAAGCTCAGAATCAACGTCTGGCGCACGTCTACTTTCTGACATACTAAACTAAATCACGCAATCACTGCGAATCAAGAGTCCCACACGGCCACAGACGATGAAGTACACGTCAAGCATACTTCTTACTACCAGCTAACTAAATGCGCCACTCTACAGCTCTACGCCATCCAACCGGAGAACGATCACTGCGAATGAGAGTCGGAAGAGGCGAAATGTACCTACTATGGTTCTTGTGAGCTTCTACATCTTGTATTATACCGTTGCATGACACTTACGCGAGCCTACGCACGAAACACACGCCTCACAAACATCAGTCAGTGTATTCATACTTGTTCCATCGAAATAGTCCCCATTCTATAGACCAGTATTAGCCAACTACCTGTACAATACACAGATAGATACGATGACACCGAGAGCGATTGTAATATAGAAGCGTGACACGTATGATGACTTACTCCTCTAACCTCAAGAGTATGCCCCACTAGAAAGAGTCTAAAGATCAACACGCATAGACGGACTACTCGTGCGCACAGTACAATGATACACAACAATGCACTTGACTATCACAAGTAGAGACCTTCCATAGATAGTATCAAATCACATCACGGTGATGTCGGTGAGCCTAACCTTTGCAATGACCGCTTCCCCATGAACGCAAGTCCAAACTTCTACCATGAGCCGATGGTATACTCACATCCATCACATACCTACGCGAGAGAGAAGGATAAGACAGACTAGAGGAACAAAAGAGAATTGGATCGGCAATTGTCGAGAGGACGTCACAAGGAGTATGACCAAGATTGAAACAATCTCCTGCGTTCATGACGTTGTGCGAGAGAGAGCGGTGTCATTTGAGCAATGCGAGCATAGGAGCTAATCAAGCCACGACCGAACACAATGGTCGTGAGATAACTGCGATTGGGTTTACCGTCTGTTGAGATATGTTGCTTTTTTCGAGGCTGGTGTCTGTGGAATGTCGAGTACGAGGTGTGAGACACCAGTATGGCGGTGGCTGCGAGTAGAGTGGAGAGAGGCTGCCTATCAAGCTGTGTCGAGCCTTATGCATATGCACAGGGGGCGGCCACACACCAATCTCCACTTCGAGTAGGTACTAAGGGTGCTCAAAGCACATCCATCCGTCGTCACGTAAATTCCTACTGGTACGCTTGGACACGGTTCGAGTATGATCCTCAAGTATTCCGAGATAAATTCATATTAGAATTGGCATGGGAGTTTTGCAGCGCCATCTTTTCTAATGTTTTATGAGAATAAGATTGATACGATAATGGTACGCATTGCACGAGAAATACGTTCATGGCAACAGAAACAGGTTATGAAAACGTAGTACGAACGAAAAAATACTATTTGTTCTAGCTGTGAGTATCCTACTGTATGGTAGTCGATACTGTCCTTAGACACAGATGATTGAAGAGAGAAGTGGTATACAGCACAGCAGATTGGGTAGCTATAATCTAGTTTCATCCCATCTCTCATGCTCCATTCTATATACAACGAATTACTCCTTTGCACACTTAACGTTCAAGTTGATCAACTTGATGTTCAAACGTAAACGTCATTTACCGATAGAAGGAATAGGAGTGTAGTGGATAAACCGTGCACGAGGACTTTGACTATATACACAGATCTCACTATTTGGACCCCGTCGGAATTTGGGGATGGATACCGAAGACAGAGTATTGCTAGAGTGAGGTAGCATAGAGCTTGTGCCGCAACTGAACGTCTTACCCCCAAACAAGTATAACATAAGGTATACTCATGTAATCTTTTGTGTGAGAAGGTAGGTCGCGAGAATGCGTAGGGCAGTTATATTGCGAGAATACACCTCCAACTCACCCTAGCGAAGGTGGACGCAATTTATGTATCCTGAATTGGATGTTCGCATACAACTATAGAAACTTGATGCTTGTAACGTATTGAATCGCCTACGGTAAGATGAGCATACCGAGTGAGTAGATCTCTTACGCGATGGTCATAATTTAACCATGTGTCACATTCTACTCATTGAAAGAGATGACTTTGGCCACAGCACTATGATAGCGACAAATCACAAATATCAAGCCGCGCCTTTCATTCGAGCTATCATTGTTCTGTATTAAGAAGAGGTAGAGATCTTCCACAGCACAATATAATCAGCATGACTACTTGATTCATATTATCGCCCTCGCGTTGGGATATGATTAGCTGAGAGAAAATTTAAAGAGGGCTATCCAGTAAGGTAAAATAAGTAACGGGAGATTGCCGAACTCTTTAATATAGCTTCACATGAGTAGATAAATTAGCTTGGTGGAAGAGCGACAGATCGAGGACGACCATCGGCGGAATCAACTTGCTCGCCGAACAAGAGTATTCTTAACAGTATGAGCGCATGTTGTAGAGTCATCAACCAATGCATGTTCTGTCAATAGCGACTCAGTGTTCCCATTTAGGTTCACCGTAGGCTCCTGTTCAGACACTTCTTTCAAGTCTACACGTCTTAACGTATAAAAGACGAGAGCGAAAAGTAACTAAAATGTACGAAGATCGTAAGACACACTCGGGGATGCACAATACTTTGTTAGTCTCATAATAACATCTTTAATCGTAATACGCATTCCAAGACTATGCGTCAAGCATGTTTAGCATAAAAGAGAGCAAAAGATAGCGTCTCATCGCAGACAAGTCTTCTTATTGTCAGAAGCCCTATGCATCATATCAAGTTGGGTAACAAAGAATGCATCTATGGTAAGCGCATGCTCCAAGACTCACACATAAAGCAGTTAAATATATATTTCTTTATAATGGAATGCTTCACCATTAGCTATTTATATATATAACTTGAGTAGAGAATAAGTGAAACGCTCACACTGATCCGCGGAGTGTCTCACTAAGTCTCCATTAAGCGTAATTGCTCTCTCAACTTACTATTATAGGAGCCACCTCACTAAGATATTAGTAAGGCTAGGTGTTCATGGAGGCGAGAGAGCTCTATCGTTCCGAGATAATCTGTAATGCTCTATTAGAGTGATTGAGCCATATTGAATCAATGATCCATCTCTAAAGGACATATAACGAGAAGACTTCTTCCATGATATATTAGAGAGAAGCACATTATGGTACACTCAGACATAGCGACAAGAAGAGACAGGTGACTTAGAGCCACGCTCTCTCAGTGGAAAAGACAGTCTTTCTAAACAATCACCACATCAGATAAGCACCTACGTGTCGCTTCTTTGCATCGTTTTGGCGAGAGAAGGAAAGGCCATCGGTTATGTTCCATTAGAAACGCAAGGTTCCTTTCTTTCACCTAGCATAGCACTTGACATGAACCAAAGTCTCTTTAATATATCTCAAAATTAGAGTTTATCATAAAGTATTGTTGGATGCTAAAGCAAGCATAACGTATGATTCGAGTGTTGTATCAGATAGAAGTATATAACAACTAGTCTTAAGGAGTACAATTTCTACATCTCACTAGTTTACAATGTCGAACTGTATCATGGGACCGGGTCCCCCAAACCAATGGTGCATTTGTTCTTACCTCAAAGGTTGAGAGCACTCACAGTACATGAAACACATGGTGCGTAAAAATCCTTAACATATTTTCAGATTTAAGCGATATCGATAAGTATACACCTTGGCTAACCTAAGACAACTGAATAGGTCGTGTTGCAATGATATAGCATGGATTGCGTGTGGTGTTTTAGCACATCAGAACAATACCGAGATATTAGTACGCTTGTTCATTGCAGTGGATTATACAGGATGATGTCCTCAAAGAGCATTGGTTATTACTAGATTTTCAATACGTATGCATCCACACTCTACTCAATTTTTATGTCTTACGTAATACTTGCATTCTATTCAGACAAAGACACAATAGAAAACAAGCTTATCAACACTACGAGGAACAGTGCAATTGAGTCCATTATTATTGAGAAGAGGATACTGTGTGCTATACTCAGAGAAGAGAGTTCGCTCATTAGCACAGGGTGCGCCTACTAGTCACGGTATTGAATAATGACCTTATAGAGAGTGCGAGTTAGTTCAGCCTAAAGTAGCGATAAACACTAGTCTATTCTCAAAGTTAGCACCAACTAAAAATATCCATCAAGCAATCATTATTTTTCTTGACTCAAGTATAGAACAAAATGCATGGCTCGCATCATGAAGTTCACAAGTACCACATGTCTTTTTGAGCCTTGGCGCAGTTGCGTATCATAATCGCGTATTCGTAGCAATACTTGATGAGAGAATGGCAACCATAGAAGCACGTCTTAGTCTATCATAAGTATTAAGACGTCCAAAGCACTTTACATACTTTGAGTCCTCATTTAAATACTACGCCTGGCTATTTACTTCTGTTGTATTCATCATCATTTATCTTGTAGGACATGCAATTACTTTTTAGATTATGGATGCGTACACTACTATAATAGTTCCAAACTCTCTAGATTTGGTAGAAGATCGTGCTGGCTTAGAGCTGTTAGAATTGCTAATCTTCTCAGTCCCAAAAGAGTCGCAATACTGGACTACGAGACAGTGGAGAGTTTCGAGTTAACGGAGGTACACTATTCAGGGTAGTAACGATAGTGCTATTCATATGGTATTTCAATGAATAGGAGACAAACAACCCTGGTTTACTACCGATGACTACAGCGGGACGAGAAGGTGTTTACCGGAATCTAGCGTATGTTCTTTATGTTAAAAAATACAAGAGGGATACAAGAATTGCAGATACGCGCACAAGTCGACTATCGATAGCTCTTTCCAAACACAGGCCGGTTCGGTTATGTCTATGAGTTGATGGTGTAATCTTTGGACTTCCGTTCGGATCTCCTGTATGTTCCTCGCGAGGTTGACCGTGCCGACATGCGGTATCAGGGAGCATGCACTTGTTATGGTCTCAATAGAAAGGTAATACTTAAGCGGCGAGCTTCGTTCAGCTTACTGATGAAACCGATGGTCTTAATTCTTTCATGATGATTTCTCTTCTGTGCCATCTTGCATATCTTCCGTGCCGTGTCGGAGATGAGGTTAAGCCCGGAGGTAGCTCATCGGGGAGAAATGTCTTGGATATTCTTGCAATTGAAGAAGATTACGACGGTAAAGTGAAGTGGTAAGAGGTGTTATGTTTTGGTGCCCCTCGTCCTTTTCCATGGGCACGCTTGCGTAGAGAAGGACATAGGTGCATGGACAGCTAATATATGAGAGCCACTCGTGGCTTCTTGCGCACATCTATCAGAATCGCTCAGTTACAATTGGAGCCAAGCTGTATGCTCTGGTGAGCCAACACACATGGAAGAGCTGAGCTCGGGATGATTCGTGCTCGCATAGCTTTATCATTTCATCTGTTGTTGAAGAATACGACTCAATTCTGGTCTCTAGTTTCAAGCTTAGCACATTTGCAGACTCTCACATCCGGTTGCTTTTCTGGTCCCGCTGTGCTCATCAGCGATGTCTTATCCCAGCACAACTATCCAGGTAATCTCTGGAAGCATCGGTTAGTCCATTATAAAAGATATCAAGTATTTCAGGTTTCTTAAGAGGATGATCAGGCAAAGCATTAAGTAACTTGAGAAGCCTCCCCCAAGCTTGTGGGAGACTCTCTTCTTTAATTTGCACGAAGTTGTATATTTCCCTCAAAGCAGCTTGTTTCTTATGAGCAGGGAAATATTTAGCAGAGAAGTAATAAATCATATCCTGGGGACTACGCACACAACCAGGATCAAGAGAATTAAACCATATCTTAGCATCACCCTTTAATGAGAACGGAAATATTTTGAGTATATAAAGTAACGCGATCTCATGTCATATACTTAGTGAGAAGCTATATCATTTAACAGTAATGAATAGTAAGATGTGCCACAACAGTTTCAGTATTCATAGCCATAAAAGTGTCGATCAGAATATGACTCACAGGGAGTCATCGTATGCAAGGCACAAAGACTTAGATTATACAAGACAACCATGCGAGAATCTAGTGAGAACCTTGTGATCCAGGCCACAGCAGGATAGGGTGAAATAGCAAAAAGCAAGGGCTGCCGGTAGTTCACTCCATTTATCTCTTGAGAAACTGATGTTCTTAGTGGTCCGAATTTATACTATGGAGAGACTGCTCTCTAATCTCCATTCCTATGAGCACCTATCTCGAGAGAGTCTATAATGAAGCTCAAGTTGCTGTCACACTATGCCAAGATTCATAGATCACTCAACAAAGATAATCGCCTCAGGATACCAACTACGGGACATAGGTGATTCTCATCTGAGCGAGCATCAAACCATTCCATTGTAATTCAGCATTCAATAAATTTCGTTCCTTTGTCATAGTCCCTAGGCGAGATTGTTATGTGTCTATTATCTTGTCACATTCTTGGTTAATTGTACCAGTGTCAAGCCCATATGAAGATCTACACAAAGGAGGCGACTTAGGTATCGTATCGCACAGAGAGACGATTTATGAGAACTAAGTCTTCTATCATCACCATTAGTGTCACAACCATTTCCGGTCAAATTGCCAACAGCAGGACTACGAGGAATCATCGCATTATCCATTTGTACATCATACTAGGCCACGCGATAGAGAGCAGACGAGTGAGTATTAGGTGTACTCTATAGTTACAAGCGAGGATCACTCGGAGTAAGTGTCTATTATGAGGTGAAGTCAATGCACGCCTAGCTGGCAGCCTCCTTACCTCCCCTCGTAGTATGAGGGATAAATTGTTGGTCTTAGTGTCTTTCAAGTTCTTCACTCAGAGGAGTCTCCTAGCAGCCTACTGAGGTACCGCCAATCCCGACAGTAATCGTATAGAAGGCATAATGGAAGGAGGCGTCTGAGTGCTTCGCACTGCGCTCAACTCAGCACGGCTTGGAGAGGTAAGATGATTGAAGAACTGCTCCGTTGATATATCGCGACACGAGTAGTCACTTGGATTGTCCAAGCGAGCATGATCGAAGGGAGTATGATGTCGAGATAGCTAACCTCTACATATTATTGTATGCACTATGCGAACATTGACGTGGAGGTCACGAAGTACGTAATACTGTCTGAGCTGAGAATGTAAGATAAGGTGTTGGAGTCTTAGTATGCAAGCCGGTAGTTCGAAGAGAACCATTAGTCATGGTAATATCGCGGAAACTCTACGACTTATGAGCATTGAAAGCTTCAATCATTCGCACCACCTTAGAATGCCTGCCTTATGTGAGTAACACTTGGAGCAAGTCAAATGCATGATACGCAACTGAGGTTCATATGATTGGGTGTTGGACAAGGCTAGACAAAAGTGAGAGAGTATCACTTAAAAGTAATAGTGATGAATTGTAGTTCTGTCAAATTTGTGAGTGATCTGATCATCGCCAAGTATGAGATCGTGCTCACATGCAGCAAATGTACACATAAGCAGATTCGCTCGCTATCATTGTAGCAATCTCCATTCTGGAATAAGTAACCGTAGGCACTTCAACGCTCATTGGTTCCTTGTTTGAGAAGGTGATCTACGGAGAAGAGGATCACGAAGTTGTCGTATGGCTGCCCGCAACTAACGCAGCTTGTAGCTCTCCATTGTATACACTCCACATCAGTATTCATGCCCAAGTTTGTGATGGTGGCACATGGTTCACACCATCCAGCCTCTCTCCACTGCCCACAATTCAGATTCACCCCATAATAGGTGACAGACTATATGTTCTCCTGTAAATACAAAAGTGATGCTATCTTCTATGAGAGAGAATTCTGCGCCATCGTCATATCTGCTTGTCCTAATAGGTTTGCAACCGCGGAAGATCTTCTTCCGTTGACACCTTGCAAGGATGCCACATTTGGAAAAACTATAAGGACTATACGGCCGGTCATTGCTCGCTTATAGAGAAACCGCGAACGCATAGAGCAGTTATGCGCAATAGTGACATATTAGCGAGTAGTGTCCTCTATAACTAAAGGTCATGCACACAATTAGCTGCGAGTCGATGTCCGCGCGATTGTAGTGGATTCACATGCGTGTCCGCTGTGCCGGACGAGAGTATCGAAGAAACACGAGTATCCATCAAGTTGTGACTTAATAGTCTGCGTAGCGAGAGATCATAGGCATTCTTAACGAATGCGCGCACCAAGGTATTCAAATGACGAGACGAGAATTGTGGTGAATGCAGACTTTGGAGATAGGTAATGAGCGAAAGCTGACACGTGGCCGTACGATAGCAATGCGACAGTCTTAAGCGAATCAATATCTGTCTACATAGGCAGAACATTGCTACACATCAACAGCAAGCAACATGGAGAGTGGTATACTCATGCTCGAAGATTCCACGTAGACTATTGAACTAGACCGATCACTTGAACATGATTGAGAATCTCACTGCCACAACACCATCACCCAGCCTCAACAAGCCTACGACTAGTCACGCGCATATCTACGTGCAGTGAGCTGGCTGCACGCCGTGGTTGTTCTTGATTTTGTTTCACAGCATCTTGTGCGATGCGGTGCCATTATGACAATTGTGAATGTGAGGAATGGTTGAATCTATACGACGGTGGGTCATGAGAGAGCTGCCGCCCCTTCTCAGCGTCACTTCCCTCTTCTTTACCTGGCGTTCGGCTTTGGTGTTCTTGCGCAATCGCAAAGTAAACTTGGTTTTCGCGAACACACAGTCGATGCCTTGCCTCGATGAGTTTTAGGCCTTGGGCTCGGCGGCTCCGAAACATAATAGCACTCTTCGAGAGACTTTTAGTTCCTCATGTTTAGTATTTGTTAATCGTGGTTTCTCGAGCGAAAGCAGAAATAGACTATGAGTTGGACGGTGGTCGCCAGCATCTGCAAAGAGAGGATAACTTGACCTAGGTGGGCGCGAGAGTAACGTGGCGACGCCTCTAGAGATGGGGCGGGTGCAGACCGCTCATCCTAGCTGGACAGTGCTGTGCTGTCGTTGAGTCCCGCTGGGTATTGCAATGTGGCTTGACGATGAATGAGCTGCTATTATACCATTTCATATATGCTACAGTAATGTCCTCAGTGCGCAATTTCAGGTCATCGCATCTTGATTCGACTATATTTTGTTGTCGTCTGCACACGAGAAGGAGCTTTGTTGTGAAGTAGTCTCCTTGACATGTACATCTCACTTCAGCAGAGTTCTGCTGACACATGTCTCAGGTGGCAGAGGCCTGTGACTGTTAGGGTTCACATCATATCTATCTAAGATATGCATAGTACTTAGAGAGTGCCAAGAAGCAAGCTAGAAAGTCGCATAGCTAGTAGGAATACTTGTGAGGGACGTAGGTATGAGCAGCGACGGAGGGACTGCTAGTCGAGTTCTTGCCCTCCACTCATTACGTCATATAAGAAAATGATTTCCTTTGTCACACCAGTACAACTGTTGGCTAGCTCCGTGGACCCATTCCACTTCAAGCCGAAATAACGGCGACAATTGGGCGCCAGACCAAAGAGATATAATCATCACTAAACACACAGAATTGGACGTAACCGTCTTGGTCCGTCGACCTGCTATTGGAACTACACCAGATCGACATCTTCTGACACGATCTAAGAAGAGAGATCTCCGATTCAGAGCGTGAGACAACAGGGAAATAGTACAATCAAAAGTGAACCTTCGATTCTTGTCCGTTCTCACTGGACACTGAATGGATCTACAAAAGTACACACCAGCTAAATCTTATCGACGGTCGAGAAGGCTACGGTAGTACGCGTATGGAGCTATTCGCGAACAAACAATTTCGAGCTATGCCTCGAGCAATTGTCTAGTGCGCCCAATAATTTTGACAAGATTCGAGGCGCAAACGTCAGCCAAATGCTACATCTAACTCGAAGATTCGCCCGAACGGAGATCGTTACAGTAAGCACAATGAATATTGATGAGTCTAAGGTGGGATGTAAACGGAAAGAACTCTAGGCACGACCAACCACAGGAAATATAAATGGTCGTGAGTAGTGCAGGAGATCCAAGGAAGAGCGCGCTAAACATAGAAAACATGTCGTAGTAGACGGCGGAGTCTACTACTTATGCGATTTGCACAACAGTTACAAAAGCGACGCACCAGCTAAACGATTAACAAATAGGCGGGTAACGAAGCCATTGGGCAGCTGAACACCGAAAAATCCGGACACAATAGAGCTAAGTAATAGCCAACTGAAGTGTCTGATCGAGCTAAGCCTGATAACTTCATTACGTCATGGATACGCCGAGCGAATGTCCACAGAGATCGAGTATAGAAGCTAAACGTATACGTATAGAAATGCCTAGATGGCTCCTTTACAGCGGATGAATAGAACTATTTGCCTTATGAGCATATATTTCGACGTTTCGATCCACGTCTGAGATAGCTTCGATGCGTCGTGTATGCTGTTCTACGAGGAGCGATCATGTCAACTGATTATACACTTCACGAAGCAGATAAGGCGAGAGATGTGTCAAGCATGACAATACGTTCGGTGCGTCGATCATCAAAGCTGATGCCCGGAGGAAGATACAACGGCAAATGCGATAGCAGACACACGGCATGGGTCTATGTTGAAACGCCTATAAGGAAAGATATAGCACAATTGGCCGAGCTAAGGTATTCATATTGCCAGCAATACTCAAAGGCTAGAGTCGCGGCGGTGGGTATCGATGGAAAATCAAACTGTGGAGTGACTCAGCACGGTTGTATCAAAATTGGGCTATGGGTAATGTGAATGGCCAAGGAGTAGACCAAGATGTCGTCGAGATTACCGTCCTTGCTTACGGTTGAGGGTGTCAAAATTGTTGAGCAGTTGTTGTCGATGATGAATCCGTGGAGAAGATGAGCGGCGGTGATGTTGATGTCGAACCATCCCTAAGTAGCTAAAACACGTTAGGAAACGAAAACCGCAACTCAAATTCTCAAAGAAAAATGTGTCAAAATGATGAGGAGTGTGAAACAGATAAGCGAATGGTGGGGCGGGAAACTGATTTGTGTTGTGGAGTGCGTATGCGGAAGTGCGGAGGGTGTGGCGTAAGCAGATGGAGGTCCGGAAACGTGCGTATGCGAGAGCGTCTGCCGAGAGAGAGCGGTGTGAGAGGGTCGAACCTGTAACTTGGTGAACGAGTTTCTCCAGTTTTGTGAGGGACGCTAGTCGCGTGCTTCCGGAGCCAAAAACCGGCGAAACCGAATCGGTAGTCACCGGATGTCCACCACTCGATCCACTCACGTATGGTACTACCAGGAGTGCGCGAGAGCGGGTCTGTTTTCGATGCGCGAAGGGGGTCTGTGACGTATCCCAAATTGCGCGCAACAAGGACATCACCAGCACCGGAATGACAACTCACCTCATACATGACGCACCCACCACAAGCAATTACCCCAGTTTCGTGCTGCGCAGCCGAGGCCGCTAATTATCTCCAACACGGACATGCTACTACGCGCTGATGTAGCTGCTGATCGCCGGACATCGGGATGGTGACCACACAGATCACCTATGGCGCACGTCTATGGTGTGCATTGCCATAGACACCAGCTCTCAGAGACTATGCCGTATACAGCGGTGTGGCCAACTTTGCGCCGCACACTACTTCGTAGGCTGCCAATGGCGAGCGAGCTACTGTTCATATTTATAATGAATATGGTCACAACCACTGGCAACCACGCATACCTACGCATATCTCATTCAATTGATCAATGGATAGCACACAGTGCTCATCCCAATACACCACCAGGCGAACCCACGGGGGTGCCACTGTAATACAATCACTCACACTTGTATTCCACATCATAGTTCCCACCCTCCACGGGGCACCCCTTCCACCGTCCACTAGAATCCAGCTTCCGGGCCACCATCTCCTCTGCACCACCACGCCTGTTCCTCACGTTGGATCCACGTGTCAGTCACAAGTGTCATCTGTGGGTTTTCTTTATTGTAGGAAATAGGGCCGAGCCCTGGCAGTGGACGCACACTCGGCATGCCACGTCTTCACATGTACCATAGTTCACCCTAACCCCCCCGTTCGAAACGCCACCGCTCACTGTTCATCCACACCCCCTAATCCGCAGCTCACTGTTCATCCAGAGGCAGCATCGATCGGCTTCAGTTAGCAGCAGTAGCGAAGGAATCGCTCGATCGGGTTCAGTTAACAGCCATCGATCGATCGCTCGGGTTCAGTAACGCGTAGCCTGCAGTGCAATCGCTCGGGTTCAGTTAGAGCCCAACGCCTCGCTCGGGTTCAGTTAGAGCCAACGCCTCGCACACAGCGCGTACGTGTACGAGAGAAAGCGCATCGCTCGGCCCCCGACCTCCCACCGTAACCGGGAACTCCCCGAAATTTTCCTCCCCCTCGCTTCTACCACGGTTTTTTCCGTCATGGACGGCCCAAAGAATGTCATGCAGCTGCGTCTCCGGCCCGCCCAGGACGAAAAGCCCATTTTCTGTCATGATTTTTTGTCATAGAAGTAGCCCGGACCACATCTATGATGATACCGGTTTTGTCACAATTATCGTCATAGAAGTGTCATATGAGACACGTTTCGTCTATAGCCGATATAATGACAGTATAGCATCAATATTGTACTGCCTTGAATCGTGGGTCCCCCTGAAGGCTGCTATGGGGTTCTTCAACTCTCTTGTCCTCACCATCTCTGACTGAAGCTGGGCTTCAATACTGCTTCTTGTGCCGTGCACACCTGCGGCAACACAAAGACTCAGCACGGTATGTCTGTCTATCCGACATTGTATGTGATGCAGGCGGCTGTCGCCGCACTATGATCAGGACAGTCATGACGTTGAAGCATTCATGCAGCACGTAGGGAGTGCAAGCGTGACTCAGCTAACACCAGTCCATGCATAGGCGTCGTGGTGGAGCACTAGTGCTTCTATAAAGCTGAAGGTAGTATTGTCCTCAGAGGAGCTCGCTACTTCGCCGCGATTTTCCGAGCTCGGAAGTACCCCGGGAGGCGCACATCGAATGTACATACTCACTCTAGTGTCATCGAGCCAGACGAGCACTCATCAAACGTGATGAAGCCCCTGTGAATGACCTATAATCGCATCTAGAGAAATCAGAGAAACTCCTGTCCAGTTCATCAAACTCTTAATGCACACAAAGTGGAGCGGTCGCACTTTAGTCGCAAGATCAGACCAAGTGTTATCGCCTAGCAATGAAGGCTAGTTCTGTTGCGTATTGGTATCACACAGAGCGTCACCTCGAGGTGAGAAAGCAATTCTGGGGAGACGACGTCTGTGGGTTCACTATGAGGAAGAGTGGTCTGATGAAAGAGGGCGGGGTCTAACCAAGGCGCGGGTCTGCAGGCATGACTGTCACCGCTTTCTTGACTCCCGTGCATGCGAGAGGAGAGCGACCGAGTCATGTCAGATCCACCGCTGCAATGATTCTCATGATGCACGAGCTCCTTACATCAATAAGTTGAGGCTTGATCTATTTTGGCTGTGGATGGCTTGCATCCTTTGAGACTTTGAGTACCTGATAGCGTGCATGAAGAACGGTTCTCCAACGTATCGATAGAAAGTACGTTTCGCACTTTCAGCACACGATTTCGCTTATTACATACCTTACCCTCCTAATTTCGTCGGATGTAAGTTCTGGGCTAATAACTCCATACATACACGAAGCTTTCAGTATGCATTATTGTGGAGCGAGACTAACAGCTGAACATAAGCACGATAAGGCCCAACTGACCGCAAACGTATGCTGTTCTTGTTTGCCCTATGCGAGCCAAAGATGTATAGAACCGAGGAGACAAGAAACTGAGTAATATCTGCGGAGTTCCCGAGATTTGAGCGCGAGAAATAGAAGATGAATCCACATGCGGGATGTAGCTACTAATGGCTTGGCGCTTATCAATACTGGTGAGAATCGCCATGCGAGGACTTGGACGGTGCGTCTGAGAGAAACAAAGCGAGAGAGGAAGGGCGACAGAGGACAGTGGAGCGATCGGCGAACTATTTAATCTAAACGAGAGACACCAACAACCCTGGTCAAAGCCATCGCCCTACACCCTCGTCACGCGCCATGCGTGCGTCCACACCCGTGACGTACTTCTTACCTCCTATTAATATGGATAATCCACGAACCGAGAGGGAATTTTTCCGCTGCGAACCACTATGATGGCCGGGGATGCGAAAGCGCAAACCCGCATAAACCTTCATATGTGTCGACCCACCTACATAGCACCTCTTAGCAAAAGTAGCCTAATCAACTAATGTATTTAAACCTCGAGGAGATCCATCTCGGGCCTTTCCGTCGGAAATCTCCGACGGAGGGGCATTGATCACAGAAATGGGCCTCTGCGCCCATAATCAACTTAACCCATGTGATCCGCTAGCCACGGTAGAAAATAGTGCCTATGAGACGCGTAGTATTTCATCTGAAATACACACTCATCTGTAATAATTTTCGTCGCGCAGGTCTTCCAATAGTTATTAGCTAGATGGCGCACTCTCTTCATTGCTCGTCCGTTTGCGATACCTCACTAGCGAAAAAGTTTCTCACTCGTAACTGATTTCTCTTTGAGATCTATTAGATGTAATCATCCCTTTCTCGCGGTGTGTCGTCGAGAGTCACTCCTGAGCTGGCATTGTGGTTATGCCATCAGATTATCTCACATTCGTGGATTACCATAATATGACTATCCACATTGGATTCATCTTTTATGTATATTGTTTATCTTTGCAAGTCTCTCGAATTCATCTACGTCATAGCGAGGTTACTGCTATCACTAGTCAAAAGTTGAGACCCTTTACGTTCGACAATAGCGACAGAAGTGCTTCACACTATGAGAGTTCAATACTACGAGCTATAGTGATTGATCATTATCCCAGTAGAACAAATACAGAGAAGGAACCACGATACGTATGTATTGTTTGCTGATACCTTAATTGGCGTGTGCGAGAGCTGCATTAAGATAGATAGTGTGCGAGTTAATATATCAATGATTGCTATAGAGTACAGTTTAGGTAGCGCTGTGGGCGTAATACGTAATTCGAGAGTTGTACCCTATATCATTCCTCTTCCTTAAACGCATCTTATCTAAAATATAGTCGTCTCGCCTGTTCGTTAATGAACTTAAGTACTCACCGTGAGAAGCTATGCATACCTTCTCTACACCTCATAACGGGCTGTCTATAGATCGTGCAATGTGTGAGAAATAAGTGAGGGAGCTAAACGTCACCAAAATCTGCAGGTTGAGCCACTCAATTTTTGAATCGTATCAGTGACTTATACTTTGTCTTATAACACTCGATTGTCACACACAAGTAATACATCACCATGATACCAAGTGGCATATTAGCACTCCTGATTTGCGCATAGGAATATTATTCGTCAAAATTCATATTACTGTCACAGACACTCTATACTCAGTACCATAGCGAGCGGTAAATCAGGTGCAAACACAACATTTTTCTCCCGATTCTCACCATCACAGTCTATATGCTATTATTAAACTTATGCCATTCATTAGAGACATGCAATAGTGGTAAACTCGTAGGTATGATGGCCCAGCAAGCATTTTAAACATCAATTCAGCGAAAGTCCTTATCTTATGTCTCATAATTCACTACATTAACATCACTACTTGATAAGTAATATGCGCACATCTTATATATGCACTAGAGCTACTGTAGGCTTTCGAATCTAATCATATCACTAAAACACAATTTGCAAACAGGCACAAAAATTATATGTACTATGATCATATCTATGACAATACTAACGATTTTAAGTATATATGCACACTCTCAGCTAAGTAGATCCGAGAGCGAGCGACGAGGATTGACAATCTCTTTGTTCATTCCTTTCAATACACACAGCCCTAGATCTAGACGAGACGAGATTTCTACTTTATTTTGATCAGTATATGGTAGGTCTATGGACCATTGAGCTCAGTGGGAGGCGTCACCAAGTAGTCATAAAAGCTGGACTATGAGAGTACAACTGGATCTCCATAACACTACACAAAACAGAAGGCTATAAGATCACTTGTAAGTGACTAAGACTCTGTAAAGAATAGTGACTATTACCGTTACACCATGAAAGTCGCATTCTTACACTAATCGACGAAAGACATAAACTCACAAAGCGATCTCAACGAGACTATTGCATCGCTCATGTTATGCAATACGTTGTATGAACAAGCTCGAGTTCATCGAAAACGGAGTCTCACTCGGCATCTTCTAATGATGATAGTGTTTTCGCAATCTGTCTGCAGGGAACCTGAGGCTCACTATCCACGACATTATGCCATTGCGCTATACAGGTTCCACTCTCTCTTTGGCTCACTCTGTTAGGGGTAAACCCAACAATCAACATCTCCCATAGCACTAGTCATCTTCCTATACTCCTCCCCAGCACAACCCAGTACCAGGTCAGATTTTCTGACTAGCTACTAAACCTACTCGGAAGGCGTCGGAAGTCTTGTATTCTAAGCACTCTTTAGACCTAGAGCATGCTGCGACGATCAACACGAAAGACACATCTATCACGAACCTCTGTCTCAATCGGCACCATATAT
This sequence comes from Triticum urartu, assembly GCF_003073215.2. Classification (NCBI taxonomy): domain Eukaryota; kingdom Viridiplantae; phylum Streptophyta; class Magnoliopsida; order Poales; family Poaceae; genus Triticum; species Triticum urartu. The sequence goes on along the minus strand of NC_053025.1, from coordinate 173,842,352 downwards.
AGAGGTTATCTGTACAGTATACTCTGGAGTATACTTGTTTTCATCGGAAGTGCGGCTATTCATTGTTGTGAGGCCTGCAAAGTAGGTGTCTTCTGTACACAGGCCAGAGCCAGTAGAAGTGTCCCATTAATCCTCCTCCATGAGCCTCCTGCAATAACAAAAAACGAACGGAGCTAGCTGGAATGCATAGCTTGTTAGCACGAAACACAAATCCATCGTTAAGAACGAACTTGTTCCAAGTTCTCCCTTCCTTACAATTCTGCAATACATCTTTAAATTCAGCATCATTAACATATTGATCTTTGATGGTCTCCAAACCAAATATTTTAAAGTCAAGTTGTGAAAGCATAGTATAACGACGAGACAAGGCATCAGCAATAACATTTTCTTTACCCTTCTTGTGTTTAACGACATAAGGGAAAGTCTCAATGAATTCAACCCATTTAGCATGTCGACGGTTCAGTTTTGCTTGACTTTTAATGTGTTTCAAAGATTCATGATCAGAATGTATAACAAATTCCTTGGGCCATAAATAATGTTGCCATGTTTCTAAGGTCCGAACAAGAGCATATAATTCTTTATCATAAGTAGAATAGTTCAGACTAGGCCCACTCAATTTTTCAGAAAAGTATGCAACAGGTTTTCCATCTTGTAATAACACACCTCCTAATCCAATTCCACTAGCATCACATTCAAGCTCAAAAGTCTTATTGAAATTAGAAAGTTGGAGTAAAGGAGCATGTGTCAACTTATCTTTCAATACCGTGAAGGCTTCTTCCTGTGCGGTACCCCAAACAAAAGGCACATCCTTCTTTGTAAGCTCGTTGAGAGGTGCAACAATGGTGCTGAAATCTCTCACAAAACGCCTATAGAAACTAGCGAGGCCAAGGAAACTCCTCACTTGTGTGACCGTTTTGGGCTGCGGCCAACTCTCAATAGCTTCAATCTTGGCTTTATCAACTTCAATTCCCTGTGGAGTAACAACATAGCCAAGAAAAGATACTCGGTCGGTGCAAAAGGTGCACTTTCCAAGGTTACCAAACAAACGTGCATCACGTAGAGCAATAAAAACAGCACGTAAATGTTCCAAATGTTCCTCCAAAGATTTGCTATAAATCAATATGTCATCAAAGTAAACTACCACAAATCGTCCAATGAAAGCACGTAAAACTTCGTTCATTAACCTCATGAAAGTACTAGGTGCATTAGTTAACCCAAAAGGCATGACTAACCACTCATATAATCCAAACTTAGTTTTAAATGCTGTTTTCCATTCATCACCCAATTTCATACGAATTTGATGGTATCCACTACGCAAATCAACTTTGGAGAATATTGTAGAGCCACTCAATTCATCAAGCATATCATCTAGCCTAGGAATAGGATGACGATAACGAATAGTAATATTATTAATGCCTCTACAATCAACGCACATACGCGACGTACCATACTTTTTCGGCACTAAAATGATAGGAACAGCACAAGGACTAAGGGATTCGCGTATATAACCTTTGTCGAGCAGTTCTTGTACTTGACGCATAATCTCCTTCGTCTCCTCTGGATTGGTACAGTATGGTGCACGGTCGGGTAACGAAGCACCGGGAATTAAGTCAATTTGATGCTCAATCCCGCGAATAGGTGGTAATCCCGGTGGCACGTCTTGTGGAAAGACGTCAGCGAACTCCTGCAAAATGTTAGTGACAGCAGGAGGCAAAGAGGAAGGCACGTCCTCGAATGAAAATAATGCCTCTTTGCACACAAAAGCATAGCAAACAGATTTGCTGAAATCTAGCTCATCAATATCAGATTTGGTGGCAAGTAAACATGCACTTTTCAATTTAATTTCAGAAACAACAGTAGATGGTTTATTATTAGGCTTCATTTGGTGCTCAAATTCTTTTGCCACAATCTGATTTTCACTCTTATTTGTCTCCTGTTTTGCTTTATTAGCTCTATTAATATCATCTTTCAAAATGGAATCAGGAGTCATAGGAAGCAAAGTAATATTTTTACCGTTATGAACAAGAGTATACTGATTGTTTCTACCATGGTGTACAGAATTTTTATCAAATTGCCATGGTCTACCAAGTAATAAGGAACATGCTTGCATAGGTACCACATCACAATCAACATAATCAGCATATGTAGAGATACTAAAATGCACACGAACAGTACGTGTTACCTTAACCTTGCCGCTGTTGTTGAACCATTGGATGTAGTAAGGATGTGGATGTGGTCTTGTGGTGAGAGATAGCTTCTCCACCATCTCCATGCTAGCCAAGTTATTGCAGCTCCCTCCATCTATGATCATCCGAACAGAACGTTCCTTCACAACTCCCTTTGTATGGAATAAATTATGCCTCTGATTTTGCTCAGCTTGTGTAACCTGCACACTCAAAACACGTTGAGCAACTAAACATTCATACCTGTCAGCATCTTCAGGAGCCATGTATTGCGTCTCATGATCAGAATCGTCTCCATCGTGTTCGTCACGTGTAATAAGAGCCAAAGTCTCCTCATCATAGTCACTAGCGGACTCATACCCACCATCCTCAGTAACAATCATCACACGCTTAGATGGGCATTCTCTCGCATAATGACCTCCACCCTTGCAACGTCGACAAATAATATCATGTGTTTGCCCTGTTGATGCCATGGATGAAGAAGAGCTCTTTGCAGGCCCAGAAGGTGTGCTCTTGGCAAATAGTGGTGATTGTGCCTGCTTTATTGTATCACGGTTGGAGGTGGTAGCCGACGGAGGCGCCGGTGTAGCAGAACGTGTGGAAGTAGATGATGCACGTGGTGTCCATGATGAAGGTCGACCTGCAGAAAAGTTAGTCCGCGCCAATGCCTGTCGATCCTGCACTTCATGTTCAGCTTTACAAGCAAGATGGAATAAACGAGTGATATTAGTATACTCCTTATACTCTAGAATCGTCTGAATCTCTCTATTTAATCCACCCATAAAACGTGCAAGCATAGCTTCATTCTCCTCAACAATACCACATCTAATCATGCCAGTTTGTAATTCCTGATAATATTCTTCTACAGAATTTTTTCCCTGTCTTAAGCGCTGCAATTTTTGAAGTAATTCTTGTTGATAATATGGTGGAACCCAACGAGTACGCATAGCAGTTTTCAAAGCAGCCCAAGTAGCCGGAATAGGATATAATCTACAATGCTCAGACCACCAAACACATGCAAAACTAGTGAAAGCACAAACAGCAGCAGGAACACGTCTCTCCTCGGGATATTGTAAACATGTAAATCGTTGTTCAGTTTCTAACTCCCAAGTAAGATATATATCGTTGTTCCTAGGCCTCATTTTCAAGCATTGCAATACCATTTGTGCTCTGTTTTATCAATTGCTACCTTGCTGTTTTTAATTGTTCCTATTACAAAAATCAATACCTACAATCATTTACTTCACTTTTATCACCATCTCTTCGCTGAACTAGCGCACCTATACAAACTACCATTGTATTTGGTGTGTTGGGGACACAAGAGACTCTTTTTTATTTGATTGCATGGTTGTTTGAGAGAGACCATCTTCATCCTACACCTCCCACGGATTGATAAACCTTAGGTCAACCACTTGAAGGAAAATTGATACTGTCCTACAAAACTCTGCGCTTGGAGGCCCAACCGAGTCTATAAGAATAAGTTGTGTAGTAGACATCAGTGAGTAGTTAAACTTTTTGGTCAAACTTTGACAAAAAATATATGACAATGCGTAAAAACCTGGACTAAGGTAGTACTCCCTCCATCTAGGTGTTAAGTCATCTTACGAAAATAAGATATTCCCAAAATGTTTAGGCGTCGTCCATTAACTTCGCATCTCAATCCCCTCCTAGCCTCATTGCTAGCAAGTGTTACTTACTCTGCCTTGTTATCTCCCCCGGAAACTCAATGCATGGAGTGCAACTACGTGTTGATTAGTCAAGGAATCAAAGCCAGCTTGCATGGGAGTTAATACGTGGCCCTGCATGGTAGCTAAAACAATATCTCTTAATTGTTGTGATTAATTGTTGCGTTTAGAGAGAGAAATTAGGGATTTGATTGGAGGAAGGACCGGTCAAGTTTCTCCTTCTCCTCCAATATTCTTGCACCTTGGTCCCGCTACACCTTCTAACGTGACTTATACACCTAGATGGAGGGAGTAGTATGGTGGCACACTGGCTTAGGACGAATACAAGTACCCAAAATTATTGGAAGAGAGCAAAGTTTACGTACAAAATAATTAAAATTGAATTTATCGTTTTTTTTCTCGAAACGGATGCAGAAGATTTGCCTCATCCATTAAATAAGAGGAGAATAGAGTTTGACAGTTTGCAAGTGACCCTACAAATAAACGACATGGAAATTACTCTCAATACGCCATAGTTTCTTAGCGCGTGCTGTAACCCTTAGTACATACGGTGGCACATTGACTTATGCCGAATACAAGTGCTCAAAATATTTAAAATTGGAAGATGGTGCAACCCACCTTTCTGATATTTTGACCATGTGTAGTTCAGTAGTTGCTTCGGAGGGTCGTGTACCACATGTGAACGATAGTAAGTGCGACCGGGAGGCGTGGAGCATTAATTTCGAGTTGACCCCTTCAAGCGTTAAATTTTCTTCACGTACTCCCTCTATTCCCTTATACAACGCCACTATGAAAAATACATTTTGCATCTATACAAGGCAGCTAACACTAATCGAGGCAAACATTAATGATGTTACCTCACACTAGCAACTTGTTTAATACTTGCATGCATGTAGTCATAATGACACTGTGCTACTTCCTTCTCATTCCTTCCTTGCATGCAATTCATGCATATTAATGATCCCAGTTAATGAAAATAAAAGTTGGCTTGCAAATCGGTCCTTAAATTTTACCTTGGTACCTATAATTTTAGTTTGTGGTCTTGTATAAGGGAATGTAGAGAGTATTAGCTTTGCCCTAGTATTTTTCTTCACTAGTAGTATGTTAAATAAAGAGTTCTATTTCGTGCATAATTTAAAACTATTTTTATGGAGAGAAAAAGAAAACCACTCCAACTATATACGCTGCAACCTCAGTGCCTGTTTTCTAGGGTTTTCTCTCTTCACACTCTCTCTCCACTATATATATACACGCTGGAGTCTTAGCGCTTGTATTTGCTCTCTACACACTCTCTCACACTATCCAAATCTAAACAAGATTGCGTTGGCCTCTCCTCTCTCTCCCCTCATTGCTGGTCAAAGAGCCAGCAGTATCCTGTCCGTGTGGGAAGGCAAGGAGGCTTAATGTTGTCGCCGTCGGCGAGGGAGGGAATCCACTGCTGGCACCGATATTCTCTTTCACCCAGCAGCTGCGCGGGAGGGCCTCCAACCCCTTCTTCCTCGCCAACATACATAGTGTGGGTAGTTCGGCCTCCGGCCGCCCACCGAGCCACACCCCGAGAACCTTAAGGTATAATTTCTTAATCGACAGGCATTGCTCTAGCTGCATGTGGAATTTTTTCGCTTCTGCACTTGAATCTAGGTGTTGGATCAAACATGAAAGTAGTGGGGAAAGTTATATAGCATGAATCTAGGGCGTGGTTCCAAGAGGAAAGGAAGGGGGAAAGTAGTACAGACTGGCTATCCAACACCTACGTTGGTCGAAAAGGGAAAACAATGGCAAACATGGTACACACATATGTAAGGAACTCATCTTTCTATGCGTGGGGGACAAGGTTGTATAGTTTGAGCAGGAATAGATTTGTTGCCCTCCCATAGGGAAAGGTGTCTAAAGAAATGGAACCAACACAAATGCTCCTTGGTTGTTTGTTGTAACAGACTATGCATCTCCCCTTTATAGATCGATAGATGCACATGGTGCTTGTGCATCCACTGTCCCATACAACTCTTTAGCTCTTGTTAATCTAATAATTCCGCTGGAAAATTGAAGCAATGCCATAGTTACAAGAAAATTACATGTTTAATGAATTTTATTGTTAATATAACCTCTTTGTTAATATGAATCAATGCCACTATTTGAGAAATGCTACTGTCTTGCTTTATTTCCCATTTAGATAAGTTAGATGCTTCCTTTTGTGGGCTTTTGTGTCATCCACCATTACTGACCAGTAATTGTTTCCTTTGCACCTCTGTGTAAACAGGGTTATCTACTTCACCTCGTTGCTATTGCGACATTTTGTTGCACTACAAAAAACACTTTTGTTTTAAGAGTGTTTTGTGCAGTTCAACAAAAATGTCACACCGACAATGTTGCTTCATTGTTGATCTTAGTGGAACTTTACAAGAGGAGATCTGACTTCCTATCCGTGTTGGCAAATTTGTTTCAGATCTTCTTCTTGTGAGTTGTTTGAATTCTGTGTCATGAGAGGTCAGTACTGGCCTTCTTTCACATGATTGTGCAGTGTGCTTACATATGTTGTGCTACTTATACGATAATGTTGCTTGATTTTAGTGAATTGCACAAATGGAGACCAGACTTCCAATCTGTATGTGCATCATAATATCCCATTGAGGTAAGATAATTATATTTCACAATTGTTGGCCTGTATTTCGCTACTCTCATCAGAAAATTAATGTCGTTGTTTAGTGCTATACTTGTGCTCCCTATTGGCATGACAAATCTTACATTCAAGGCGAAGCTTGTCTGTTATTGAACCAAGTGATGAAGGGGAAGAACAAGCAGAAGAAAAACAAAAATCAACTCCCAGTGCTGTAATGAAGTACTACAACTGTGATGACACAAGTAATGATATAGTTTTGCATCCTAATTTATTGCTGTGGCTGGAATGAGCAATTGTTTTGCCACTGATTTGATGCCACTCTTAATGTAATATGTAATTATCTCTACTTGTGCAAACAGGGATCTTCTTTGAAGATAACATATATTTTAGTGAAACTACACAAGAAGATGTTGGAAGCATTAAACTAATCGAGGAGTATATAGTAAGCATGGCAACCATAGTAGATAATAACAAATGGTTTTCGGGTAGTACTTCATCTATATGCTCTACACAATAAGCCTCCTGACAAAGGTTGGTACCAGCCCACGGATTTCATCCATATGATTGAGCTTTGCCATCTCTGTGATGTTTTAAATATTTCATTTCCTTTTTTTCGAGCAAACAGGGATGCTAGCATTTAGTTGTTGAGAGAATTCCTTATTTAACATTGTCTCTAAATTTTATGCCCTATTTGACATCGGCAAATAATTTTTTCCATATCTAGCAACGAGTCTAAATTTTGTGCCTTTTATGACACTTCTGTCCATTTTTAGCCTAAATGACACTTGAAAAGACTCTTTTACCCCTCATATGGTATATTTGTGCGCATGTGTTGTTTGATGATTTTTTATCATCTTTATTAATAATTATTATACTATTATTTGTTTGATTTTCTTATGGAGCCCACATTTTGAATATCTGACTTTTCTTTTAGGGCAGCGCAAGGCCCCTGCCAGCACCCCATGCCTCCGCCATTGTATGTGTTGTTGTTGTTGTTGTTGTGTGTGTGCTCCTACCGATGCGTGTTGGGTTTATTTATAGCACTAGATGGATTCACCAGAGAAAACACGTACGTGCAAAACTGGCTTGTAAGCTACTGGCAGGCAAGCATGCAGCTGGATGGATTTCCAGCCGTATGTGGTCAAGCTAGTACGTCCCTCGCGTACGTACGTGAGCTAGCGCATCCATTCTATCGATCGTTTCTAGGAGGCTCGGACAGGATCGATACGATCACGACAGAACAACTCGGCAAATCGATAGACTTGTTTATGGCCAAAGTCCCATATCGAGCCTTGCGTTTACTTTTGTATTTCTTTGACCTGTTGTCTCTTGTTGTGGTATATAATACACGGGGTACATGTATATATATTACTAACCTCGACCTAACCCAAACCGACTAGGAATAGATATCCTACGTGGATACCTATACGGACACGAGATTAACTCTTACAATCCCCCCCACACACACATCACATGAGGGGCAAAAGGGTCTTTTCAAGTGTCATTTAGGCTCAAAATGGATGAAAGTGTCATAAAGGGCATAAAATTTTAACTCGTTGTTAAATAGGGAAGAAAAAAAGTTGAGTGTTAAATAAGGAAACGAAATTTAAGATAGTGTTAAATAAGGAATTGTTTCTTAGTTGTTCTCTTGTCTTTGCACAATAGGATCATCCTCCTCTAAAGAAGAATATGGACTACACGAAGTGGCTAGTTCCGATTATGCCAGGATGAAGAAGCCAAGCCTATCTTCTTATCAGAATGGAGGAGTTGAAGGATGCTTACATTAAGCCCACAAGAACAAACTAACTTCAGCTCAGAAGGACTCACGGATCTCCATCTTTGTTGTTGTGATGGCCAATCAATGTTGTTTTAGAATTCTTTCCGGTCAGTCCCATTTTTTAAAAAGTCTTCTCTGCATGGATCATGTAGGTTGCCTGTTTAAACTGTCAATTCGCAGTACGGTTTGCTTTATACTAATCACCTTTTGTATTTATGCAAAAAGGGATGCTTAGCTTGATTTCAATGGGAACTGCAGAAAATGTTTTGATGGTTCATGCCCTCCATTATACTTCATCATGCACAATACAACGAATGTTCTCGAATCATTCATTTCCACCTCCAGCCATAAAATTAGCTACAAGAAAGGAGGTGTGGATATGTTGTAGCATCCAAGATGCGATTCTATCCCAATCACGTGATTAATTCATGATCAAGGCATAATGGCACTTTGAGTGCATAGCAAGGTGGATATCGTTATAACATACCATGTACTGGATAGATGAGAATACGAGATAATGGCTTACGCTCGCCACAAGCTATAGTATGAATACATAAATACATAGCAGTCATCATACAGAAGAGCAGGATCCAACTATGGATGAAATCAAACGAAAAAGAAGAACGACATCCACCCTGCTAATCCCAGGCTCCCGACCCGGAACCTATCCCTTGATCAAAGAAGAAGAAGCAGAAGAACTCCAAACAAGCGAGCATCGCTATCACATCACTACTAGGGAAAACCCTAGTAGTAGCGCTTGTTTTGTAGCTACCAGCAGCGCTTGTACGAGCGCTATCACTAAGGCGCTACAGCTAACTAGTAGCAGTAGCGCTGGAAAGGGAGCGCTACTGCTATACCTAGTTAGCAGTAGCGCTTTCATTGGGAAAGCGCTACTGATAGTGGTAAGTAGCAATCTCGTTTGTTCTGAAAAGCGCTGCTGCTAACTTTTCCTGTATTTTTAAAAATACAGCTTATTTTCATTGTGGTTTTATATATAGTACTTTCATCATATGATTTTATGACTATGATTAGTTATTATATATAACAGTGGGTGAAATGAACGTGGAGTAGATTCAAGTGGAGACAACATGTGGTGCATGTTGAAAGTATTACTCTAATCCAAACTTGATCTAGTTTGGATTAGTAGTACTTTCGATGTGCACTACATGTCGCCTCCAATTGAATCTAATCCATGTTCATTTCACCTACTGATATATATAAAATAACTCATCATGCTCATATAACAACTTAGAATCATGCATCATCGATCATAATAACAAATAACTCATCATTGGTATCATAATAACCAGTCATACTCATCATCATCTACAGCTTCTACTCGATACCACATCATCATCATAGTCATATAACCAATCCTACTTAGTTGTTCTTATTACATGATCATGAGTATTAGCTAGGACCTACTACCTTCTCTTACGTAAAATAGCATAAAACAAGATAGGCCCTGACTCTCCATTATGGAGAATGGAGATTATCCTGTCTCCAATTCTTGCCTTTCGCACAATGTTGCTTCCAAGTACCTCCTTGCAACTGTCCATACATTTTTCCATTCTTTGATTTTCATGTCTTCATTGGTTTTAGAAATCCAATATGGACAGGTGTGATTCGTAGGATGGCCTGGTAGTATGTCCAAAACATCAAGGCGACATTCTGAAACATGAGATGAGGCACACAATCCTTCGGGATTTTCTGTTGAAAAACATAGTAATAACTTCGTAGTTAGCAATGTAGTTCAGTTTTAGAAGAATTTATGCAAAACATGCACGAATGTCGTAATAGTAAAAAAATCTTACCATGACATCTCCATGGATGTTACCATAGTTCAACACGTGCACTAGTGGCACATACTGAACATAATGTGGTGGAGTTTGATAATAGATATTGTAATTCTCAAGATCATTACAAAATGTGATCAGATGATTTTTCTCCTAATAGGTTAATTCTGAGCCATCGGTGTAGTAGGTTATGTCTACCATCTTCCGCACATTGTTTGAAGAATGAAAATAAGCTGTCAATGGAAATAAGTTGTGAATTATTTTGAAATAAACAATATAAATTAGTTAATAGCTATGTTTTAGAAACTCACATGGCGGTAGAATTGGAAGCGTGCCAACAAGGACCCAAATGTCCATATTGTCTTGGTCGATGTCAGGATCACAAGGATCCATGGCGACAAGCATACCCTCGTAAAAACCATACATCTTGCAAAGTGCTTCCCAATTTGTGCAACCAAAATGGGTTACGCTCTCAGAATTGTACAGATTTACTTCAAAATCCATACCATGATGAGTCCTTAAGTGAATTTTCTTTGTCTCGAAATTTTCATGGTCCTCAAAATCCATCCTCTCCAAGACAAAGCGTTTTGCATGGCATGGGATAAGCTACTCGAATTGTAAAAGATGAAAATTACATGTTGAAATAGTTGAAGTCATGCTTAATTACAAAAAAAACACTTGTCGTCGCCGCGTACCGTTTCAACATCAAAGGTCTCCGGGAGCTTAATGCTGAAGCGCCGACCTTCGTCCAGGTGAGGCCTGTCGCACAGACCTCGGTCGTCGTTGCACCATTCGCACTCCCCCAGGAGACTTCCATCGTCCGATAACGACATTTCCTAGGTTCATAATTCAAAGATTAAACTTGTACAATTCAATATATGTACTACAAAAACTAAATTAGATCATTATTATTCATCACGGGTTGACTATTGGTCTGCTGAGTCTTTTTCTTGAAAACTCTCAGCTCGTGTGGTGTATACATTGGACCGTTGGTGATGATCGCTCCTCCTTTCGTCCCCGAGTGCATTACAACAAAATGTCTAGCACACGGGAATGAAGGAGAAACGACCCCCACGACAACAGTCGGGATTTTTCGTCCTCTCATATGTGGTGGAGACTCTCACTCACTGACTCCTCTTTGACATTTGCGACCGTCGGTGATGGTCGTTACTCCTCCTTCCCCTAGTGCATGACAAAGGTCTAGCACCCAGAGAAGAAGGAGAAACGACCCCCACGACAACAGTCGGGATTCTTTGTCCTCTCTCATATATGGTGGATACAACCCCTCACTGATTTTTCGACCATCAGTGGAGCCTCGACAGACTTAAAGTCAACCCGAAATGTCATTTAATTATTTTTGTAGAAAATCCAGGCCACTCTATATTTCCTACATATTCTAGCACAAGTCATGCCAGAATTCACGGAAAAATCCGGCATGACCTTTTCTAAAAAAAGGACATATCGAGCGCCTGAAATTTGCCGGAATGGAAATTAATCAACACTCCGGCAAAACATAGGCCACTCAGAGGTGTAACCTGCAAACATGGCTGGCCACTTGGGCAAATAATAACAAATGTGACATGTTCAAAATATGACATGTCCACTTCAAAATGAATCAACCTAGAATTCTGTTGAGTACACCTAAAACACCTAAATTCTATTAACTACACCTAATTAAAAAACCTACATTTTGAACATGATTCGATCATAACTAGGGTTCATACTACATTATTCTAAGATTAAACACCTAAAATTCCTAAATTAAATTAACAACATGGGGTGGCTGGTCTCACCTCGATCGAGGTCGGAGGGGGTCGGTGACGGGGACGACGGCGGGGATGATGCAGGGGCTCCTTGATTTCTGCAAAAACAAAATATAAACAAAAACATTATTATCATCATCTTAGGACTTAGTGAAACTCCATAAGCTACATTTACTTATTCTAATCAAATTTACTTATAATTTCCTATTCTATTCAAATTTTCAAAAAATTCTTATTCTATTCAAAAGACCTACATTTACTTATTTTTTTCAATTTCATATTTTATTCTATTCAAATTTACTTATTCAAAATTTCTAAAAATTTCCTATTCTATTCAAAAGACCTACATTTACTTATTATTCTAAAATTACTTATTCAAATTTTCTAGAAACAAAATATACTAAAAACCTACATTTACTAAAAACAATAACCTACATTTAACAAAAACTAAAACCTATTTATAGAAAGGGGGAGGAGGTGGGAGGAGGCCAGGAGGAGGAGGAAGGAGGAGGAGGGAGGAGGAGGAGGGGGAGGAGGAAGGAGGAGGAGGAGAGAGCAGGAGGGGGAGGAGGAGAGAGGAGGAGGGAGGAGGAGGAGGGGGCCGCCAGAGAGGTAGGAGGATGAGGGGGCCGCCGGCGGAGAGGGAGGAGGGGGAGGGGGCCGCCTGCGCCAGAGAGGGAGGAGGAGGAGGGGGGAGGAGGTGGAGGAGGAAGAGGGAGGGATCGACCTTGGGGTGGAGGAGGAGGATGGCGATGACCGCTGCGATGGCGGCGAGGGTGACGGAGGCGACAGAGGCGATGAGAGAGTGTGAAGGGGAGAGTGAGAAGACGCATGCGGGCCGGTTTGGATAAGGGCCCTTAGTGGTAGCTACTACCTCTTGAGCACTGCGTTGGTTTTCCCTTGAAGAGGAAAGGGTGATGCAGCAAAGTAGCATAAGTATTTCCCTCAGTTTTGAGAACCAAGGTATCAATCCAGTAGGAGATCACGTTCAAGTCCCACGCACCTAGAAAAACAAATAAGAACCTCGCAACCAAGGCGATAAAGGGGTTGTCAAGCCCTTCACGGTCACTTACGATAGTGAGATCTGATAGATATGATAAGATAAGATTTTTGGTATTTTTATGATAAAGATGCAAAGTAAAATAAATGGCAAAAGAAATAACTAAGTGTTGGAAGATTAATATGATGGAAGATAGACCCGGGGGCCATAGGTTTCTCTAGTGGCTTCTCTCAAGAGCATAAGTATTACGGTGGGTAAACGAATTACTGTCGAGCAATTGATAGAATTGAGCATAGTTATGAGAATATCTAGGTATGATCATGTATATAGGCATCACGTCTGCGACAAGTAGACCGAAACGATTATGCATCTACTACTATTACTCCACACATCGACCGCTATCTAGCATGCATCTAGAGTATTAAGTTCATAAGAACAGAGTAGTGCTTTAAGTAAGATGACATGATGTAGAGGGATAAACTCATGCAATATGATATAAACCCCATCTTTTTATCCTCGATGGCAACAATACAATACATGCCTTGCTGCCCCTGCTGTCACTGGGAAAGGACACCGCAAGATTGAACCCAAAGCTAAGCACTTCTCCCATTGCAAGAAAGATCAATCTAGTAGGCCAAACCAAACTGATAATTCTAAGAGACTTGCAAAGATAAACCAATAATACATAAAAGAATTCAGAGGAGAATCAAATATTGTTCATAGACAAACTGGAGCATAAAACCACAATTCATCGGATCTCAACAAACACACTGCAAAAGAAGATTACATCGAATAGATCTCCAAGAAGATCGAGGAGGACTTTGTATTGAGATCCAAAGAGAGAGAAGAAGCCATCTAGCTAATAACTATGGACCCGTAGGTCTGAAATAAACTACTCACACATCACCGGAGAGGCCATGGAGTTGATGTAGAGGCCTCCATGATCAATGCCCCCTCTGGCAGAGCTCCGGAAAAGGCCCCGAGGTGGGATCTCTCGGGTACAGAAGGTTGCGGCGGTGGAATTAGGCTCCTGGATGTTTGGGGGTACGTGGACTTATATAGGAGGAAGAAGTACGTCAGTGGAGCAACGGGGGGCCCACGAGGGTGGAGGGCGCGCCCAGGAGGGTAGGCGCGCCCCCCTGCCTCGTGCCCTCCTCGATCATTTCTTGTCGCACTCCAAGTCTCCTGGATCAAGTTTTTTGAGAAAATCACATTCCCGAAGATTTCATTCCGTTTGGACTCCATTTGATACTCCTTTTCTTCGAAACCCTAAAATAGGCAAAAATAGCAATTTGGGCTGGGCCTCTGGTTAGTAGATTAGTCCCAAAAATGATATAAAAGTGTAAAATAAAGCCCATTAACATCCAAAATAGATAATATAACAGCATGGAACAATAACAAATTATAGATACGTTGGAGACGTATCAAGCATCCCCAAGCTTAATTCCTGCTCGTCCTCGAGTAGGTAAATGATAAAAGAAGAATTTTTGATTTGGAATGCTTCCTAACATGTTTCTCAATGTAATTTTTCTTTATTGTGGCATGAATGTTCAGATCGGAAAGATTCAGGATAAAAGTTTAATATTGACATAGAAATAATAATACTTCAAGCATACTACATAAGAAATTATGTCTTCTCAAAATAACATGGCCAAAGAAAGTTATCCCTACAAAATCATATAGTCTGGCTATGCTCTATCTTCACCACAAAAAATATTTAAATCATGCACAACCCCGATGACAAGCCAAGCAATTGTTTCATACTTTTGATGTTCACAAACTTTTTAATCTTCACGCAATATATGAGCGTGAGCCATGGATATAGCACTATATGTGGAATAGAATGGTGGTTGTGGAGAAGACAAAAAGGAGAAGATAGTCTCACATCAACTAGGTGTATCAACGGGCTATGGAGATGCCCATTAATAGATATCAATGTGAGTGAGTAGGGATTGCCATGCAACGGATGCACTAGAGCTATAAGCATATGAAAGCTCAACAAAAGAAACTAAGTGGGTGTGCATCCAACTTGCTTGCTCATGAAGACATAGGGCATTTTGAGGAAGCCCATCATTGGAATATACAAGCCAAGTTCTATAATGAAAAATTCCCACTAGTATATGAAAGTGATATCATAGGAGACTCTCTATCATGAAGATCATGGTGCTACTTTGAAGCACAAGTGTGGAAAAAGGATAGTAGCATTGTCCCTTCTCTCTTTCTCTCTCATTTTTTGGGCCTTCTTTATTTTTTCTTTTAGGGCTCTTTTCTTTTTTATTTTTTTCGTTCGGAGTCTCATCCAGACTTGTGGGGGAATCATAGTCTCCATCATCCTTTCCTCACTGGGACAATGCTCTAATAATGATGATCATCACACTTTATTTACTTACAACTCTAGAATTACAACTCGATACTTAGAACAAAAATATGACTCTATGTGAATGCCTCCGGTGGTGTACCGGGATGTGCAATAATGCATGAGTGACATGTACGAAGAATTATGAACGGTGGCTTTGCCACAAATACGATGTCAACTACATGATCATGCACGCAATATGACAATGATGAAGCGTGTCATAATAATGGAACAGTGGAAAGTTGCATGGCAATATATCTCGGAATGGCTATGGAAATGCCATAATAGGTAGGTATGGTGGCTGTTTTGAGGAAGGTATATGGTGGGTTTATGGTACCGGCGAAAGTTGCGCGATACTAGAGAGGCTAGCAATGGTAGAAGGGTGAGAGTGCGCATAATCCATGGACTCAACATTAGTCATAAAGAACTCACATACTTATTGCAAAAATCTATTAGTTATCGAAACAAAGTATTACGCGCATGCTCCTAGGGGGATAGATTTGTAGGAAAAGACCATCGCTCGTCTCCAACTGCCACTCATAAGGAAGACAATCAATAAATAAATCATGCTCCGACTTCATCACATAACGGTTCACCATACGTGCATGCTACGGGAATCACAAACTTCAACACAAGTATTTCTCAAATTTACAACTACTCAACTAGCATGACTCTAATATCACCATCTCCATATCTCCAAACAATTATCAAGTATCAAACTTCTCATAGTATTCAATGCCCTTCTATGAAGGTTTTTAGATTAAAGCAAATTTCCATGTTGTTCTAAAGGACTCTCAAAATAATATAAGTGAAGCATGAGAGAACAATAGTTTCTATAAAACAAATCCACCACCGTGCTCTAAAAGATATAAGTGAAGCACTAGAGCAAAAACTATATAGCTCAAAAGATATAAGTGAAGCACTAGAGCAAAAACTATATAGCTCAAAAGATATAAGTGAAGCACATAGAGTATTCTAATAAATTTCAAATCATGTGAGTCTCTATCAAAAGGTGTGTACAGCAAGGATGATTGTGGTAAACTAAAAAGCAAAGACTCAATTCATACAAGATGCTCCAAGCAAAACACATATCATGTGGTGAATAGAAATATAGCTACAAGTAAAGTTACCAATAGACGAAGACGAAAGAGGGGATGCCTTCCGGGGAATCCCCAAGATTAGGCTTTTTGGTGTCCTTGAATTTTACCTTGGGGTTCCATGGGCATCCCCAATCTTAGGCTCTTGCCACTCCTTGTTCCATAAACCATCAAATCTTTACCCAAAACTTGAAAACTTCACAACACAAAACTCAAAATAGAAAATCTCGTGAGCTCCGTTAGCGAAAGAAAACAAAACACCACTTCAAGGTACTGTAGTGAACTAATTATTTATTTATTTATATTGGTGTTAAAACTATTTTATTCCAACTTCTCTATGGTTTATAAACTCTTTTACTAGCTATAGATTCATCAAAATAAGCAAACAACACACGAAAAACAGAATCTGTCAAAAACAGAACAGTCTGTAGTAATCTGTAGGTAACGCAAACTCTGGAACCCCAAAAATTCTAAAATAAATTTCTGGACGTGAGAAATTTATCTATTAATCATCTGCAAAAAGAATTAACTAAATAGCGCTTTCCAAATAAAAATGGAAGCAATTCTCGTGAGCGCTAAAGTTTCTGTTTTTTACAGCAAGATCAAAAAGACTTTCCCCAAGTCTCCCCAACGGTTCTACTTGGCACAGACACTAATTAAACAGAAAAAACACAACCAAAACAGAGGTTAGGTAAATTATTGATTAATAAACAGGAGCAAAAAGCAAGGAATAAAAATAAAATTGGGTTGCCTCCCAACAGACTCTATCGTTTAACGCCACTAGCTAGGCATAAAAGCGAGGATAGATCTAGGTATTGCTATCTTTGGTAGGCAATCCATAAGTGGCTCTCATAATAGATTTATATGGTAATTTAATTTTCTTTCTAGGAAAGTGTTCCATGCCTTTCTTTAATGGAATTTGGAATTCAATATTCCCTTCCTTCATATCAATAATTGCACCAATCGTTCTAAGGAAAGGTCTACCAAGAGTAATAGGACATGAAGGATTGCAATCTATATCAAGAACAATGAAATATACGGGCACATAGTTACTATTTGCAACAATAAGAAAATCATTAATTCTTCCCATAGGTTTCTTAATCGTGGAATCCACAAGGTGCAAGTTTAAAGAACAATCATCAAAATCACGGAGACATAGCAAATCACACAAAGTTTTTGGAATCGTGGAAACACTAGCACCCAAATCACACAAAGCATATCACTCATGATCTTTAATTTTAATTTTTATTGTAGGTTCTCACTCATCATAAAGTTTTCTCGGGATAGAAACTTCCATCTCAAGTTTTTCTTCATAAGATTGCATCAAAGCATCAACGATATGTTTAGTAAAAGCTTTATTTTGACTATAAGCATGAGGAGAATTTAGCACGGATTGCAACAAGGAAATACAATCTATCAAAGAGCAATTATCATAATTATATTCCTTGGAATCCAAAATAGTGGGTTCATTGCTATTTAAAGTTTTAACCTCTTCAATCCCACTTTTAACAATTTTTGCATCAAGATCTAAAAACTCCGAATTTTTGGAACGCCTTCTAGGTAAAGGTGGATCATCTCGAGTCCCATCATTATCAAGATTCATATTGCAAAACAAGGATTTAATAGGGGACACATCAATCACTTTTAGATCTTCATCCTCATTAACATGAAAATTAGAAGTACACGCTTTTACAAAGCAATCTTTCTTAGCACACATCCTAGCGGTTCTTTCTTTGCACTCATCAATGGAAATTCTCATGGCTTTGAGAGACTCATTGATATCATGCTTAGGTGGAATAGATCTATGTTTCAAATAATCAACATCAAGAGAAATTCTATCCACGTTCCTAGCCAACTCATCAATCTTAAGCAATTTTTCTTCAATCAAAGCATTGAAACTCTTTTGCGAACTAATAAATTCTTTAATACTAGATTCAAAATCAGAGGGTATCTTATTATAATTTCCATAAGAATTGTTGTAGGAATTACCATAATAATTAGAGGAATTACTAGGAAACGACCTAGAATTAAAATTACCTCTATATGCGCTGTTACCAAAATTGTTCCTACCAACAAAATTCACATCCATAGATTCATTATTATTCTCAATCAAAGTAGACAAAGGCATATCATTAGGATTAGTAGGAGCACTCTTATTAGCAACCAATTTCATAAGTTCATCCATCTTTCCACTCAAAACATTAATCTCTTCAATTGCATGCACCTTTTTAGTAGTAGATCTTTCCGTGTGCCATTGAGAATAATTAACCATAATATTATCTAGGAGTTTAGTAGCTTCTCCTAAAGTGATTTCCATAAAAGTGCCTCCCGCGGCCGAATCTAAAAGATTTCTAGAAGCAAAATTCAATTTGTCATAAAAAATTTGTATAATCATCCAAAGATTCAAACCATGTGTTGGGCAATTACGTATCATTAATTTCATCCTCTCCCAAGATTGTGCAACATGTTCATGATCAAGTTGCTTAAAATTCATAATATAGTTTCTAAGAGAGATGATTTTAGCGGGAGGAAAATACTTAGAGACAAAAGCATCTTTGCACTTATTCCATGAATCAATACTATTTTGAGGCAAAGACAAAAACCAAGATTTAGCACGATCTCTAAGGGAAAAAGGAAATAGCTTCAATTTAACAATATCATTGTCCACATCTTTCTTCTTTTACATATCACACAAATCAACAAAGCTATTTAGATGGGTAGCGGCATCTTCACTAGGAAGGGCGGCGAATTGATCTTTCATGACAAGATTCAACAAAGCAACATTAATTTCACAAGATTCAGCATCGGTAAGAGGAGCAATCCAAGTGCTAAGAAAATCATTATTGCTGGTATTGGTAAAGTCACACAATTTAGTATTATCTTGAGCCATCGTGACAAGCAAGCAATCCAACACACAAGCAAACAAGAAACAGGCAAAAAAGAAAATAGAAAAAGGAGAAAGGGAACGGGAAAAGAGAGGGCGAGAGGAAAAGAGGGCGAATACAACGGCAAGGGTGAAGTGGGGGAGAGGAAAACGAGAGGCAAATGGCAAATAATGTAATGCGAGTGATAAGAGTTTGTGATGGGTACTTGGTATGTCTTGACTTGACTTGGCGCGAATCTCCCCGGCAACGGCGCCAGAAATGGCTCGTTGACGGGAGATAAAATTTTGACTTGACTTGGCGTGAGCCTCCCTGGCAACGGCGCTAGAAATCCTTCTTGCTACCTCTTGAGCATTGCGTTGGTTTTCCCTTGAAGAGGAAAGGGTGATGCAGAAAAGTAGCGTAAGTATTTCCCTCAGTTTTGAGAACCAAGGTATCAATCCAGTAGGAGATCATGTTCAAGTCCCACGCACCTACACAAACAAATAAGAACCTCGCAACCAACACGATAAGGGGGTTGTCAAGCCCTTCACGGTCACTTACGAGAGTGAGATCTGATAGATATGATAAGATAAGATTTTTGGTATTTTTATCATAAAGATGCAAAGTAAAATAAATGGCGAAATAAATAACTAAGTGTTGGAAGATTAATATGTGGAAGATAGACCCGGGGGCCATAGGTTTCACTAGTGGCTTCTCTCAAGAGCATAAGTATTACGATGGGTAAACGAATTATTGTCGAGCAATTGATAGAATTGAGCATAGTTATGACAATATCTAGGTATGATCATGTATATAGGCATCACGTCCGCGACAAGTAGACCGAAACGATTCTACATCTACTACTATTACTCCACACATCGACCGCTATCCAACATGCATCTAGAGTATTAAGTTCATAAGAACAGAGTAATGCTTTAAGTAAGATGACATGACGTAGAGGGATAAACTCATGCAATACGATATAAACCCCATCTTTTTATCCTCGATGGCAACAATACAATACGTGCCTTGCTGCCCTTGCTGTCACTGGGAAAGGACACCGCAAGATTGAATCCAAAGCTAAGCACTTCTTCCATTGCAAGAAAGATCAATCTAGTAGGCCAAACCAAACTGATAATTCTAAGAGACTTGCAAAGATAAACCAATCATACATAAAAGAATTCAGATAATAATCAAATATTGTTCATAGATAAACTAGATCATAAACCCACAATTCATCGGATCTCGACAAACACACCGCAAAAGAAGATTACATCGAATAGATCTCCAAGAAGACCGAGGAGAACTTTGTATTGAGATCCAAAGAGAGAGAAGAAGCCATCTAGCTAATAACTATGGACCCGTAGGTCTGAAATAAACTACTCACACATCACCGGAGAGGCCATGGAGTTGATGTAGAGGCCCTCCGTGATCAATGCCCCCTCCGGCGGAGCTCCGGAAAAGGCCTCGAGATGGGATCTCTTGGGTACAGAAGGTTGCGGCGGTGGAATTAGGTTTTCGTGGTGCTCCTGGATGTTTGAGGGGTACGTGGACTTATATATGTGGAGGAAGTACGTCGTTGGAGCAACAGGGGGCCCACGAGGGTGGAGGGCGGGCCCCCTGCCTCGTGCCCTCCTCGATCGTTTCTTGACGCACACTCCAAGTCTCGTGGATCACGTTTGTTGAGAAAATCATGTTCCCATAGGTTTCATTCCGTTTGGACTCCGTTTGATATTCCTTTTCTTCGAAACCCTAAAATAGGCAAAAATACAACAATTTGGGCTGGGCCACCGGTTAGTAGGTTAGTCCCAAAAATAATATAAAGGTATAAAATAAAACCCATTAACATGGAGCAATCAAAAATTATAGATACGTTGGAGACGTATCAAGCACCCCCAAGCTTAATTCTTGCTCGTCCTCGAGTAGGTAAATGATAAAAGAAGAATTTTTGATTTGGAATGCTTCCTAACATGTTTCTCAATGTAATTTTTCTTTATTGTGGCATGAATGTTCAGATCGGAATGATTCAGGATAAAAGTTTAATATTGACATAGAAATAATAATAGTTCAAGCATACTAACTAAGCAATTATGTCTTCTCAAAATAACATGGCCAAAGAAAGTTATCACTACAAAATCATATAGTTTGGCTATGCTCTATCTTCACCACACAAAATATTTAAATCATGCACAAGCCCGATGACAAGCCAAGAAACTGTTTCATACTTTTGATGTTCTCAAACTTTTTCAATCTTCACGCAATATATGAGCGTGAGCCATGGATATAGCACTATATGTGGAATAGAATAGTGGTTGTGGAGAAGACAAAAAGGAGAAGATAGTCTCACATCAACTAGGCATATCAACGGGCTATGGAGATACCCATTAATAGATATCAATGTGAGTGAGTAGGGATTGCCATGCAATGGGTGCACTAGAGCTATAAGCATATGAAAGCTCAACAAAAGAAACTAAGTGGGTGTGCATCCAACTTGCTTGCTCATGAAGACCTAGGGCATTTTGAGGAAGCCCATCATTGGAATATACAAGCCAAGTTCTATAATGAAAAATTCCCACTAGTATATGAAAGTGATATCATAGGAGACACTCCATCATGAAGACCATGGTGCTACTTTGAAGCACTAGTGTGGAAAAAGGATAGTAGCATTGTCCCTTCTCTCTTTTTCTCTCATTTTTTGGGCCTTCTTTTTGTTCTTTATGGCCTCTTTTCTTTTTTCTTTTTTTTCGTCCGGAGTCTCATCCCGACTTGTGGGGGAATCATAGTCTCCATCATCCTTTCCTCACTTGGACAATGCTCTAATAATGATGATCATCACACTTTATTTACTTACAACTCAAGAATTACAACTTGATACTTAGAACAAAAATATGACTGTATGTGAATGCCTCCGGCGGTGTACCGGGATGTGCAATGATGCATGAGTGACATGTACGAACAAATATGAACGGTGGCTTTGCCACAAATACGATGTCAACTACATGATCATGCACGCAATATGACAATGACGAAGCGTGTCATAATAACGGAATGGTGGAAAGTTGCATGGCAATATATCTTGGACTGGCTATGGAAATGCCATAATAGGTAGGTATGGTGGCTGTTTTGAGGAAGGTATATGGTGGGTTTATGGTACCGGCGAAAGTTGCACGATACTAGAGAGGCTAGCAATGGTAGAAGGGTGAGGGTGCGTATAATCCATGGACTCAACATTAGTCATAAAGAACTCACATACTTATTGCAAAAATCTATTAGTTATCGAAACAAAGTATTACGCGCATGCTCCTAGGGGGATAGATTGGTAGGAAAAGACTCCAACCGCCACTCATAAGGAAGACAATCAATAAATAAATCATGCTCCGACTTCATCACATAACGGTTCACCATACGTGCATGCTACGAGAATCACAAACTTCAACACAATTATTTCTCAAATTCACAACTACTCAACTAGCATGACTCTAATATCACCATCTCCATATCTCCAAACAATTATCAAGTATCAAACTTCTCATAGTATTCAATGCACTTCTATGAAGGTTTTTATATTAAAGAAAATTTCCATGTTTTTCTAAAGGACTCTCAAAATAATATAAGTGGAGCATGAGAGAAAAATAGTTTCTATAAAACAAATCCACCTCCGTGCTCTAAAAGATATAAGTGAAGCACTAGAGCAAAAACTATATAGCTCAAAAGATATAACTGAAGCACATAGAGTATTCTAATAAATTTCAAATCATGTGAGTCTCTCTCAAAAGGTGTGTACAGCAAGGATGATTGTGGTAAACTAAAAAGCAAAGTCTCAATTCATACAAGATGCTCCAAGCAAAACACATATCATGTGGTGAATAAAAATATAGCTCCAAGTAAAGTTACCGATAAACGAAGACGAAAGAGGGCATGGCTTCCGGGGCATCCCCAAGCTTAGGCTTTTTGGTGTCCTTGAATTTTACCTTGGGGGTGCCATGGGCATCCCCAAGCTTAGGCTCTTGCCACTCCTTGTTGCATAATCCATCAAACCTTTACCCAAAACTTGAAAACTTCACAACACAAAACTCAAAATAGAAAATCTCGTGAGCTCCGTTAGCGAAAGAAAACAAAACACCACTCCAAGGTACTGTAGTGAACTAATTATTTATTTATATTGGTGTTAAACCTATTTTATTCCAACTTCTCTATGGTTAATAAACTCCTTTAATAGCCATAGATTCATCAAAATAGGCAAACAATACACGAAAAACAGAATCTGTCAAAACAGAACAGTCTGTAGTAATCTGTAGCTAACGCAAACTCTGGAACCCCAAAAATTCTAAAATAAATTGCTGGACGTGAGGCATTTATATATTAATAATCTGCAAAAATAATTAACTAAATAGCACTTTCCAAATAAAAATGGAAGCAATTCTCGTGAGCGCTAAAGTTTCTATTTTTTACAGCAAGATAAAAAAGACTTTCCCCAAGTCTTCCCAACGGTTCTACTTGGCACAAACACTAATTAAACAGAAAAAACACAACCAAAACAGAGGCTAGGTAATTTATTTATTACTAAACAGGAGCAAAATCAAGGAATAAAAATAAAATCGGGTTGCCTCCCAACAAGCGCTATCGTTTAACGCCCCGAGCTAGGCATAAAAGCGAGCATAGATCTAGGTATTGCCATCTTTGGTAGGCAATTCATAAGTGCCTCTCATAATAGATTTATATGGTAATTTAATTTTATTTCTAGGAAAGTGTTCCATGCCTTTCTTTAATGGAAATTGGAATTCAATATTCCCTTCCTTCATATCAATAATTGCACCAATTGTTCTAAGGAAAGGTCTACCAAGAATAATAGTACATGAAGGATTGCAATCTATATCAAGAACAATGAAATCTACGGGCACATAGTTCCTATTTGCAACAATAATAACATCATTAATTATTCCCATAGGTTTCTTAATCGTGGAATCCACAAGGTGCAAGTTTAAAGAACAATCATCAAAATCACGGAAACCTAGCAAACCACACAAAGTTTTTGGAATCGTGGAAACACTAGCACCCAAATCACACGAAGCATAGCACTAATGATCTTTAATTTTATTTTTTATTGTAGGTTCCCAGTCATCATAAAGTTTTCTAGGTATAGAAATTTCCAACTCAAGTTTTTCTTCATAAGATTGCAGCAAAGCATCAACGATATGTTTAGTAAAAGCTTTATTTTGACTATAAGCATGAGTAGAATTTAGCACGTATTGCATCAAGGAAATAGAATATATCAAAGAGAAATTATCATAATTAAATTCCTTGGAATCCAAAATAGTGGGTTCATTGCTATTTAAAGTTTTAACCTCTTCAATCCCACTTTTAACAATTTTTGCATCAAGATCTAAAAACTCCGAATTTTTGGAACGCCTTCTATGTAAAGGTGGATCATCTCGAGTCCCATCATTATCAAGATTCATATTGCAAAACAAGGATTTAATAGGGAACGCATCAATCACTTTTAGATCTTCATCCTTATTAACATGAAAATTAGAAGAACACGCTTTTACAAAGCAATCTTTCTTAGCACGCATCCTAGCGGTTCTTTCTTTGCACTCATCATTGGAAATTCTCATGGCGTTGAGAGACTCATTGATATCATGCTTAGGTGGAATAGATCTATGTTTCAAATAATCAACATCAAGAGAAATTCTATCCACGTTCCTAGCCAACTCATCAATCTTAAGCAATTTTTCTTCAATCAAAGCATTGAAACTCTTTTGCGAACTAATAAATTCTTTAATACTAGATTCAAAATCAGATGGTATCTTATTATAATTTCCATAAGAATTTTTGTAGGAATTACCATAATTATTAGAGGAATTACTAGGAAATGTCCTAGAATTAAAATTACCTCTATACGCTTGTTACCAAAATTGTTCCTACCAACAAAATCACATCCATAGATTCATTATTATTCTCAATCAAAGTAGACAAAGGCATATCATTAGGATCAGTAGGAGCACTCTTATTAGCAACCAATTTCATAAGTTCATCCATCTTTCCACTCAAAACATTAATCTCTTCAATTGCATGCACCTTTTTAGTAGTAGATCTTTCCGTGTGCCATTGAGAATAATTAACCATAATATTATCTAGGAGTTGAGTAGCTTCTCCTAAAGTGATTTCCATAAAAGTGCCTCCCGCGGCCGAATCTAAAAGATTTCTAGAAGCAAAATTCAATCCAGCATAAAAAAATTGTATAATCATCCAAAGATTCAAACCATGTGTTGGGCAATTACGTATCATTAATTTCATCCTCTCCCAAGATTGTGCAACATGTTCATGATCAAGTTGCTTAAAATTCATAATATAGCTTCTAAGAGAGATGATTTTAGCGGGAGAAAAATACTTAGAGACAAAAGCATCTTTGCCCTTATTCCATGAATCAATACTATTTTTAGGCAAAGACGAAAACCAAGCTTTAGCACGATCTCTAAGGGAAAAAGGAAATAGCTTCAATTTAACAATATCATTGTCCACATCTTTATTCTTCACTACAAGAAATATGTCAACTAGTGACCTTCTGTCAGTGACCCTGGAAGAATTGGTCATGGATCTATGACCATTTTAGACCAATTGGTCAAAAGCTGTTCGGGGGGCTCCAAACCCTAAACTATAACGACCATTTTGGTCAGAAAGGTCGTAATTTCCTTACACGAAATGATCATAAAGCAGATAGCACTGGTCTGCTGCCTTATTTCTAGCTGAGCATGACCAATATAGATGGTCATAACCTTGTAAATTGTGGTGGGTTGCTATGACTAGGCGCCACCTCATCAGTTTTGCCTATGTGTCATGTCCATGTGGTAGTTTTTGCCCTAGGTTGTGAAGCAACCTATATTTCTGTCATTCCCAAAATTCCCAAAAAAATCTCATAAATTATTTGGGTCATATCTTCATCAAATATGTAAAAATCCTTCCTTGCCTAGTTCAAAACTAATTCAACAATATTCATTTTCCTATTCTGTTCACAACAGCACTTTATGAAGGAAGTGCTATTTATATATTCTTGATTGCCCTTGGATTTTTGGGGCACTCTTTCCTATCCAAATCATTACCGCATGAAAAAATTCAGCTCCATTTTCCTAACAAATCTTCCTCGGCAAATTTCCAAAGTTTTTGTCCACCTAGAAGCATTGTGAAGGAAGTACCTTTTTTATATATCGAAATGACATGAAATTTATACAGTTCCTTCATATGACCAAATTATCATCGTCCTCCAAATTGTAGCTCAGTAAAATCATCTATGTGAGCCCACGTTCAATTTATATTTTATGGCCAAATTGGCACGTTGCAAAGCAAGTGTTTTCTAGACCCCTCCTATTACCCTCAAACTTTTTGGGCACTCTCCCATACCCAAATCATTGCCACATGATAATATTCAGCTCAATTTTCCTAGTACGTCTTTCTCAGGAAATTTCCAAAGTTTCTACCTCGAGAGAAGCTTTGTGAAGTAAGTACTGGCTAGGCTTACCCAAATGATCTAAAAATTTACCAGCGCATGACCATACCTACGTAACTTACCTACACCAATTTTGAGCTCATTTCATTCATCCAATCTCTCTCACTAGTTTTCCCAAGTTTCTGTCCATAGAACAACATTGTGAAGGAAGTACTACTTTGGCATGTCAATGATAATATTCAGCTCAATTTTCCTAGTACGTCTTTCTCAGGAAATTTCCAAAGTTTCTACCTCGAGAGAAGCTTTGTGAAGTAAGTACCGGCTAGGCTTACCCAAATGATCTAATAATTTACCAGCGCATGACCATACCTACGTAACTTACCTACACCAATTTTGAGCTCATTTCATTCATCCAATCTCTCTCACTAGTTTTCCCAAGTTTCTGTCCATAGAACAACATTGTGAAGGAAGTACTACTTTGGCATGTCAAAATGGTATCAATTTTCTCTTTCCTATGCCCAAATAACCATCCTCCACCAAATTTCAACTCAACCCATTCATTATTTTGAGCCCAGCTTCAACATTCATATTTTTGTCCAGCATGGTACTTTTCAAAGCAAGTACCACCTAGGATCCTCCTTTTGTGCTAAAAATTTGTGAAGACATTCTCCTTAGTAGATGATCATCCTCAGCCAAAACTCATGCCCATTGGCCTTGTGCATTTCCCGTACCGCTAATCAAACACTTGGCTGCTAATTCATCTTTGAGCATAGGTCAGTCTCCTCGTGAGATTCTTTTGTTTTAATTTTATTCCTAACACCTATCTGGGGAGTGCCCAACCCACTAGACATGCCTAGGCCTCCCAGAACGCATCTCAACGCCAAGGTCACGCGGTGACCACGCGGCGGGCATGCGAGTTTACACGCTTTGGAGTTGGGGCCCGGGGCCACATCCAAACCTCGACGTATCGCCACCAAACCATGTATTTATGATTAAATAGATACTTATGTAACTAGAAATGATTTTTGGAAAAAATAAAGAGCAAACAATAAGGTAGATGCAGTTGAAAATTGACCCGCTTCCTAATGAATCGGCAGAAATTTGTCTTTTTCACAAGTGGTGGATCAAAACTTTTGACACCAAACCATTTTGTCAATTATGCATTAAATATGGCCTAATATTCTATAAAAATGATTTGCTACACTTTTGCAACAAATATATGGTAGCTCCTTCAGAAAAATAACTCATTTTGGGCATTCAAAAAATGGAAAATGAATTTTTCGTGCAAAGAAAATGAAAACTCCCTTAGGCAACATTGTTTGGAATTCCAAGATGCACCCTTGTGCACAATATGAGATCATTTGAACAAACTATGCCATGAATGTGGCCATAAGTTTGATCATTTGGCTTGAAAGCCTAGAATCTTCACACATGATAGCTCATTTCTGAGAACACTTTTTTAAAATAATTGCTGTATTACAAGTTTTTTATTTTTCCTGGAAACTTGATTACATATAATGACACAATGCGAAGGTTTCCCAATTTTTTGATTTTTTTGAATTTTTTATGTCCGTTTCGAAATGCGATGAAAACGACGGGTTTGGCCGTTCCTAGCTAGTGGTTGAATCTTGGAAAACTTTTGATGTTTCTCTGATTAAATAGATACTTATGTATCTAGAAATGATTTTTTGAAAAAATAAAGAGCAAACTATGAGGCAGCTGCAGTTCAAATTTGACCCGCTTCCTACTGAATCGGTGGGAATTTGTCTTTTTCACCAGAGGTGGATCAAGGCTTTTGACACCCAACTATTTGGTCAATTGTGAATCAAATATGGCCTAGTATTTTACAAAAATGATTTTGTCCAATTTTGCAACAAATATATGGTAGGTCCTTCACAAAAAGAACTCAATTCGGGCACTCAGAAAATGGAAAATGAATTTTCCGTGCAAAGAAAATAAAAAGTCCCTTAGGAAACATTGTTTTTAATTCCAAGATGCACCCTTGTGCATGATATGAGATCATTTGAACAAACTATGCCATGAATGTGGCCATAAGTTTGATCATTTGGCTTGAAAGCCATGAATCTTCACGCATGATAGCTCATTTCTGATAACACTTTTTAAAAATAATTGCAATATTACAAGTTTATTATTTTTCCTGGACACTTGGTCACATATAATGACACAATGCGAAGGTTTTCCATTTTTTTATTTTTTTGAATTTTTTATGCCCGTTTCAAAATGCGGTCAAAACGGCGGGCTTGACCGTTCCTAGCTAGTGGTTGAATCTTGGAAAACTTTTGATGTTTATCTAATTAAATAGATACTTACGTACCTAGAAATGATTTTTGGAAAAAATAAATAGCAAACTATGAGGCACCTACAGTTCAAATTTGACCCGCTTCCTGCTGAATCGGCGGAAATTTGTCTTTTTCACGAGAGGTGGATCAAATCTTTTGACACCCAACCATTTGGTCAATTGTGAATAAAATATGGCCTAGTATTTTAGAAAAATGATTTGGTCCAATTTTGCAACAAATATATTGTAGGTCCTTCACAAAAAAACTCATTTCGGGCACTCGGAAAATGGAAAATGAATTTTTTGTGCAAAGAAAGTGTAAACTTCCTTAGGAAACATTGTTTGGAATTCCCAGATGCACCTTTGTGCACAATGCAAAATCATTTGAACAAATTTTCATTCAATTTTTTCCCCGCTTCCTACTGAATGGGGTGAAATTTGTTTTTTTATAAGAGGTGGATCAAAAGCTTTTGACATGTAACTATTTGGTCAATTTTACATAAAATCTGATCTAATATTTTTGAAAAATGGAGTTGTGCTATTTTGGAACAAATATTTGGTAGCTTCTTCACAAAAATTTTTTTTTATGCACTCAGAAAATGGAAAATCATCTTTTTGTGCAAAGAAAATGAAAGCCGTCGAACTATGGCATCGTTTGCCATTCTAAGATTCACACTTATGAAAAAAATGAGATCATTTTGACAAACTATGTCATTGCTATGTTTAAAAAAAATTCAAAGTTTTGGGTTCAAAATTTTGAAATTCAAGTGCGAGATACTCGGCCAATGAGACGCGAGGAACCACTTTCACGCGGATCACCAAATTAGACGCAATCTGAGCCATCCATCACACATCCATCCAACGGTGGAGCTTCTCCCGAGAATCAAAAACCCTAACCCACCCACCCACCCTCCTCCCGACCCACGCCCGCTGCCACCCCCACTCACCCACTCCCCCATCCCCTCGGTCCCCAGATCCATCCTCTCCTCACCCGCAACCCCAAACCCGGCCCCGCCGCTGATCTCCACTCCCCCAAACCCAGCCCCAGCCCCAGCCCCGTCAGCGACCTCCGCCTTCCACTCCACCCTCTCCTTCTCTCCACGCCGAAACCCTAGATCGACGCCATGGCAACCCCCTCCACCCCCACCGCTGACCCACCCTCTCCCTCTCCCTCTCCCCTCGATCCCCAGATCCATCCTCGTGCTCGGTCGCGCCGCCCTCCTCCTCTCTGCGCTCCATGGCCGGCACCGCATCCTCTCACGCTTGCTCCGCTCCGCTCCTTCCTCCCATCAGTTCAGATCCGGTGCGCGCATCCCCAACCCCTGATGGCTCTCACGCCGCACCCGCCACTCCAGCTCCGCGCGCGCCCCCGCGGTCGCCGCGGCCCACCAGCGCCGTGCGCTCCTCTCGCCGCACCGCACTCGCTCCTGCCGTTGTTGCGCCGGCGCCGACGTGGGTAAGGTGTGGGCGAGGTGGGCGTACCCGTACGACGAGATCAAGCAGAGGTGGCAGGCGTGCTGGGAGGAGCACCGCATGTTCCGCACCCCGGACGCCTCCAGGCCCAAGGACTACATCCTCGGCATGTTCCCTTACCCAAGGTACCCATCCAAGCGCCTCTCCTCTCCGGCTCCCCGTATGGAATTCTTCATCGAATTGCCCGAGTCGCCTATGAGTATGTGGCTACCTGGCCACGAATTTGTGTTTGAGTTGTGTATATAAGAATAATGGATGGTTCTGCAATTTCAGTTTCTTCACCAGTGCTCAAATTGTTGGAATTTATCATGAGTTTCTCCAGTGTTGTACTGGCCTTGCAATTGCACGCTATGGTGTAATTGGGCTGTAGTCGTGTAGTAGGATATGAGGCTCTAGTTTAGTTTTATCTAGAATATGTAATATTAAAGTAGAATTAACAAGCAACGCGATCCTATTTGTGCATCCAACAATCTATTTTTAGTCAGTTGATTTAGTGTAGAAATGTGACAATGCAGTGGATCGGGTGAGGCTTATTTGTGTAATTCACTTCACCCACACGTATTTTCTGTGGCCCTCAAATTTGCTCACGGCTCTGAGGTAGTGAGGTGTTGTCTGACTGGCTGGTAGCTGCTAGCTTTTTCTCTCCACAAAATCTATAGTGTCTTTCCCTTTCATAAGGCTAGTTATAAATTTATATTTGGCACAGGAAAAGCAGGAATGGATCAGAATCTGATCGGTTATTTGTCAAGGAGTACTGCTGCATATCAACAAGAAGTACGTAGGGATATTTGACGGACTCACTTCCTAGCTATAGTAGCCAGTGCTTAGCTCTGTATGGTGGTCGTTGCTTCGTTGAATTGCTTGGTGTTGCTGTAGCCATTGTAGCCAGTGCTACTGTTTCCACAATCGTCGCATCTTCTGAAATAGAGTGATTGGTTTGAATTCAAGTGCAGAATATAGGCAAATGGGTGCTAGCTGTACATATTAATTGCCTCCGTTCAATGTCGATTTCTTCAGTGTACTACTGCTAGTGTCGATTGATGCATTGGTTTGAGTTTGATTTAGTCAGGCAGGTTTAGTAATTCATTTTTTAGATTAATTTGACATGGGGTTGATGAACTATGTAATACTCCCTTTGTCTCAAAATATAAAATGTCTTTTGGTCTAAATATTATCCAGTACTATTGCCTACATGCTTCTAGCGACTGATGCTTTTAATTTTGCTCAATTTTTATGCTTCAGATCGCTTCCTCCATGACACCCCGATCCAGGCGGCGGCAGCAGCGATGGCGTCAACAATCGAGTGTGCCTAACTCTGCATCTATAACTGGCCTGTCTTCTTTGGACGGTCAGCTGCTTCCTCCCCACATTGAAATCTCGACCCCTTTCTTGTTAATGGACTCTTTGACTGATTTGTATGTGCGTGGATGCAGGGTGCAGGTGCTCTACTACGTGCTACTCCGGAAGGGTCACCTGGACAAATGTTCTCCTTGTTTTTGATCTACTGCCACTTTTTTAGCTACTGCCACTTGTTTTTGTCGGTAATCTGAGCACTTGTTAGTTTAGTCAGGTAGGAGATTAGAGTGAAATGATCCTGTAGGAGGTCCTGGACGATGATGTGCAAACAATTATTTTCTCTAGCATTAGTATGTCAAATTTGTCTAAGTTAGTACATGAGGATTCTGCTAGCTGACATACTAATGTTGGTGAACGAGTGATGCTTCATAGCGGACAACTACTGGTTTTAATATGCAAACAACAACAGTGCCAGAGATGCTATGTACTAATTAATGTGTACTTGTTGAAAGTTCTCTCTTATATTAGTGTCTCTTATTTCTTTTCTAATTAATGTCTCTCATTTTTGTTCTAGTTAATGTGTAACTGAGAATGAACACACTTCTCTCTTTTTAGACTGCTAGATTGCACAAGTTGAACGACTTGCTCTAGTTTAAACAAGTTGGGATCCATCAATATAATAGGACTTTGTTTGCATTTCACCTAGCTTGAAACCAATATCCTTA